>NC_090294.1:51583271-51899959 GCF_037392515.1 Haliotis asinina | reverse complement strand
GGTCATACTTTACTCGTACGTTGAAATGTCTTGAAAAAAATTCTGGGTGCAAAGAAACATATACGTACAAAAGGCTGCATAAAAAAACGAATGTTTCGCGGGCACATTTTGTTTTCAAAAGTAACGACGACGAGTTTTCTTTTATTGTTTCATAGAAAAACGTAACGAGGGAGGAACTTATTGTTTTTCTCTTTGAAATACATCCTGGAAAGTTTAGCACGTGTTAATAGGTTGTAGATTCAGTCACATTCGTTCTTACAGAGAGAGTCGCCATCAGTATAGACCTATACTCCAAGTCACCGTGCGTGTTTCACCGGGGTATTCATCCAAGTACATGGCATCAGTTCCTAACCCAGAACCTTAAAAGGGCATGGTTTTCTTATACTAAGAGTAAATAGCATAATTATTGATTATCCTACGTTGTTACACAACATTATTTCGAACTCGCTCTCGCAATGATAGGACCACATTCGAATTATATTCCTTCTCTAGAATCTAAGCTATTCTTTCCGATGAGTATCATCAGACACTTTGTCAACACTCAAAAAACGTGTCCAGAGACAATATGAAGTCAAGAGATAATTGTATAAGACACTCGCTACGTCTGGCGTCATACCAATACAACTGTGACTGTCCGTAAGGTTGCCTGAAAAAGACATTATGCATTAACGTTTGCCTGGCTGTTAAAAATGTTTGTGGATCTAACTAGATGTTGAACCATCAGAAAGGTATTCCACAATAGCAGCATTGGATTGAATGGTGATCTATGTTCGACTGTGAACTGTCAATGTGAACTTACCGCAGACCAGGAAAGGCTTCTGTTACTCTTGGAATATAATTTACGAGATATAATTTGCAATGATATAACGTGTGCTATACGTAACTATTTATTCATTGCGCCCAGCTAGAGTGATTCGTTTTGGTAAAGTCATTTCGCTTCATGCTGTTTCAGATCAATCCGAAAATATGTTTCCGTCTCAAGTCGAGTTGGTCTCAGAATTGAAGAAAATTGCCCCGAAAATAGCAGCCTTCCAAGCGAACTTATACACCAGATCCAATAGATGATAGCAAGGTTACAGGAGATTTCAATGCCTTCAAGCATATGCCATTGTGTTGGGATCGATTGTATCGGAATCCGATCAATCACTTGTGTCTCATCAAGACAATTTGTAACTGGACAGATTGTGAGTTTGATAAAGCATAAGAAATTAGGTTGACATCGGCAGCTTGTTAACCCGAGGATAACACGTCCTTGTTGTTAACGAAGCAGGCAGAGCTGCGACACAAACAAGCGGATACATTGTAGTGTAGGCTCATGTGTGCTCACAATACTCTTAACTGAACGAAATCTGAAGTGCGTAAACTGCAACGTAGTTTAAATAAAAACATGTTTTGTTGAGATTCCAGGTTGAAGCAACCACGCGGTGGAAAGATTAAATCAGCCATATGCGCTTGTGAGATAATAGAATTACTTTCCAATTTAACCCTGCAGATGTATAAAGCAGATCGACATGTTTGCATCACCGATGTTTCTGTTAATCATTGAACCCACCATTTCGTGGTATTAGAACAACACGAAGTGCTCTTCATCCGTCACAGAGGTGTGGTGGTTTTCGGGGTATATATTACAGCGACCAAACAAGTCATGTCAAGGAAAACAGCTTTGATTTAAATTTTCAAAGGTCTTTTTATCAAAATAGGCACTGCTTCCATAACAGTCATACATCGCTAGCTTGTGATTAATCTAGTTCAAGCAGAGATCTAGGATGGACACAGAAAGCTACACGCGGCGATGTCTATGGTTGGTTTCAAACAGCTCGAATTCTGTCTTCAAGCTGTAGGGAGGTTGTTAATGGCTGCGTTTCTAACTATTATCTCGGAGCATGATTGAATAGGCACTGGAACCAATATCCTGTTTCTTTGGAACCAAGTTTGTGATATACGTGGTGCAGACACTTCTTTATAAAGAGAAGGCAGGCAACAGTGACGTTGTTGGGAAATGGAACAAGGATCGCATTATTTTGCATCATACTTACACAAACATTCTAGCCGTCAACAGTTTGTAATTATTACATGCCTTTAAAGAAAATTATTTTTAAAAAAACAATTATAAAATGAAATCTTGTGGTAAATAAACTCAAAATGACAGGTTGTTGACATAGACCTATAAGATTATTTTGCTGAGCTATGTTGTGAGGCCAAGTTAATAACATCTGACAAGTCGTCACATACGTCTCTCATAGTCAAGTCTCTGGTCGAGTTGCATACAGTAAAACAATCAGCACATTTTTTCATTTCTATTTTAAGTTAACAGGTTCGTGTTTTTTGTTTTGATTTGTTGGGGTTATACTTCAATGACACGAAATCCTGTTGCTTCTTTTGTTAAGCAGTTAAGAAACAACGTATGGGATTCTTCGAATTTTGGAAACTTAAAGGGTAAAACATTCTTGGATAAACTTCCATGGAATTCGTCCATTCCATTAGTATGATTATTCTTAACACGTTTCATCCAAACCCTTACGTCTGGTCAAGGCGCTGGAGCGAAATGCTTGATACGTATAACTAGATAAAGTTCATAGTAAGTCTGTATTTGTAAAGGTTGGTATTCTGGACTGACGCTGGCTGGTAAGAGTTTCCTTAATTTCGGATCAGAGAAAAATGATCTGCATTCGAAGGATGGGGACTGCAAAGGTTGCTGGTTTTGGCAACTGTTTTCACGCCTTGAACATACAAAGATTCAACATAGGATCGCTGAATTAATGAGTCGGCCATCTTCACGACTAACTGACTGAACTCGCTCCCTAATGAAGTATATATTGACCACAAGATGTCTGCTCCATCAATTACACCTTCTCAGATGCTGCTTTTCATGTATTTCATGTAGGCGATATCTGAGCACCGGAAAGTGTGGAGTGCTTTATAGAGGGTCGTGCTTTGTTATCACATACATGTGTTGTTCATACAAGGACGATGTACATTATATTATGCATCCTGTACATTGTTGTAGACAACATTCACAGCATCCCTTCGGACAAACGGTAAATTAACGTCGTCGCATTTAATTAGGAAGATACTGACGCTCTGTTTCCTGTATTAGTTCCTCACAGCAGAATTGAAAAGACTGTTCTTGCTATCCTACCGACAATTATTCATATGAAAATAATACAACATCCTGACTAACGGACGTCCTTAATCTCTGGGTATTAATAAGAGTAGTGTCCGTGGATGATATGGACAGATGTGACAACTGCCCACCTAGAGTTAACCGGTTTAGTCTCCTGTCGAGAATGTTCCTTGCTCCGACATCGGGCAGATGATGTAGCTTACATAGTAATATTATTATTTATACTGTGCTTCCGTTGTGTGGTCTCCAACTTGACTCAATGGCGCGTTCCAATACACTGGATTGTTCTAGGCCAGACTCTCCGTTGAGTGCAGACATGTCTTACTTGGTGATGTTTGTAGTTTGTATATATACATCGTATGATGACTGTAGCATTGTCCAGTATGTATTCGAATCAGGAAAAGCTACGCTTTGTTCATACGTCACCTAACGCCAACGTGTTTTTTCATCGTCAAATAACGATAATGCGCACAGTCTAGATGACGACTGAAAAATGTACCTGTGAGATCAGGAGTCGTTTTTCTCCAGATTATATTTGTAAAAACACACTATGGAGTGAACGTTGAGATGAAAGCATTATGTAAGCGAGTCGTTCAGTAATATTTTAGATTAATGACCTGATGTAACCTCTACAGACTCTTGCATACTGTAGTAGAGTAGGGTGTACTAAGCAGCATCTATTTGTACACATAGGACATTATCAACCGAGAATGTTGCCTGTCAGTGGGCAACATCCAGTTTCAACACGTTATTACAACAATATAACGATAGAGCGACACTGGAAATAATGTTCAAATACTGGTCTCATGCACCCATGTTTCGATTTGATGAGACGAGTCAATCGGGGAGTTCAACCTGGCTATATCATGCCAAAGCGTCGTTGAAACCTTCGTGGTAAGAGCATGCTCAAATATGTAAAATGAAGAAACCAAACGCAAAGACTAAAGCCGATGGAATATCGCTCCACAGTGGAATTCAGTGCTTTATTTTGTGTGTAGCTACTGGCAAGGTACTTTGGCTTACAGGAAGCAATAGCAGTGACTGTGCCTAAGTAACGTAAAATGGCGGAGTCATTTTTGCTCAGATACAGCGGATATCCTTCACGTGCAATTTCAATGTGGTCGTTTATAAGAGTTGCTGAAAGGGGAAATCATACCCTCCTGACAAGCGGTAGCGCCGTTCATTACATTTATATACAAAGCAGAACACATCTTTGGCAGACAGACATACATGTGTGGTGTTGTACAAAGCGATCTTAGCGCTAAGGTGGCCATAACTACTCTAACTGTACATAGACTTATTGTAGGCTTGGCGCTAAGGTTGTTCTAATACAGTACTAATATAAAGAGTTGATTCATGATTCTTAATTCGTTTAATACTGACAGTGCCATATCAGGCCCCCATGACGTATAACCGAGTTCGATTCCCCACAAGGTGACCGTGTGAAGTATATGTATGGTGTGTTTATTGCCAGAAGTATGTGTCAATCAACAAAATCGTTTCCAATTACCAGTAGGTCTCCGATCTGGCACATACAATGCATGTAGACTTGGAACAGCTATCGTTGACGTAGGCGCCTGTGGTCTGAGTACCTTGAATCTTTGCCAATATTACAGAGACACGGCTCCACTCCAAGAGATCAAAGACAAATATCAGCCACGACATTTCACGAAGCAGATCTGATTTCATGAGGAAACAATCCTCCATTGACGTTCAAGTCATAAAAGATGCTGTTGCAGCTAATGCCTCTGTAGTTTTATTGCTGGCGACCTTGGACCGGAGTCCTCATACACGATATGTCGGGAACTAAAACTTCGGGCCTTTTACATTCATTAACACATTAACATTTTTATTTCAGTATTGCAAGACAAAAAAAAAGAATATATTTTCAAAAGCCAAACTGCAAACGCCATCGCAAACGATACTGTTCTCCATATGAAGACACGTGGTTAATATTCATCTGTATTCGTAAGCAGACTGTCGCCGATGATTTTCATCTGCCCGTTGACATACAAGCTTCGTCATGTTCCACCACAGATCAGCTTTAATATGACGTTGATTGAATTTTATACTCACACTTTCTGTCTAGGTGTAGTTAAATATGCACGTAAACAGTCGCTGAAATCAGAACATTCAGTGTTCAGTAACGGTCTTCTGCATGTAATGGACTCGTGATCAGACACTCACAACATACATGTTTTAAGACACGCCAGGATCAGAAACGGTGTGTCACAATGATGCTTTTAAACCCAATTGTATCTGATGTGGCAACTGATCTTGACCATATGACCGATAAGCTACAAACGTTTATGACTGGTGTCCACTGGTTTATGATATACTGCACACAAAAGTAGGGGATACCCGTGAATAATGTTTACGAGATGTTAGTGGTACATGTAAGTATACCGTGAACAAAAAGTTAAGCGTCACTCAGTATATTTTGCAAAAATATAGGTTGGCACATAGGAAATCTTTCAGAAAAAAAAACGAATTATTATAATTTGGGTTAGTGATTTTAGTTTAAAAACAAAAATGGAAATTATCTTTTGCTTTAAACAGGATGCATGCCCTTTTGGAAAACATGCATTTTGGTTTCCTCAAATAGGTTATGTTCTTTTGAAAAGTGAAAATAAGAAATAACTTTTTTGACATGACATACCTTAATTTAGTAGTGATGTTGAAGCACAAATTGAATAGTTATTTTGATTTAAACAGCAGTGTCACCATATCTGTAACAATATTTCCTTTAATTGTAAATACAAATGATTATGCCATTCCCAAATCAGTTACCAGATGAACCTTCTCTAAATGTGGATTGGTCTTCCCAGTTAGTTCAGCCTCTTTTCCCCAGCCTGACATCTCACTTTTGAAATAGGCGGAGCTTAACTTTTTATTCTTGCTATATATATAAATAATAGTCATAATTGTGCGAAGCAAATGTACGCAGGGGAAGACATGACGAACGATCATAGCTAGTGGACGTATATGTTAATATCTCAAAGAACGATAGGGGTTCTGTCTGTTCAACGTTTATGTAGCTTGCGTGATGCTGCCATGATTTTATATTCATTCACTCAATGATGCACTCTACGTAAGTACTTGCATAAGATTTCAGTGATCTCACTCCTCCTGTAGCGCCCTACCATGTTCAGTCTGCGTGAGGATTAAATTTAACCCTCTAGCCCCCACTGTATCACCAGTGATACAGAAACTTTAATTGTTGTTATGTAATCAATCATTATACTGAAAGAATTAATTTCACAGCGTCCGAATTCTTAATATGATATATTTAAAGATCACATTTCGTTTTGTGCTTTCTTCCTAATTTTCAACTCACCCAGCACTCCCTGTTCAATCACTGGCACATGGTCTGATGATGCGTGAAAAAGGTGGAATTAAAATCCATCCAAATTGACTCAAATGTAAGTTCCATTTATGTTCAAGTTGTTGTTTTCCTTTCTCTTTTACATGAATTTAACAGTAGATGTCAACATTTCCATGAAATAATTATGCATTCTTAACAGCTAATTTAGGAAATTCATATGTATCACATGTGATACAATCGGACCAAGGCATATTTTGCTGCATCACCAGTGATACATTTCGGGACTTCGAGGAATGTGTAAACTCACTTACTGTTTTAATATCGATGGTAATGTATCATGAGAAATGTAGTTATGATTAAATTGGTTACAGTATCAAAGAGTGTGAAATACAGATACAGTACCCTCCATTTCTTCAGAATGGAGAACATCCTAGATGAGGTTTTGGCAAAAAGTGAGTATGAAACCTCCTCTGATGAATACATTCCCAGCACAGACGGTGAGAGTGAGGATGAAGTCGATGCCACTCCCAGAAACAAATGGAGAGGTTCATCTAAGCAAGCTTTTTGCAGATAACCTGTTCACGTCCCTTCCTCTAGTAAATGAGCGAAACAAGCAAGGTATTTTGTATGCTGGAACAGTGAGGTTCAACAGATTGAAAGGTTGCCAACTTAAAGATGAAAGGTCCTTGAAAAAGGAAAGGCAAGGAAATATGGACTCAAAGGTGGAATTCAACACTGGAATCATAGCCGTCAGATGGTACGGTAACCGTTCTGTAGATCTGGTGTCCTCTTGTGTTGGCAGGGAGCCACAATGTGAAGTGCAGAGTTTTGATAGAAAGGCGAAAAAGACGATGATGGTGAAGTGCCCTAAGATTGTACAAGAGTACAATACTTTCATGGGAAGGATTGACTTTCTGGATTCTTTAACAGCCCTATATAAACCTGGTTTGAAATCACGCATGCGGTACATGTACATTTGGTTCCATACGATTCACATCGCACTAGTAAATGCCTGGCTGCTTATCGGCGACACTGCCAACTACTGAAGGTGCAAAGAGTATGCTTGCTTCCTTGGAGAGAAACTGTTTTAGTCAGTTTCATCTGTGCTAATAGACTTCCAGTTCTTCTTCCTAGGGACTGTTTTGTCTCATTTGTAGAAGACTCTAACTGCCATGTCCGTCCAAACATCCTTGATGCTGATTGATACTGTTCAAGTTGCACCTGCTTTCACTTGTTCAAGTTGTGTTCAATGCAATTGTTCAAATGTTCATCATTCTACAAGCTCTTTTGTGTCATTCTTGAATGGATATCGACAAGACATTTTACCGTGCAATGCAAATATACTCAGATATATTGTGCAAATTCAAATTGTGCCAAGGTTCTTCATCGTTTGAAGATAGTTTTTAATGAATTATTATGTGTCAGATTTCAAGTTCCATGTTTTGGGGATGTCTAAAAGTTGGTTTGGGCCCTAAAGGGTTAAGACGATGAAACAATTAACTTGCTGTCTCGCTGTCTTTCCAGATGCCTCTATAAAGGAAAGGTCTTGGTTCGTCATCGTCCATTTCATCCTATGGTGTGTTGTGCTGCTGGAGGTGAGGATTGACCATGTGCAGAGTTATCACAGCCGGTGTCGCAATGGAAAACGAGAGATTGACCCACATCCTTGCAAACGGAACAACAGATGTTACCGACACGTTGCTCCTTTATATCGATGTACAATGTAGGTTTCCTGTACATTGCACCTGAGTCAAATCTAAAGTAATATACACACACACACACACACACACACACACACACACACACACACACACACACACACACACACACACACACACACACACACACACACACACACACACACCACACACACACAAACATACATACATACATACATACATACATACATACATACATACATACATACATACATACATACATACACATATATATATATATATATATGTGTGTGGGTGGGTGTGGGTGGGTGTGGGTATGTGTGTGGGTGTGGGTGTGTATATATGACAGTGATGAAAATACCGAGTGTACAGTTGTAGATGTATAAGAAGTAGGTTCAGAAATAATATAACACAACACGGATATTCTCCTACATGTTTCAATCGTGTATCTTCAGGCTGAAGTCATTTGAGTTAAAGGACCACTAAAGTCAATTTTTGGTACTCTTTCTATCACTGCATATGAAAGACTTCTGGTTAGTCATAAACGGAACACCATTTTTTTTAAAAAAACGAAAACAAAAAAACTTGTGGTCAATTAATACCAAGTTGCTAAAAAACCGTTTGCTTCTCTCTCGCTCGGAAACGAAACCGCAGACTGGTTACGTAACTCTGTTGCCAGAGCCCTGCAGTGACGTAAAAGAGGAACGATTTTCAGTTAGTTGTATAGAAAACGTGTAGGAAGCTCGTCATTGTGCTGATTTCTCGACGTCACCAAAGGCATGTCATCCGGCACCGTCGGCGGCACGGCCATGCTTCACCAAAAGGTAAATAGGGTCACTTCTGAAAACATGACTTTGTTTCACGTTGAGTGCAAATACTGACATAATTATGATGTCAATTTAAGAATTTAAAAGGGACGGCGAAACACGAGCACTGCATGTTGGCGATCTCTAATTGTCTGATCAGTTAGTCATTCTCCAGCAGCTTGGTGAGAGTTTCAGCAATCTCATTCGCCGTTTGAAATCAATTACGTTTACGCTTCTTTGGAAGGAATCAGTCGTGTACCCATATCGCCGATCACGGACTCCCTAATGTGTCAGGTCGCCAACATGTTGGGGTTGTTGGTACCTGTGTCATAGTCTGCTACTCTCTTCCTGTAAAACAGTGACCAGGCCACGGGTCTGCATTTCATCATAACAGCAGCACGTTGACGCATCGTCAGTTCATATACAAACAATGAATGAAACACAGTAAAGACAAATACATGATGACTTCCATGAACGTGTTAACATTAGGACCGATCGGCACCCTGCACATGTCAGGGGCGTAATCATAAGAGCGTGGAACATGCAGTTTGGGGATGTGTTTTAGTGATACGTTTCTTTGACATAACTGTTCTTACACAGGGCGTTTGTCGTCAACATTTGCGCCCTTTCCTCATACTTGATATCTATGCCTGAATACATCATTTTCCCATACGTTCTAAGAGTAGATCCACAAAGGTTTGCCGTAAATTATTAGAAAATACAATATATATGTTCGACTTACACAGGTATTGAGGAAATTGTGCCCCCTAACAAATCCAAATGACCCTAGTTGTCTTCTGTCCCGGCATATGACCATTATGTTCAGTTGATGGTATCCTCACAGCCCCACTGAAACTTCAACTGTACATGAACTATCGCCCGCTTTCTGGAGAAGCACACTCTCCGCGTTCTAGTTTCGTCAATGTCAGCCCGAACTGACAGTGAATGATATACGCATCATTTTGATAATTAGCAATCAAAGACCGTGCCCCAGACTTCTCGCACCATCTCTGCTATACTGGACATTCAGCTGTGACTGACCTTCACCTTTCCCATTTATCTCGTCATGTAATTGCTGCCTGTCGTGGACAAGGCTTGACACATTTAGTCAATAAATAGCTTTCGTTTCCTTGGTCATTATGTTGTCTCAGAGTGACCACTGGGCGTCTCTATTAACGATAGACAGATAAGGGGAATCTTTATAGTATCATGGCCTCCACGCCTTATATAATGAGAAGACCTGTGCACTGCGTGGATACTTACTGTCTCAAGTGTTTTAGTCGTTATTTAGTCGACTGTTATCGTTTTTGGAACATATTTGAAAGAAGGGTAACTTTAATAATATTATAATGTTGTATAATTTGACAAGACATGTCATGAAAATGCAGGGGTAATTTGGAGTACAAGTGACACTGTCTCCATTACACTGCATTAACAGAGATGCAGTAAGAAGCTGGATGATCGGTGTATAGAAAATGGAGCTTGAGTTAGTTTGACTTCGATACCAAACTGGTATTTGCGGAGAGTCTCCCGTGAGGAGAGCGTACGGCTCTGTTGCAACTGATGTTTAATACTGACATTTATTTGCCAATAACACTGAAGTTCACAACTTGCATTTTGATAGGCTATAGACCTGTAAATGTCAAGCATTTCTGACGCTTGTGACTTTAATTAGATAGTTTCACCATTGCGATATACGTCGATGTTTCAGGAGTACTGCTGATCCTACGCCAGGTGTTAAGGTCATTGATAACCCGGACGAAGGGGTAAAACTAATATGGTTGCTCATATGTGACCACGTTCTTCCTGCTACTAAATCCCGATCAAGGAATTCGTCTAAGCCCGAGGTTTATTTCAAAATGCACGCACATATATACCAGCTGTCGGATAGTCTGGACCGGATAATCAAGTGATAAATATGTTCGACAACGAAACGTGCTATCGACGTATGAGGGCATTGTTAATATCTTTAATACATAACCGGAAACAAACCTCATATCAGCAACAGGCTTCATACTGTCAATGAAGATCATAACAGAGAACGCTGAACCAACTACGCGGGACCGGGTGCGGCCATCTAACTCGTATTTTATTTGTACTAAAGTACATACTTGCCAGAAATTATTGGTAAAACAGATGGGCGTAGTTTAACAAAACCTACTGTAGCCAATATTCATAAATCGTTTAGTGTTTATTTGACGTTAATGAAATCAAATTGATCCGCCACGATAACGATATTCACACTAATTATAAACAGTTGGTAATTGATGCCCGTTCTGCCAAGGG
This sequence comes from Haliotis asinina, assembly GCF_037392515.1. Lineage (NCBI taxonomy): Eukaryota > Metazoa > Mollusca > Gastropoda > Lepetellida > Haliotidae > Haliotis > Haliotis asinina. The sequence goes on along the minus strand of NC_090294.1, from coordinate 51,888,739 downwards.
CGTGCAGCTCGGATCTCCGGCCATAAATCATTAAATGCTCCACCAACAACATTAGTTAAAGTAATGAGTAATCGATGCTGCCTGTGTCTGTTGTTGTGGCACTGTGCACACATGAAGCAGGAAATATCAATCGACTCATCACAATGGCGGAGTGTGAAGCACAGCTGACCACATAAAATGCTAATTCTTTGAGACGAGTATGTCGTGAAACAGGGTACAGACTTATAGCTGACCACATACAATGCTAATTCTGTGAGACGAGTATGTATTGAAATGGTGTATAGACATGTGAAATCAAACGTCAGGTAAAGGGAAAGTGTGCACTTGAAAACTTTCGTTTGACTTAAAAATACATGGTTCAAGGATTTAACGATACTGTGGTACCGGAATAAAATCCTCACCATGAAGCATCCATTTCTATCGAATTTCCAGCCTTCATCAAACATATACTTTGCTTTGCCGACCCGTCAGAGAACTAAGGATATATTTTATTATATATATTCATTAATATTTATATTTGTCATTGACCCGACACAGTACAACACAATGGCGCCTCACATCGTTGTCCAATCTGATTTTTACTGATCAATAGAGCTGTCTCAGGATTTATTTTGTTTGCCTATCAATTTTCGTGAACCTTTAATTCTTACGTTAATTTGCTCACTTGCTCACTCACTCACTCACTCACTCGTTGCACACGATTCCGAATCAATACGGCTTGCGGGGATTTCAATCTTCCTGCAATTGACAGTTTGGTCTTTTTTCATAGATTTCGGATGAAAAAGATTGTTCAAGAGTCATATGGTATCAAATTGCCTGTCATTTCCCGAGAAAGCACAAATCATTCTCAAGTGCTTGGCAAGGATGAAAGATGAGTTCGACTCTGACAGATAGACCGTCATCATGGTGTCATCTGACACTCAATCTCTGCTACCTGACTGCCAGACAATTCAATTCGTATCACCTAATAACTGACAAAGTCAGACGACTATTCCAACTTTTAGCCGATAATTACAAAACACTATCGATTTCGGTAATGAATCATTTTGTATACGACGTATATATACTTTTTCCTATCAATGTGTTCATTGTCACCTCGAAAGTACCTTTTTCAATATAGCCAAAAGTTAAAATGAGTGACGTTTCCTGTTGCAATTTTGTTGCGTTCGGCGAAATACTCAATGAAATATTGAGCGAAGGAAATATAGCTAGTGTTGATTGCAGTAGATGTTTGAATGTGGTGTCAATGCAGCTGTTGTTGTTTAAAGTAGATGTTTGAATGTGGCGTCAATTGTTGTTTAAAGTAAATGTTCGAATGTGACGTCAATGCAGCTGTTGTTGTTTGAAGTAGATGTTCGAATGTGACGTCAATGCAGCTATTGTTGTTTAAAGTAGATGTTTGAATGTGACGTCAATGCAGCTGTTGTTGATTGAAGTACGCGTTTGAGTATGATATCAATGTAGCTGTTGTGTGAAATCAATGTTAGTTATTATACCAAAGATATCCAATTCAAGGTACATGTGCATCCAAGATTTGTGATCGACACAAATGACTTGACAGCCATAATACATATTTAAACATTTTTTTCAAAACAACTCCTTCAAAGTAAATAACCTGAAACGTCTCGCAAACACTTTTGCCAATTCGGAAACAACATGCAGTCTAAACCGTCAGCACGTCACAGAACAGGCAATTGTCAACAGATACATCATGACACTTGAGACATGTTTAAGTATTTTGCGTGTGTGAGGTACAGACACGAAGTCTACAAGTGCCAGGTCTGTAATATCTGATATCAGAGGGAAGAGAGTAGTACTGATGGATTATGATCTGTGTCCGGAAGACCTACACACTATAGACGACGTGGCGTCCTTTACACATGCACACGTTCTCAGATCCACTCTACTGTTTCAAGTCACTATATGATACACGTTGAAATGTTTCGGTTTTGAGAAAAGTTCTCTTGGATATACAGCAATAATCATCCATCTAAAGAAGTGGTTTCAAGTTGGAATATGCATCCAGCTGTGGAACTAGCGAGAGACAGAGGCGGAGAGATACAGAGCGAAGGCTCTTCTTCAAACATAACTTTTTCAGGAATCCTTCCTATGAGAGTTCGATGCCAACTGAAATGCCCTCCAATACATGCAAATTGCTAACGATAGATACCCTGTACATGTGCAAACCTCCAACAAGAACCAACCCCAACCACTGCAGGTGCAAACCTCCACCAAGAAACAAACCCATCCCCTGCAAATGCAAACCTCTAAGAAGAAACCGTTGGAGTTACTTGAAGCTACCCCCACAGGGCTTCTAAGCCCTGGTTTCCCCCACATAGTAATATCCATTACGTGTATGTTGATTACGGCAGTCTCCCCCTACACGTTCGAGCGTCTAACTACACCCATCTCCATCCCCTACACGTGAAAACGTCAACCCAAACATCCCTCCAACAGGCGCAAACTTCTGCCGGGAACTCCCTTCTTCATGTGCAAACCTCTGCCGGGAACTCCCTTCTTCATGTGCACACATCTAGCAAGGAATCCCTCCTGCACTCGCACACTTCGTCCACGAAATTACCCCTACCAAACCTCAATTAGGCAGATCTTCCTAAACGTGCAAACATCAGCCATGAATCCACTCCTCCCGGCACGAACATAAGCAAGGAAGCCTCTTCTTCATCTGCAAATTTCCACACAAAATATCTCAAATAACGGCAGAAGTCAACCAATAAACCTCTCCTACACTTGCAAACCTGCAGTACGAAGTCATCCCTACCCGGTCAAATGTCTGAGAATACTCCTGTAAGCGTGCAAACTTAAGCGAAGAAACCACACCTTCACGTGCAAACTTCCCCTAATAAGAGCTGCTAATTTCGGTTCTCTGCTGCACGTCAGCATATCTCACAAAACACTGTACTCCTGCATAAAATCTCAACGAAAGACCGATTGTGTATGTGTATGTGCGATTAGTTTAAAAGAACTGGTTCTTTGCACCCAGTGCCACCCGATTATTCAGCCCATGGTTTTTATCAACGCCGATCAGATTCAAGTAATTTCTTGGTAAGGTGTCAGTGAATCAAACAGGTCAAGCTCCCTCTCAAGGCCTGTACGTGTGACGTTAAAATGGGAACCGGAAAGGTTACTGAACATGGCGGCAATAAAGCTACTAGTGTCGGTCTGTTCTCTTCCATACTTCATGTGCACGACCAAAAGGGCAAGTATTTACCAAAATGTGTGTTTGTCTGATTATGACAAACAGAAGCCTGTTTCCTCCAAACTACGATTAGGAGCGAAACATAATGAAGTTAACGATTTCGATCTTCTTTCGTAATTATTACTTTGGCTGTCAAATTTGGAAATACCCTCACAAAGATTTGCGGTTCACAAATATCTCATCACAAGCATAATATGTGTGTGCGTTACTATCAATCGTCGATGGCATCCGATGCTCTACTAAATGTCGTGAGTCTGAACTGCACATAAGACGACACCCGGCACAAACATCCGGCGTGTGAGTGTGCGCATGTGTGCATGTGTGCATGTCTCTGTGAGTGAAAGTCCATTGTGTGCGTCTATATACTTGATTGAAACTATACATACTTTAACCAGTTGGACAACGTTTCCTAAACACTCATCATAAAACCTTCAAGGCTGCATGTAGTTCGTGAATCCATCCCACGAACACCCACTGTTTTCTTGTCCGCACTGTGAGTCCACAAGCACATTAATCAGGATATGTGCTTTTTGTGGTTGAAAACGCCATGATAAGTGTGTGCCAGTCATCGGACATCTTCTGCTGCGACGCAATCTCCACCACGGTGCTCTGAAGTGAAAACAGCTTGAAAACGCACATTAGGGCGCGCTCTCCCGAGAAAAGGAAGTATAACATCCTCCACATTGTGGGTTACTGAGTAATGATATATATCTCTACATCTGTTTAAAGATGCAGCATTTTGACATTGGACTTACTTTTTACTATCGAATGTTTGGGACTATATATCACGAAGCTTGAACATACACACGCTCAACACTCGCCATGCTAAACCCCGAGAGTATTTAGGAGATTTGGCTGCTGTAGGCACAGAATCACCTCGCTGACAATACGGAAGAGAGGCATGACAGCCGGCCACAGCAAAGTCATCTAGAGTGATGGGTTATGACAATATTATCCTTCTATTGCCACTGTCTGAAGCAAAAAATATGACATCATTAGTTCCAGTATAATTATGATAACTTCCCTCGATCCATGGGGTTCTGTTCTCTTTGACATATAGACTAGCAGGATGGATGTGTTTTCTTCCCACGATGGAAGAATTTATTATATAATCTCTGCCATGGCGCGAAGAATAAATCAAAATGAGATCAGTCTATTTCATTTTGGTCTGATATGCGATAGGCTTTTATCGATTCTTATCACTTGTGTAAAGATAGTTCTAAATAATGACAATGTAGAGCTGAAGAACGAGGCCAAACTGAAATTACGGCCTGTCACTACCGCTGTGCAGTGATATACGCTCTGCGGCGGAAAAACAACTCGCAACGGATTTATTTGCTTCGCGTTTTACACTTGATACAAAACTTGTCTTTAACATTCTGACATTTTAACAGGTGATGTATTTCTGTAACCTTCAAATAGTATTTCTTCTAACAAGTACAGAATGATTTGACAGTTTGACCTCATTACGCAGCTAGGTGACATCATGAATTACTTCTCTCCGTCAAGAAATGAGAAGCATAAAATCTGCTCAGAATCGTTAACTAGCATCTGTTCAGTGGTACAGCATTATCGGGCGCCACATCATCATATAAATACCTACTTACAAACACACTGCACATAAACATGTGTGGAAAGACGTCCTCCTGTATCGCAAAGGGAATATTTTCTCAGATTATGTGACGGGTGTTGAGATATGAATTGCAGAAGTTGGATTTATTGAACTGTTCCCTTGGCTGGAATCTCATACAAAGGCGTGTCAGCATTCATAAACAGGGTTTTCACGACATATCTCCATAAAACTGGATGATTGTCTTCCATGACACCTTGAAAAATGTCTGAGCATCTTCACTGGAGGTGCCGACGTAGCTTCTCATTGTCTCAGCTAACATTTTATTACTTATTGACCTGTTATTGGCTTTTTGTATGGAGGTAAATACAAAGAGTCTTGGTCCGACCAATCTGTTGAAGCTTCAGGAGCAGTGACAGGTCCGGACTGGTGCCGCCTCCTTGGCGCCAGCCAGCTCCTTGAAGCAGTATATTAGCAAAACACATTGTATTGTAGTTTATTGCGAGGTGTATTGCCATATATTTGAATATGAAATGGCGGATAACAAAAGTGTGCATGCAGAGACTACTATCTATACAATTTGTCGAGTAAATGTTTGTGGATAGTCACTGGCATCGTTTCTGCAAAATAATGAAATTTTGTTGGCTAAAAAGATACGTTCTGGTATAAGTATAGATATCCTGACTTATACATAATCTGTGTAGACAATGATATTTTGCGGCGAGGTGTGCACTGTGACACCCCATGATACCCTGGTATAACAGGACATACACATTTCACCGATTCACTGAAATAATCGCCTTCGGCAGTTGGCTTTTACTCCCTTGTGGATTTCTTTCGGTAGATATTCGAGAATGTTGTTTGTTGTTTGGAATATACACATTAACTATATATAGTGTTGACTGCATTGTCCTTGTATATCGCGTGTGTCCACTATCAAGACGGTAGCTACAAGAAACCCCTGTATTGCCTTAGATCTCTACTCATCTAGATCCTAATCAAACACGATCTGTTTTCATCCTCCTTATCGATATCAGATACACCAGAAGCAGTACAGCAATTACCAGGTCTCAGTGGGGAAATGACGAAGATTCAAGTTACGCTCGTAAACTCAGTTATTACCTTCTCTCTTTGGAGCTATTAAAAAAACTCGAAATGTTTTAAGAATTAGGCCTTTTTAAATCGATTTTCAACCCTATTCAACACCCCACGTGGTTTCGTTTTGGTTCCCTAAAGTTCGTATCTTGACTATAGTCTTCCAACAAATTGAGTTAATGTCACCAGCACGGCAATCTCGCCGCTGACATATCTGTTTGTAATACTCCCTTCTATTCCCAAACCGTGCTTTGGGCGGAACCTGCCCAATTATCCCCATGCTCTGCCCGCGTTGATGGTGATTGAGGAAGATGATTTGCCTAATTTTCTTCCTAACCCTCTCGTTTGACATTTCTATTTAATTACTTCAACGAAATAGAGAGATAATATGATTAGCCTCCTCGAACTGCCGGGCCTATTTCACGTGCGGCTCACGAATACACAGTAGACACACGGAGGATGACAATGGCAGCACGTACGTCGGTATATTTCTCATTAATCAAAACCTACTTGGCATTCTTTTTTGTCACTGAGTCGTAAGGCCATGTTTTGTTCGTTACCGTTTCTGTCATGACGTCACGGTTTTGTCCATCATAATCATTGTTAGTCTCAAGTGGTCTCACCAACTCCGCCACATATATCAATCGATTTCACCAATTTCATCGCTTGCCTCTCTGTCTGTCGTGCATGACGTGGTTAAGGACACCGAAAATCTGTTCCGCTTTCCTGTATTCGTTCATTTGCTCGTTTCTTGATTTATGTATTGTATAGAGTGCATGCTTGATCCGCTGTGGTTTTCCAGGAAAGTTCCATTTGTAGTGTCTCAAATTACCAGGCTCTTCTCCTGTAGCAATCAAATGTCATCGATTTTCATTTAGGAAACGTCACTGGCATGCAGTGATGTTCAGTTGGACCGCAATGATCTCTAACAAGAACGGCTTGGTGTATTTACGCTATCATCAGGGTGCCTCTTATACAATGTGTCTTTACCTCTATTGTAAATGTGTATTTTCTGAATGTTGCTTAACTTTAAAAGAAATTAAATCAGATATTGTTTTTTTTCAAAAGTCACGTATCTCTCTGCACGAATGATAAGATCATCGACTTAATAAATCAATAACATTTCAAATCGACCTGAAGGACAAACTCTCCTGATTTGTGAGAGTTGTTTCCATAGCCGAACTCGAGATATCTGAACGTTCCATACAATATATTCCAGGTACATGATGGCTGCCTGCAAATGATCGTAATAACAGGCGATCCGATAATCATGACCACCCACCTTCGCAACTGGGCTGGACATTGCAGTGACCTTGTGTCGTTAAGAAGTTATAAATACATTCTCTAGTGACGACAGTTGATGGTGCTGGAGTATACAGCCCTGTGTTTACACTAATTAGTCTCCGGTTTCTTCTACTCCAGATCGACAACATTATTTTTTATATCTATTCTCAAGTTCTTTTTTTCTACTCACGACAAACATACATCCACACAAATCAAAAGCCGTATATTTTTATCGATATGTAGGGCCCGAGATTTCTTCAAACAATTGAAGTGTGTCTCGAGTAGCTTTGAGGCGTGATTCCGCTCCATCCAAAAACACCCGGTGATCATCAGCAGACCTTGCATGTATATTTTCAGAATAACGGACGTGTATCAGCTTCATCTAATACGCCTTAAAATGACAGCATCTCAAAGAAGGTTTCGGAAGATAGTGGTCTGCGACTTCTTTTATTTCATGTCAATTTTGACTTACACAAGATGTTGGTTGAGCTATTTATAAAACTACTGACCCAGTTTCGAAGAATGATACGATGCTTTACTTATTGACAAGGTGCTCGATGACGTAGTGTGATACAGAATCTATGGCTTCTTCGGTATCAATTAAGTCAGTAGTGTATATTTTTCGTCGTGTCATATGTCCAATACAATAGCCATAAAAACACTGTTGGCAGGGCTCCTTCCAGAAATTGTATAGGGTAAATATCATGTATCACCAGGTCACAAGTCGCCTTACCCGATCAGGGAGAACGGTTCTATTGTTCAGAAATGGAAATAAAAAACAACAACACTGTATGTATATATTTAACCGGTATTAAAATATATGTTCTATATAACGCGCCGTTCGACTTATCTACTTGACGACTTAATTTATATCATATACTGCAGAACAGCTATGATATATATGCATTGAAAGCGATCAGTAATGGCTTACATTTTGAACGTGTTCTCATGATGTATCATTGAAAAGCCTTGCTGCAGAGAGTGTCAACAATCATTTGCTACTTGTCTGTTATCACGAGCGTGAGACTGGGAGCCCTGTTTACTTACGTATGATCTCAAACTGTGAAGGTGATATGTAACCTGGCCGTGTTTCCTCAGCGTCAACTCTAACCAGGGCGAACAACCATTTACAACTCAGTCATGAATTTTGTGTCCTTCATTTTGTGAAGTTTGCTGGGGGTGACCGCCGTTTCCATTACAGACCTGCATCCGACTGACTGTGATTGCTAATTGCCAGGGTGGCCTTGGTAGATCAGTCACTCCTGTCTTGGAGAAAATGAACATATTGAACACAGCAAAGTGTCAACGAAATGACCACATCCAAACCCATAAGCCACAAAATATTGTATTTAGGTCCTACCTGACCACTGCTATATACTGTCAGATCCATCTAACCACATTTGAGTGATAAACTAACACAGAGGGTCTCAAGGCTATCTACCTGATACACACAAGAGCCCGTCAGCCTAGTACACAAAATGTATCATCAATGTCGGACGCATGCATAGTAGAATGGCTTCATGGTAGTCTCTGGGTCACCTCTGTCGTTGCAGTTCACACTTTCTTTCTTGACGTGGACGTCGTCACATAATATAGTGGAGAAACAGTTCATTACTTGTAACAATGCATTTTCAAGGACTGGATCAAGACATTGGCCCCCAAAGGTCTTGGATGAGCAGTCGAGGCACCAACAGTACCAAGGTTCAGTTATAATGTTGCAGTCCCATATAACAAACTCTCACCTGAACTCAGAGAACTCGAAACGCCCAAGCTAACAAAACATATCTCTTCCGTCAGGAATACGTGGACTAAAATCTAATGTCTGATTAATACTGTAGTATATTTGTAGCGCTACGAGCATGCACATGGTGTATGGAGCTTGCGCCTTATAAGTGGACTCATTATTGTAATCTTTTACAAATTAAATGTAGTATGAAACAATGACGGTTTGGGTGATCTTGGCAGAATCAGGCCGGGAAGCCTCGTCATCAACTCAGGGCCCTCGCCCCATCTACACACAGCCCAAACAGCGAATGGAACTTCTCCCAGGAAGCGCTGCCTTGTCGAACCCACAATGAACTTTAAGAAGAATATGCAGACTCCCCAACACTGCAACCTTCTGCATTACCCACAGTAGCAGACGCTCTGTAAAACCAGGGCACATTCCATATCTGCACCGAAAGATCGGGGGGTAACAAACCAAGGGCACCGAGAACAGTGGTGAGTCTGACCACAGCGTACTTGGGATGCAAGAGAGACATTTCAAAAATGAGGTCCGCGAAGTTTTTCCTGAATCTTGCAAATCACGTTACTGTCAAAAGGGGCAGAAATTCAATGATATAAATAAATTCACTGGCTTTATTAAAAAGGACAAGGCCAGGGTTGTTGGCTGGAATTCTTCTGAGGATGTTTATGGACCTTTCCTTAACAGTTTGAAAGCATCATTTTCCAGGACGGCCTGGACATGTTCAAGGTCGTACCATGGATGGCCCACAGTGTCAATGAGACAGACATGATGACGGCAGTAGCAGAGGCAGCGAGCCATGCTATGCCTTTTAAGGTATGTTATTTATGCCAAAGAAGGACATCCACTGACAATCTCTGTAAATTCATTGCATAATCGACAATGCCCAGATAAAGAGACATTTCATGAACATTGTAACAACGTATATATCAGAGATAGAGATGACGAAGGAGCCTATGAAGGAGTCTCTACATTTGATATTTGATATTTACATATGATATATAAGATATTTGACTAAACGTCTATTCTTGGCTCTTAACTGACCTACATTTCACAAAACGGAATTTGTACATTTCACAAAACAGAATCTTTAGACACAGCAGAAATTCAATTTACAATTTAACAGGCACACACACACACACACACTCACTCACACACACACACATGCACACACACACACATACAAACATACATAAAGTAGTATTTACACATTTTGCGGAAATAGTTTCATTTTATGAAACTGTAATATCAGCGTTATGTTATACAAAATGGACTTTGTGTTTGAGTCAGTAAAGGGGCGGTGGGGTAGCCTAATGATTAAAGCGTTCGCTCGTCACGCCGAAGACCCGGGTTCGATTCCCCACATGGGTACAATGTGTGAGGCCCATTTTCTGGTGTCCCCCGCCGTGATATCGCTGGAATATTGCTAAAAGCGGCGTAAAACCAAACTCACTCACTCATTGAGTCAGTAAAGTTTCATCGTTGAAAATACTCAAATCTAAAACTTTCAAACAACCATTCTCAATGATTTTATTGCCATCATAATATTCCCGTCTTTGGCAAAATGTCTCTCTGTAGGTCTAAAAGACCAAGAATAGTGGCATTGATGTATCCCATAAAGACAATGTTGATACCTCCTATTAGTCAGAAACCATCAGGACACTTTCTTTAGTGCAGCTCATGGTCATTATTTTGTTAAGCGTTATTAAACGAGATAGTGGCGCCATTATAAAATGTCGTCTGTCTTTATTATGCCTTGGCGTACAAAGACGTCTTTATTGATCGTGTAAGAAAGAGAATTCGTCGTATACGCTCTTCAGCAAAGAGCTCAACTGATACATTTTACCATATCCAATTTGTTCAATGCACATTTCAAGTAACCGGGTTGTTTTGGACCGAAGCTTAGCATGGTTATAGATTTTGTAGTTCTAAGGCAAGTGCTGACTGTCAGGTCGTCATGCTGATTGTACGTCAACGACGGCGGAAGAAGGGGAGGGAGAAGGGGTGTATGTTTGTTCGTTCGTGCGTGCTTGCATGTGTGTTTCATATCCGAAGATCATGTCGTCAATATTTAAATAATTGTAGGTCACCAGTGACACTAACTATGAGAGATAAAACAACAATCTCTCAACGTCGGGCTAGTGGCGAAAACCCGGGTTCAATTCCCCACATCGGTACAATGTGTGAAGCCCATTTCTGTTGTCCCCCTTCGTGTTATTGCTGAAATATTGCTAAAAGCTGTGTAAAAACCGGACTCTTTCAATCACCCACGATGATCGGAAGACAAACTGGTCTATGTACCGATTTGCTGCCAGATGTCTTTAAACGAACCCCAAGTGGGATGCAAAATATTTTTTTTTTAAATTGGATATTTACGCATTTCCCGATTTTATGTTGTACATAGTAATCAATATACACAGTAAGGTATACCATGTCTTCCTTTGAGGAAAGTGTAGATGCCGCAATGCTGTAGTTTGAAATTCTATAAATACAGTAGTCATAAGTCATGTTCTGTACATTGTTTCTATATACAGCACATCCATAATGCACATAGACTTGTTTCAGCGGCATATTTAGAAGCTGGAAGTCAAATAGAAGAAGCGGATATGGATGACAACTGCTTTGATGTTATAACACGACGTTTTGATACAGTTTCTTGTATCGTTTTACGTTTTACTAAACGTTCACTAGTGGTTTCGATACAGTTTCTCGATATATATTTAGATAGATAGATAGATAGATAGATAGATAGATAGATAGATAGATAGATAGATAGATAGACAGATTCCGACAAGAAACGCATAGGCGATTTGTGTTGTACAGGAATCTATTCCTTACCTAATAATTCAAAAAGTCGTCAAAATATATACCTAAAGTGCTGATAACAGGGTTTACACAACTACACAAGTGAAAAATCGATTTTACCTGAAATCGTTAATTTTGATGAGATAATTATTTTCAGAAAATGGCATTCGTTTTGAAGTCTACGTCACTACGTCACGCCTTGAATCTGCGACACGGAACATCGCCATTGAGAGATTCCATATTGCTGATAACCAGCCTTCTGTTACCAGACCTCAGAATGTTAGTCTGAGCAAGATATCACGCCTTGCACTTGTTTCAACCAAACACATATGACAAATAACCGTCCCCGTACATGCACACCTCCAAGTACCACTGAAGCCCAAGATCGGTACATCCGGGTACTACAGTTGCGTGATCGTACTACCACTGGTGAGAGCACAGCAGTCAGGGTGCTTGGACCTCAGATGATATCCTGTCAAACTGTACGGAACAGGTTGAAAGAGATTGGTCTGAGAACCAGGAAAGCCGACGTCGGGGTAGTGTTTTACGTCGTCACCATCAAAGTCTCCGTAATCTATCCACTTGGTTGTTTAGATATTACCTTCTTCTAAAATGATGTAAAATTTCATGCACTAAAGACTATATGTGGACAAGTTATACATGTCATTTATAACATATAACATATTGTTTCTTCTATGCCTTTTTAGATAGTATATGTATAGCCAAGCATCTTCATGTGCATAATTCAACGAATTTATCAAACAGTTATTCAGATCGTTCCTAAAGAATTTAAGAAATTCACTGCAGAAACCATCTCGGTCTGTATCATTTTTTATTTTCTTTAAAGCTGATAATGTTTCGTGGTAAGTTAATTTTCCTTCCAAGCAAGACCCTGCATTTTCGGACAATTTTGGTACTTCATCACCTATGAATAAATCTTCTACATTTATTTGTGAAACACACCTCACATGAGTAATGTTGTTTTTTTAAAATGATTTGGTCTTGATTTCTGCTTGATCTTTTATCACTGAAGTATCATTTTCTTTCTAATTCAATTGTTGAATTGTTAAGGAGAGGTGCAAGAAATATTTAGTTGTTTTTTGTCCTTGTTCTATTTTGTTTCAGATCTTACATATAACCATGTTGTGTTGTGGCTTATTATCTCGTCCAGTTCCTGCGTCGGAATATTTATTTCCTTCATTATCCTCTGACTCATCGTCTAGTTCAATTTATAGTTCTTTTCATTTGTTTTCTAGTTCCTGTCTCTGTTTAAAGTTTGGTTTGGGTTTTTTCAGGTAGATGAATAGTATATATAGAATATTTCCCACAGTAGTTTGTCATTAACACTATGTTTCTTTTCATTTTCATTTCCTTACCCGTGTTGCTGTAATGTGTTTGTTTTTTAAGGTAGTTTTTTCTACATGTACCACATATCTTTCATCGTAAACATCATAAAGTCACGAATTATTAAACGTCCCAAAGCATTATCCTCTTGACCCAGAGAAAATTTAAATAAACTTATTGAATGATATGATTTGATACTTGGGGATAAATCTGCCTAAGATTATGAGATCAGGGAAAAATATGTCTAGATTCTTTGAGTGGTGTTGGTTGTCTCAAGGTGAAGCGTGTTTCATATGAACTTGATTCTCTCCATGGATCAGTTTATAATGTTAAATAATTATTTTCTAGCTTTAGAATTATTGTTATGCTTATAATCATATGTATCAAGGTTACTATCTATTACTATATTCCAATCTCAGCATATTATATAACTGTTACTCTCTCCTGATCCTAGCATGTCTTTGATATTCTGGATAAAATCAGAGCACTCATGATTTGATCCATATATTTTAAGTGATATGTAAAATATGTTATATTTGGGATTACACTTTACCGGTGGTAGTACTTTAGTTGGGTATGGTTCCCATCAACACTCTCAGATTCAGAAACCTAATAATAGTTTTTACACATTTATATTATGTATCTACTGAGTTCTGATTTCTTGGGATTTATAGTACATCCGACTTTCGCTCGTCTAGAATGAGTGGAACGGAAATCTTTCACATCCCGTCATCTCGTCCCGGTCAAGTCACGAAAAGTTCTTTTTGTTATTTCTTTGACATTGTCAGTAATGGGTTTGTGGATGAGTTCATTCGTATGTTTTCCAACTGACAACACAACTCAACGTGTTTCATTTCGTCGTATTTCCCCTAACAAACGATGAATTAAAATCTTCGTTCTTTATTAAAGAAAATCAATTGGTTTTTAGAGAATTGTTTTAACAATGATGTAATTCATCTAGTAGTGCATCTACGAAGTTATGCTCATGAAATCTTTCAAAATAATGATTTGTCCTTTGGAAGAGTTTTAGTGTTCTATCTTTAACAGTATCATATACATAGGCCATACTTTAACCTAAGTCTTTCATCTGCATACGTAAAACTTTCATAAACGATACTTTCATGGACGTAGATCTTACTTGCATCTGTATAAATGATACTGTGGCCTATGAATCCGATACCTCGCACACTCGTGTAGACGCCATTTGCATGCACGTATGTAACATTATAATCCAGCGTTTCGACACTGTCATAGTATTAACGCAAGCACCCCCTGACAACTTCACCCTTCGGATCATATCTCGGACATGACTGCGATAACGTGACCTTAAATGGATACAGTTTATAGAAACAGTAATATATTCAACAGATGCCATTGCTAGATATACATGTATGCTTCTTATAAACACAAAGAACTTAATCTTAATCTTAATCTTTTGGATCATAGGAAGGCATCCTCCTGTACAGAAAAAGAGGCTGTTTCCCACGAGGAATGGTGTAGACTGTCCCTTCAGAGGATCAGGAGGCTGTTTCCCACGAGGAATGGTGTGGACTGTCCCTTCAGTTCTTCAGGAGGCCGTTTCCCACGAGGAATGGTGTAGACTGTCCCTTCAGAGGATCAGGAGGCTGTTTCCCACGAGGAATGGTGTGGACTGTCCCTTCAGTTCTTCAGGAGGCCGTTTCCCACGAGGAATGGTGTGGACTGTCCCCTCAGTGGATCACGAGGCTGTCTGTTTCCCACGAGGAATGGTGTGGACTGTCCCTTAAGTGGATCAGGAGGCTGTCTGTTTCCAACGAAGAATGGTGTAGACTGTCCCTTCAGAGGATCAGGAGGCTGACAGAGATGCTGAAGAGGAGAGTGCCTCCTGTAATACAATTACATTGAGGTTACACTCGCAGCTGACCTTGAATAGAGTAAGACATGCAAAATGACATTTAGAATTTTCACATTTACCAATTAATCCAACATTCCAGGGCCATAAGTGTACAGGCAGGTTTGTGCGTGCAACCCAGTGTTTTAATTGTTAAAATGAAAAAGTATGATAATAAGATTAACATGAATTTTGTCTTTAGTCATAAGTCAAAGGATCCTACTGCTCAGATAAATCCCCATCTCTCCAACGTGGACACCACAATGTATTTGATGTACGTGCTCAAACTGCAAAACTACAGTTTATGTTTAAATAAGTTCTTTGTGTATATAGTTTTCCTACAATATGAATATGACCTGTAGGAAAACCAGATGATCTGGCTAATCAGGGATCAGTTATTTCTGATTGAAGAAACGAATAACCTGTTGATATTTCCCCTTTCTTTGTAGAATGTATGCTCGCCTGTGAGAGTTATAGGGGGTTTCTTGAGGACGTCAGGGATGCTTACCTGCGCAGTGTCACGCCTCTTTTGCACCTCCAACTGGTGATCCAACGATGGCTGGGGAAATTCACTTTTTCGACAGATGTTACTGTGGTTAGTTAAATTGTCAGGCAAACAATTGTTATCATAACAGTTCCGAATCTTCTTATCCACGGCGTCAGATCCAGACGTAGGAATAGTCATACGCTACGAAACTAAAGGCCTCAATTGATTTTAACTGTTTTCCCAACCAGTCAAACCACCGCATAGATATCGACTTTCATACCCCATCTAACCATTTTGTGTCATCAATGACAGAACTGTCTTTCCAGTCGCTATCCGTTGTAGTTCTTTGGAATGAATGCCATGCCTGCCTCGAAACATCGTTCATGTAATGTTCCGGAATCTAAGAGTGAATGTTTGAAGGGGTACTATCTGTGCAACGCTACGTCCCGTTACTGCTTGACGCCAATCCACGCGTGTTGTTGGCAACTCTCACTGGTAAATAGCACCAGCTCTGGTGGCATACTCGCTTGGTCTGTCCGGGGGGCTACATCTAGGAATAAGTGGTCGGACGACCGGGATTCCTAACTAACGCATATCATTCATGTACTGGCACTCTGGCATACAATGAATAACTCAACACAAGTTTCTATACTCACATCGGTTTACTCGATCCCTCTCTTCATAACAATTGGTCTTGGCCTGGACAGGGTAGGGCAAGCTCTCGGGATGTGAGCGTTCTACTGTCTCTTCAACCCGCACCACACCTCGCACCTTTTTAGTGCTGACGGTATCTTTTTAAGGTGTTCGAGCCTGCTCCACCCTTGTCACATGACCCTCTACAATCTCTCTGATTCGTTAGAAGTTACATCATTTCCTGGTCTCATGTCGTACCTCGTGATTGGAAATCTCCCTTAATTCTAATCAGTGACTCAGCTTTAATTGCTACTTGACGAATCTGTTCTGTTCAGTTGTCCGACATTTATTTTCTTTTTCCATCCCTTAATATATTACCCAATAGTAATAGCATTGGTGCTATGCTGAACTAACCGCAAATCTCAATGATAGATAAATGTATAAATCGTTTCTTGTATACGATTGCAATTTTCACCTTATAACAATACTACAGTGGTTGACATCATAAGCGTTACTCTACGTGATTGGTATACAGTAACCTGTATCAAACACCTTAGCCAGCCAGATCACCCGATCCTGCTGCTAGCCTAATACGACAAGCACGGGTTCCTGAAATCCAATTATGAACTTTATCCGCAATGGGACCCATAATAACAGTTGTTTAAGCTGTTTGTCTATCGGCCAAACAGTGGTGATAAACTAGGTGTCTAAACATTGCTTTTCCTCAACGTTCTTAAGACCTCTTCTTAAGAACACTTCATTATGTCGTGGTGAATGTTTGCCCCCGTGACTAATCAGGAGGTCATGTTATCTGTGTTAGCTTTACTCACAAAAAATCATATTTACAATGCAAATCCAACGAGAACTCACACGTGTCGAGAGCATGAGAAGGCCTATTGGACACATTGTTCCTTCCGACTGAAAGTTTGTATAATGACACGGCTTGTCGTATTTTCCGATTACAACCACAATGCCAAGACAAACAGGCTCTTTCAAGTTCCATGCCAGTGTTCCGTCAGTCGTTGCAGCCTTCCACCATTGTATGCTTTCTGTTGAACACGCGGAACTGGGTTCTGAAAGTATTCGTCATTTCTTACAGAAAACGTTCCAAACAAACATTGGATTTCGTTAAGGTTGGGTACGTCTTGAAGAGCTTTTTATATAACTTTTACCAGATTGAAACAGAATTGTAAAGTCCACTGTATGAGTTTGCATAAAGGGGTACTTGGTGCAATATTGTAAATAGGTAGTCGTCCTAATACCGCTAAAAGGATTTCCGATATTACATTTTTTCAAAACACAAAGTACATCAAGGCGGCCATGTTTATGTAACAAGTCGATGAACTCATGTTTTTAACTCCTCTTTCAGCATCGGAAGACCTGGATTGTTTGATCACCCAGAAAGTTGGATGGCTTGCAAGAAAACTGGTCTGTTCACGAAATATTGCAACCAGTTTTTCTATTAAGCCTTATGACTGTTTTTATTTATGTTCGTGTCCGGCAGGATTCATGCTTACGCAATGTTTCCTCAAGGACAACCTCAAACACTACCACTTGAAACAAAAACAAGAAAAATAAAACATTCTGAACATGTCAACATGGAAATCTCCAAATACAGCGTTGCACTCTTCGTTGCCCAGCGTTCAACAGGAAAAAATATACAAAGTAGGAAAACACGTCACCATGGTTGGAATCATGTGAAACACAAATAACGCTAGAGCACGTGCTGGCACTGCAACTCCATCCTCACTTTTAAAGCTAACTTCTATGGACTAAATGCCAACCGAATCTAGCATTTTTAACCTGAAAAAAACATATACAGGTCTTTGCGGTGATGTAATTCATCGCCATATATTTTCAATAACAGTGTAAGTTCCCGTGTAAAACCCAAAGATTCTAAACGTCTTTATTGTCAGTGATAAATATATCGTATTTCAGTATACTCACATTCATTTCCAAATATCAGAGCAGTATCATTTTCAATTAAATGTAAGATGGTATTCTATAATATAATCTGTCTGAAGAGCAGAGTTCTTTTTCTATACATTCGCCCTTAAGCGTTAAGGAGCAAACCGAGGTCGGCTTCATTGTAGTTGGTATGTTTGATCTTCCTTGTGCGTTTTCCCTACATCCTGTTGCACCTTTGGTATTTACTGTAATCACCACGATTCCTAAAACATAAACCCTACAAAGAGAGCGTAGGTACACAAAGAACAAAACCGTTGAAATAGACACTCCTTAATTGAATCGAATCACTACATTAATACACGCAGCATTGACATATCACACGCTGTCTTCAAAGACAGAGAACACACAGCGTGTAACTACAAGATCTCAAATAGACGAAATATTAAGCTTGACAATATGAAGGTATTTTGGGAGTCCACAGACAGGCCTTTATGAAGTCGGTGAGACGATGCTTGAGCAATGCAGTCTAAGGTGACAAAGAAGACGATGCCTCGCTCTGTAGCAATGCAACGCCAGTCTTTAATGAGATAGTGTAATGTCGAGTGCGTGACTATATAAACTACGGTTAAAAATGTCAAAACAACTCCGTTTCGTAAGTAATAATGTTTAGCTAAATCTGTGCGCTTAAACATGTTTCACAATATGTAGACTGCTTAAAGTTTCAGAGCGCACTAAATATTAACATTCTGTTAATGAAAGATGTACAACAGACGTGTATTCTAAAGCGGTGTCCAGATGACAGCGATTTTTTTAAATCCATAGAAGCAACGCAAAATCAATTTGCAAGTTCATGCTTCTTTAAGAGACACTGAGGGATACTGAGATAATCCGCATTATGAAATCGGTGGCACCAGCAAATCATTGTACATTTAGGTTAACTAACATCAGTCACACCACCCAAGGAGAATCATTCAGGCAGGTATCACAGATACAGTCAGTGCCCCAAGTAAGCCATTATAAGGTTAAGTCCACTAACACCAGACATACCGCCTGTATACAATAATTCAGGCCTCATTCTTAGAGTCAGTGGCTCCAGTAAACCATAGTAAGTTCTGGTCCACTAACATCAGTCACCCCACCTATATACAATAATTCAGGTCTCATTGTGACACTCAGTGGCTCCAGTAAACCACTGAGTGGTTGAACTCAGTGGCATCAATCCCCTCAGGGAATATGAAGTTTTCGATCTTTGGGGGGAAATAGATTTCTTTATGTGGAACATTGTTCAAACAAATCCCTATTTTCTCCCATCTTGTGCAACAAGCTGTCTATTACATGAGTTAGATAAAGCTCACATGTCGGCAACCCCGTGTCATATGTGTATAGCATCATAATTGATTTCATCCCACACTATATGTACAGTTCACTTAAGCACGGAATGTTTGATTGCAGCCAAGACTTGCATTGTTGGCGAAAACCGAATGCAGTCTGTAATTTCACCAGACTTTAGATAAGGCTTCGATCGGAACGGCGTTTTGTATAAGCTACAAGGCGCTGTTACAACAATATGATGAATTTCGTCCAAATTGAAATCGATCACTTAACTCTACGTACATCCGGCCTTCATCTGCGCGACGTATAGATGTGATACTGTAATCAGTCTGTATCGCTAGTAGGCTATAGACATGACAAATTGATTTGGGTTGTTTATATCTCGCCGTAGGCATGTCACTGCGTAGCGGATGATGATGGTGGAAGAAGGTGGTGTAGTCCAGACCTTCCTTGTGTTGTCAGAGAGTAGGTTGTACATTTACGTATACGTATGTTAGTTTGGAATGAGACTAGGAAGTCAGTGGGTTCAGTTTCAGGTCACATTTAGCAGTATTCCACTGACATCAGCAGCTGCTTTCGCATGATGTTTCCATGTGTGGAATCGAAAGCGTGACTTCGGCGTGAGAACGGTTTACCCACTGGGCTACACAACAGCTCATAGTGTGAGAGTAGCTTGTATGTAGAGTTGTGTGAGAGTTGCCTGTATGTAGAGTTGTGTGAGAGGAGCTTGTATGTACAGTTTTGTGAGATTACATTGCGTGAGTGGTGTGTATGTCGGTTTATGTAGAGGTGTGTGATCTTTTTGTGGTGACCCTCTCTCACGTAAGACCATATACAACCTACTTTCACATAACACCACATACGGCCTACTCTCATATAACACCACATACGGCCTACTCTCACATATTACCACATACACCTACTCTCACATATCGCCACATACGGCCTACTCTCACATAACACCACATACGGCCTACGCTCACATAGTACAAGAGTAGGTTGTATGTGGTGTTAAAATTGTATTGATATCAGGTATTCCTAGCTACTAAACACTTTAATACTGATACAATATAAAGTATATGCCCATTTCATGCAGGTGGGAGGCTCAGGGGTAAATGGGAGACATTGAATCGCCTGGACAACGCCAAGTGCACACAGGGTTACCTGAGAGCAAGGAGACACGCCGAGACTGGTACGTCCGAGCCATGGATTTTTTTCCTCATTCGAAAGTAATGGATTTCAGATTTCATTAGACAATTGTTCGTCAAACTCCACCATTATCTGTTTTTTTTTGTTTTTGTTTTTTTTTGTTTTGTTTTTTTTTTGAAAGTCACGTTTCAGTATAAAATGTATAGTACTACTTACTCCACAGAAGACTGGGGTCATTGCTCACAGACATTACTGGTGTTTTGCGGGATTTTTTTTCTCATGGGAAGCGACACCCAATGTGTAACTTACAACCTGCTACGCCGTCTTTGGCTCCCGATATGTCTTACACCGGAGTATAAGGAGACACGTGACAACCGGCCCCTGTAATCCACACTGACCTTCCCTGCGGTTCTTCCTCTAATTTCAGAGCAAATTGCGTAAATCGATCACCTTACCATTTTTCCACTGTTCATATCATTCCAGGTAGCAACGCTTCCAATGTCCTTACTTTTTACTTTAATTGATGGCGTAGATGCGCAGTTTCCTTGCTCTGAGATGGGGATGACACAGACATATCACGATGTAATTCATCAAAGCAAGGAGGAAAGTCTTATATATGCTGTTAAGTTTTAGTATCGCTGGCACGCCACGTGCTTTACGCCAGGTTACTAAATGTAGTGGATGTACTGAGGTGTCAGATGGATATCTATTAAAATGTTCTTATATATGGATGCATGTCCCTGACCGCTGCTTTTGCTTAACGGACATATTGTAATCTGACTGAGTGTTGGGTCTCCATGAGGGTCACATTGTAATCGGACTGAGTGTTGGGTCTCCTTGAGGGTCAAATTGTACCCTGACTGGGTGTTGAGTCGCCGTGAGGGGAACATTGTATCTGTACTGAGTGCTCTTCTTGAGGGTCACGATCACTGGCGTCAGGCAATAGTTTAAGGTCAAAGAGAGACAACTCTTGCCTATTAATAAAGCGCACGTAAAATATCATTATCTTCGTTTTTCTCCACACAGAAGCAAAATTCGGACTACAAAAAGCAAACGTTGTGTTGTGTGTTCCTGGGGATCACAGACAATCTGTGTAAGACATAATGTCTTCTTGTATCCAATTAATAAGGTGATGTAGTTATCGGGTAGGATAATAATACAGCGTTAACTCGTCACGCCGACGACTTGGGTTTGGGTTTCCAGAGACACCAGTGAAGTCAACTGTATGAAGAAACCATTGTAGGCCGTACATATCAGTACAGGCCGCACCGTGAGATCGAAGCTAGGTCACACAGTCGACCAGTCATAGCCTGTGTAAAGAGATATGGTTTCTTATGTTTTCAAATCATTTGTCTTCTCATCATGCCCTCTGAAGGATGGAAAGACTATTTGTCCAGCAGTTACTTAAATCCCAAACACCCAGCCTCCTTCTCGGCGTTCAGCTATATCACACGGTGAAAAGGGAAGGGAAATTCGACATCAGCTTTCATCATCAGGAGTTTTCAAGATGCCTTTTCGCTTAAACAACCTCTTAATTACAAGTTCAAATGGAAAGGAGTGATTTCAACTGGTTTGAACAATCGGTTGGATATTGACTTGACTGATGTATCTAATATAGCCTCGGATAACGGTAGTGTGAAATGCTTATTGAAAGTTCTGATATACATTTCTATGGGTGGAGACCCAGACACCAGCATAAAGGACATGGAGAAGATATTGTCTCGTCTTCCACACATTATAGGATCTGACAAGAAACTGATGGCCTTTTCCAGAAATAAGGGCATCACTTCCTATGTCACACAGAATGAAAGCATAGCAACTTATGCCGAGAGAGTAATTCGAACTCTTAAAGCGACAATGTACAGACACTTTACTTACAAATAACAATGCCATTATATTGATGTTTTACAAGACTTGGTGAATGGTTATAACCAGAGACCTCATAGGTCGCTGAAGGAACGTTCACACATTCTTACCAAGGCAAACGATGAATCTGTTGTTTAGAAAGAACAGTACATGGACCCACTGATCAAACAATTAAGGAAAACCCAAAGCAGACAAGGCGAATGAAACAAGAAGGAAAGCCTTTAAATTCAAAGTAGGGGATCACTGTCACATATAAGACATACCTTTCGACGTGACTATCAGGAGAATTGGACGAAGGAAATATTTTACCAATCTATAATACGGCTGAAGATTACGGCTGAGGATCCAATCACAGGTACTTTTATGCGAATGTACTTCAGAAAGTCTAGAGGTCTGCAGACTCCATGTGGCGTGTGGAGAAAGTCTTGACAGGTAGAAAGGTCACAAGAAAGTCTTTGTCAAATAGGTGGACTATCCTAGGAATTCCAAAAGCTAGATCCTAGAGCAGGACCTCCGCGGTGTACAAATAAGGACAGATGTGATGCAGCACCATGGAAGCAACATGTCGAGATTGCCAGAGACAGTTTTCAAGGAAAAATATTATGCTGAGACATAGGAGACATAAGCACATTAATGATTATGGAAATTCACAGCCGCCGCAGCAATCACCGCAGACACAGACTCAGATACTACCGCCGCCGCAAAACTCAATGTATAACCAACAGCGAAACCACAATCAAATCAATGATAAAGAACATTGCAAGTTTACTATCCTATATAATGCAGTGGTCGTGGGCCCTGCTGGCAGTGGTAAATCTGTGTTTATTTACAACCTTTTCACCAAAGGATATATACAGCCAGCACCTATTAACATAATCTGGTGCTATACCCAATGGCAGTCCCTGTACCAAGTGATCAGTGAACCGTTACTCTATGTGACGTTTGTGAAAGGAATTCCTTACAACGTACTTGACGATACCTACTTGGATGTCAGGAATAACAACATGATGGTGTTGGGTGACATGATGTCTGAAGCTAAGGATGACAAACGCATTTCTCAGCTGTTTACTCGAACCTCTCATCGCATGAATGTCATCATCGTCCTACAAAATCTGTTTCCACGAGGGAAAGAGTCACGTGACATATATCTGAATTTGCACTATGTGACTCTATTCGACTCACTTATAGATAGCTTACAAGTCCACATGTTTGCCAGACATATCTACCCAAACACTGTAGATTGGTGTATGCCAGTGTATGAGACAGCTGTGCAAAAGCCCCGTGTCAATCTGACTGTCGACCTACGACCTACAAGCAATGAATCAGATAGACCACAACATAATGTTGTTACAACAGGTGACATACACCAAGTCCCAGAGATACCAAACGGACAACTATAAGAAAGCTCATATGCAATATATTTACATAATAAAGCATAATGGCCAAAGGACATGCATTCATATGTAGGTTAGCAATACACAAATATCCTTCACGAGTTTTTCGTCAGAGAAGAAAAGTCGTTCACTAAGTCACTGAATGGATTCTGTAATGTCCATGGGCCAGTGTATGGATCCCACCCTTTAAAACATAATGTTTGTTATCGAAAGGGAAGAGACGTATTTTATTGACGGAGGCTGTATATAACTGATGCTCATAGCTTCTGATTTGATTCAGTCCTCAGCAGCCTATGCTTATCACAGAAGAAGACAATGGTTGCCGTAAGAGGCGACTAACGGGATCAAGTGTTCATGCTGCTGTCTTGGTTGAAACATGTCATCGGTTCGCATTTGCGCAGATCAATACTCACATTCACTGGATTGTCTGGTCCAGACTCGATATGTACAGACCATATAGCTGGAGTATTGACAACTGCAGCGTAAACTAAACTAAAATAAACTCAATCACTCACTCACTTAATTATCTTCGATTCATGGGTTATGGGTTGTCATGGTCCTAATGGTCGACGTCGAATTATCTCGCCCCAAACATGCTGTATCGGGGATAGATAGTGAATTTGCAGGCCATGGCAGTGAGTCAACTTTGTGGTGTTGCAAGAAATCCATAGCATCCCCTGCCGTATGAGGGCGGGCATTGTCCTGTTGCAATGTTAACCCAGGGCCATGACGTTGTAGAAAAGGCATTGCCACAGGTCAAAGAATCTGATCTATGTACCCTGTACCAATTACGTTACCCTGAACAATCACCAAAGGAGTTCGTAAAAACAACATTTCTCTACCAAAACAAAGGCCTGCGGACACGATTTCAGAACCACATTCGGCGAGCTTGTCGATGACGTTATGCCAGGATAAGTCCTAAGGCTGGACATCGTGGCCCGGTACCGTGATGACGAAAACGTCGAAATGTGTTAAGGTGAATACGGCGAAGTAGCCTGATGGTTCGGGCAGTCATCACTGTAGTCTGAAACCTGTGGCGAAGATGTGTCATCCTTATCCACCTGTCCTGTCTTGGACTTGTTACACGTGTACGTCCAGAACGTGGTCGATGGATGTGTTGTGGTAGCGTCTCACCAGTGAAGGTGTTCCGGTGGCAGTGGAAATGTGCAGCCACTTGTCGTTGGGATATACGCCCGATGGCCTCATGGCGTTGTGCAGACGTTAGCCTTGACGGCTATGCGTTTAAATCTTTTAAACGATCGCAAGGACAGGGCTTGAGCTTTCCATAGTGACAGTATTGTGTTTCATTCATTTGCTCCGTGTCTCTTTCCTGGAGTGCACGTGCAACAAAGTATGACAGGTCTCATGGACGAAACCACTGACGTCACGGAATGGTGCATGTTGGATACATGTCACTAATCTCTGAGCTGAAATCCTTATGTGTCTACACAGCTTTGATAAAGTTAGAATCTAAATTTTTGTATGCACAGTTTCTTCATGTGCCTTGTATAGAGCTCCGTTTGACCTTTCTGTCCTTTATACATTTTAATATTGAGTCGAGATGCAGATATTCTTCAGCCGACTGGTGTCCCCTATATCGAAGAAGTTACTATGCTTTGCTAATACATTTATTTCATAAATAACACAGAATACAGGAAAAATCAATCTCGTAATTACGACTTTTCAAAACGTAAATTTCAGATACGGATTTGACCCTAATAGGCTTTCGTTCTGTACTGACCGTTAGCAAGGGTCGAAATTCCATTTGAGAGGCCTATTTTGATTTCTTTTACTCTGCATCTGCACCACCTCATGTCTTCATTGTACTTTTTTACAAAATACACCTATTTGTACAGTTCATGGCGAAGGTATTTGGTTTTTGTTACGGTTTCACTAATGCATTAGGCTTTCCTTTTCTCTGAATCAAGTACTATTTCATCTTGCTCGCCATCAGCTAGTTTGGTTTTGATTCTTTGTAAAACATGGAGTACACTTTCGGTCAGCGACCAGCAAAATCAATCATTATTTTTCCCGCCAATTCATCTTTGAGTTTTCCTAGGACATTTTCATTTTTTCTTGAGGGGCGAGGCTGGCATTGCGAATACTTGGTGGTGTCAAACAGATATGCATGTCTTCCCATGCGGGGTACAAGTCGGCAGTTTGAATTTCATAGCACAGAGAGTCTGTGTCTGTAAAACACACATGCGCTTTGGAGCCGTAGTTGGGTTTAATGACGTTGCAGTGGATGTTGTACATGTGTACTTTGGATAAATCTAATGTCGAACACACACCCAGCGTAAACAGGTGGATTTAAATACAGTGTTTCTTTCTTTACTGAATGGTCCCCAAATGAGGGTTACAAATTTTGAATGCTTCAAAAGTGGACTTGGCACACAGTTTTCTCAAGCATTTGTCAGAATTTACAAGTTCCAAATTGACATGTTTTCGTACATTCACCATGCTGCAGCCAAAACAGGGGTTGTTCATCAGTGTGAAAAAAGCTTTGTCATTTATATTTGTTGATTGTTTACGTTTCTCCGTATTGAAATGGATGAATGGTTCTAACCATGGAATCTGTGTGAACTATATGGCATGAAGGATTTTAGGGAGGACCATTACCTGACTGAGATATAACTGCAAATTTCTATAATGTAACCGATGTTGAACAAATCAGGCACCAGCTGTCTGTTTGGTTTTTTAATAATTGACAGTTGGTTTTCTATTAATTGACAGTTTCCCTTTCAGTTCCTTTGAATGCTGTGAAAGCATGTGTTTTGTCACTATCATAGATTCTAGGGTAGGGGATAGTTACTGTGCATCATGCAAAGGCGAGGGTATTCTAAATCAACCTCTAATTAAGATATAACCAAAGGCAGCATCAGCTGCCATACTCATCAAAATCTTCCTCAGGCAACGCTTGAGACGTTGCCCACCCAGAGAGGTTGTTAGCATCCCAATAGACCAAATGCTTGTTTGCTACATCGGATTGATAACCTGCTTGTCCCGGGAGGTTTGCAAGGCTGCGCTTCTTAGATATCCTACAACTACCACCTCCCATTCCAGACTCCTGCATGAGATTTTGATCAAAATCGGTTAAACGTTCGAGCTCTACCTTTCCAATTTTAGCATGGCATCCAAACCCATACCAGGGAGAGTAAAATAATGGGCTGGATCTAAATGATAGTACTCTGGATCTGAAGGTTCCAGTTTTGATGATAATGATTTCTTCCTACCTAATGAACATGGTCCCGCATTTTGAAATCTTCTTGTCTGAAGGTTCCTGACAAATATGACAGGTGTCTACCATTTGAAAGTTGGGATTCTTCTGTCATAGAGTAAAGAGTTAATGAAATGGGAAATCAGGCATTGGGTCCTCGGTAGACGACTGAGGGTTTTGCAAATTTTGGGTCTGAGCAGACGACAATAACAATACCCAGAAAGTTCATACTTTTGATACAAGGTTGTATTTTTTGATATGTCACTAACCCTTCTAGTCATGACCTCAAAATCAGCACATATGAGAAACAGTAGCTTTAATTGTTTTTGAATAGATTCAAGTCCTATTAAATCCACTGTTGTATTCATTTGGGAGCTATATTTTCTGAGGGTTATGTTCCGCACAATAGATGAATTGATCATCCAGCAAATCCTGTCTAATAAACCCACGGAGGCATCGTCTACAGTAAAATTCGACTGCATTGTGCTTTGTTCAGTCTCTCATTAAGCTGCTAATTTTTCTGATCTGACAAAGGTGTCTTTCTCCCCCTGAGAAAGTCGCAATATATCCACTGTTTTGTCAAAATTCTGTTTGCTGATATCGAGAGGAAAGATTTGCTGTTCATACCCGTATACACTGACCGAGGTCTGTTTTTCGTTCCAAGACTTGGGGATATGAGACAGTTGTATAGGGAAATCAATACCTTGAAAATTCAACTCGGATTCCTGTCCTACATATTTACAAACCCTCCCTGGATGTTGCTTTCCATCTACAGAGTGCAAGGCACATGGAACATATTTGCTCATTGTTATGGATATTCAGGATAGCTTTCTTATCTGTCAAATACCTGGGGAGTGGAATGTATGGACTTGGTCACAGAGGAACATACTCCGCTGTGTTTACCTCGAGATCAATATTACCATCTAATATCCACCCACTCAGATCAGCCTGAAACTCGTGAGATGAGGTATACAACTTCTGAAACGCTTCAGCTATCTGCTCTCCAGTTTCAGAGAAATTAGATATCCAAAAGTTTGTGGTCCTCTAAACAGGATCGACCAAAATACTTTCATTGTTTTCATCAAGTTTAATCAATTTCAGTTTAAGCGTTAAAAATCATTTCATAATTTTTTTCTCTGTAATGACGTTGTGTAATATTGCTTGAATCTTCCAAAAACTGGAGAAAGTCTGTTGTGGTTTTTTCACGTGGTATATCAGCAGAAAATATTATTAATAACAGACACCACAAGAACGATTCTTTTACAGTTTTACATATTCTTACAACACTCAAGGCGGAAATGTATTTCAACCTTTCTTTTGGACATCCAAATCACTGTTATTGCGTATTTTCGGCATGGTCGATAATGGGACTATTTAGCTCCTCTGAAAAAGATCAATTTCACCGAAATATAGCACAAAGCTGTGTTGTTAAGCGTTCTTATAAACTAAGACATTCTAACACACACACACACACACACACACACACACACACACACACACACACACACACACACACACACACACACACACCTGGGGATGATATATTACATATATATATATCTATATTGTACCGGACTGTAGTGCATATGCATACCTATTGCTTTTACCTTTACACGCCACCTTTCCTTAAGGAACGAGACGTACAACTGAAATCAGGTGAAAACATTTGTAACACACTGACAGTGTAGTAGTTAAAGCAGACAAGCCTCCACTGAATCAGTCGTACCATCACACACAGTGCCTGAGACTAACTTTTACTGACAATCATCTGACAGCTCGTGGCTTTCCAAATGGCACATTTGTGAAATATATTGCCATTTCTGTAATTTATTTTAACCTTAACCCGATATGGCATGACCAACAAACTGACCTTGTAAATTTATATAAAGCTTATTCACTGTATCACTCGTGGTACCGTTTCTCTATGCATGCAAGTTTTATGAGTGGATATTTTATTTTGCACGTACATGGAATGACGAATAGCATTTATAACAGATTTTTGTTTCTTTTCTCAAAATGTGACGTTTATGGTTATATGTCAGGGATAACACGCAAACACGAGGGCGTTCTGGCAAATAGAGGCCTTTGTCATAGGGTTAACGCGCCCTTGGGTCTCCCCTAGATCAAAGGCATTTCTTTGCTAGAACGCCCGAGAGTGAGGGTGTTAACCAACTTTTATACCGAAAATAAACACCAAATACTCATCTTCGAAGATCGGTTTCACGTTCTAAGTTTCTGTACTGACGCCTCGTTAAATTCGGCAGTTTTCTGACGTATTCGGCGAAATACGATTCGTTACAACTGTCGTGCTGTGATCGCATGTGCTGCACGCGCCAGTTTCATTCCCAATGTCTGACTGTGAAGAGCTGTTTTTGACACAGGCGAAATACCGTGAAAACTCTAAATACGATTTCATATTCCGCTTCAGTGAGCCTTTGTCAGAAGAAATGGTGCAAGCTAAATTGTATGGCAATCTGTCAGAAAGTACGAAAAGGACGAACGAATGGGCTTTGTCATTTAGCGGGTGGCAAGCAGAGAGAATGCAGCGTTCAGTGAGACACAGTATTTATCCTACTTCAGACTGTTTAACAAAGAGTT
Organism: Haliotis asinina; assembly: GCF_037392515.1. Taxonomy (NCBI): domain Eukaryota; kingdom Metazoa; phylum Mollusca; class Gastropoda; order Lepetellida; family Haliotidae; genus Haliotis; species Haliotis asinina. The sequence goes on along the minus strand of NC_090294.1, from coordinate 51,859,226 downwards.
TGTTGGGTATGACGGCTGAAGAACTGAACGCATGTTTGAAATACTTCTTGCGTGAAGTCAGGAAGAAAGATGGAGGCCATTATCCCTCATATTCGCTGTTTGCAATGTTCTCTTCTCTGTCATCTGCCTTAAAAGCTTCAGTTTCGAAATTCGCTTTATTTGAGGATGATACTTTCAGCGACGCTAGAAAATGTCTTGACTGCGTTATGAAGGAAAGGTCAGCTGCTGGAATGGGGGCTTCGTCAAGAAAACTGACGGAAGTAATACGTTTAGCCGGAGAAGAGAAATTGTGGGAAACACAAGTATTGGGAGAAGATTCCCCTCAAAAACTGCTAGACACAGTGCTATTTTTAACCGGAATTCAATTTAGTTCAACAAAAATATCACAATAAAAAACTTTGTTAGTCAGTAAGAACGACAAAACTACATTTACAACATCTTGTGACTTCTCATGTGTTAAGCACTCGTATTCGCGGGAAAATGGCTACAATGAGCAAGCGAGGTAAAACTGACGATCGTCAGAAAGACCTCGACTCGTCTGTAAAGAACAAATTTATTTGGGAATGTCTGGATAGAGCGCCCCGGCTTGATGTTTCAGTGTTTTTTAAAAAAAATTGTCATTCTCATGTCTGTTTACCGTGTCAACTGGCATGTAATTTGTATATCTGGATCGGTGGTCATTTCAACTTTATTTGCAGGGAATATACGTAAAAAAACAAGACAACAAGATAAAATTCGTCTTTGTTTCGGATAATAACAGCTCCTTCGGACTAAATGCGAAGTTTTCTTGTGAAGTGTCTGAATGGCTATCAAATGCCGGTTGACATCATCAGTGGAAAGTGAAACAGCTGGAAAAACGTAAGATCTTATACCCCGTGTATAATGCGACCCCCCCCCCCCCCCCCCCCCTTCCTGACCCCCTCATTCCAGGTACGAAAAACTCGCATTATACGCGGGTATATACGGTAATATTGAGAATAGATGTTAGATGTAACAGGTACTGCATACTTTCGCATTCGTTCTTTCAGGACTAAACTTTGCACTACGTGGTGGAAGCGAGCATCGTAACCACCGGATGCACAACAACAAATTACTGATTACTAACCCACTGATGACACTGGGCGAAGGTACCTAAATTACGTTGAAGACGCCTCAAAACGAACCCTTGAGGTTTGAAAAGCCGTTCAAGACTACGTAAAGGCGTATGGAAACCTGGCTAGACCGGACCGCTGCTGTGTGCGAATGTACTAGAAGTACAAACCACTTTGGTATGAATTGAGAAAAATATAATTCTCTATTAGTTTTACTGTTTTGACAATGGTATTTATGTCAGTGTATTATACTTGAATACTTCATAACATTTGGAAAAAAAACAGTCCGAGGAAAACATATCCCGAAATTTTGTTTTCGTCAAGTAAAGAAAAATATTGATATCCAATGTTCCCGATTCTTTTTATTTCCTAAATCACTCCAAGTTACGTATTCTAATAACATTCAGTTTTTATTCACAGCCCGGAACTTTGTCCGGACAAGGACAAGGACAAGGACGCCTTTTATTTGACACCACTGAGGAAAGAGAAACCGTGCATCTGGTTCACCAGTGTCCCAGTTGGACACAACACCCTGCAGGAAACTGTCAAACGTGTCTGCACTTCCGCTGGTATGCATGGCAAGAAGACCAACCATTCGCTACGGGCGACGGCGGCAACGCGGCTGTATCAAGCCAACGTCGATGAACAAACAGTCTTCGAACACACAGGTCACAGGAGCGAAGCGGTTCGTATCTTCAAGAGACCAGAAAACCGCGGTTTCAGAAATACTCGCCAAATCCTGTAAACAAGAAACCCCTGAAAACACAGACGTGGGCAAGATGTCCAAAACGACAGTAAATCCGATAAAGATGGATGTCTCTAAAATCAACAACATCGACATGAAATCACGTCCTGTAATCGTCTTTAATTTCAATAATAAATGAAATGAAAATAATGTATGATTACACGATGACATTTAAGAAGTGGTCAAATGCAACACATGTCATATTTGGGATTTCACTTCCTCAGTAAAGTAAAAATTCTAGTAATTTGTTGGTTGAGTCCCATCCGGGACATGGAAGTCGCGGTGGCTGAGCGAGTTAGGTGGCTGACATTGTGTGCTGGCGATTAGGTGCCTGACTCTGAGGGTGCGGGTTCGAATCCCTGATGGGACTCAACCATCAAAGTACTAGAATTTTTACTTTACTGAGGAAGTGAAATCCCAAATATGGCATATGTTGAAAATAATGTAGTTTGTATTCATTCAGTTTTATTTGGCGGAAACGACGCCTCATAGACAAGATAGCTTTCTCATATCAGGGCATTATTCTTGATAACATCTTCTTAGGAGGGTGTTATCTAGAATAATGCCCTGATAGAGGGCTGTCATCTGGGTCTGCAAGGCCCTGCTAACTCTTCCCGGGATGTTCCTCAGAGAAAACAACTCTGTTGAAATACGTTACATGAGCATTGAGGCATTTAATTACAACGAACACATGATGTGATTCTGGTAAATTGCTCGCGGCCATACACAAAGATCTCTAATTTTGTATTGGAAAGTGACATGATACTCTTTCGGTTCATTTTGATTGTTTACACGTGCAGACTAACAGGTGTCACTGACCAACTCCAATATGCTCGTCACCCGGCCCTCCAGATCTAACTACAAGTTATCTACGTACATCTAACGACCCACTCATGACGGCTAATAGCACCTTTAGCTACACCCTAAGGGCCGCTATTCACATTATTTGTCATCACTGATTCTGATAAAATATTTACAATATAGAATATTTGACATGAAATGCGATGTGTATACACTTTGAGATGAACATGTGTAACGGCAAACTTCTGAACATAACCTTGTTCTGGCTCTTCAGTGATGAAGTTTCTTTTATCCTTCACACCTAATTCAATCGCACTAGACCAAAGGTGCCCAGCAACGCCTTCTCAAAGAATAATAACACCATTATTTATTACAAGAAAGCCATGTAAGTGCTGCGAGTTTCTTTTCAGTTTATCGTCCTTTCAAGTACGTGGTAACGCGACTCCATTCCCGCTACTAGATGGTTATTGACGTGACAGTGATAAAGCCATTTCCCAGCATTCATAGCACGCATGCGCACACTGACAAACATTCCCGGAACAAGTTGGACGACGTCGTTTTTCCTGTTGGTTTCACTAAACTCTGTCACCAAGTTGCCATGGAAATGCAGTGAATGTAGGTCAAACTCTGACCCCATCGTCATCAGGTACCAAGACACCTCCTCCCCTTTGTACATGACGGGGGCGGGCTGGTTGCCGTAGATGTAGCCGTTCACACCTGAAATAAACAATGATAGATTTTCAAATAAATATATGGCAGAGTCGCAGTGAGTGAATGTGCATCAGAAATATCGTCCACAATGGAAGGAAATGACCATGGGAGGTAATCCATATCTTCAGAGGCAAGGTTATGAAGAACGCGTATAATGTACCTAGTGGGGGCAGATGATAAGGAAAAATTGACAGTTTAATTAACGTTTTTGTTCAAAGAGACAATAAACGACTCTTGGCAGTGAGACATTTATCGAACATGATGCAATGTCAATGATACCAGCAGGACGGAGGTGGTTGCCGCTTTTGGCACTTGGGTACCGTGTGACGTTCGTTTATTTCTGCTGTCGCGGTCTACCAGAAATATTCATACATGCGACTTACAATAGGTTGAGAGTAGGTTGTTATATGATAACGATGAGAACCAGGAAAGGTTTATTTACAGATTCTGAAGAGTTTGGTCATTTCTTAGAGATGGAAGGGCAACTATACAAACATGTCCTGGATGGATGTAAACATCATCAGTAAATCAGTTCGTATTCCCATGGTTACTCACTATGCATGTGGTTGCTGTTCATGAATTCTCTTGAAGTCTTGTTAACCAGGTCTGGCCGGGGTGCAAACTTGTTAATGTTCCTGTCTAAATACCAGCTGGAGTTCTCGTCTACTATGCTGAAGTAGACTGCAAACTCTCTGTCCACATCCTTCCGTCGACCACTGGCGTCTAAGGTTCCCCTCCTGTCAGAATGGGAATTATTTCAAATATATTTCATACTGACAAATACTTGGAATTACTCACTTTGCAAAGATCTGATGATCTGAGTTCTGAAAACGAATACAAAATGAAAATGCTGTGTATTTTGTAAAGACTTCAAAGTTGGCATCTGGCTGAAGTAGCATCCAAACTTCAGTACAGTCAGTATCTTTGGTATGTCTGTTAACCCTTAGTTAACTGGAGGTTTTCTAATCAAGGTCGCCTGAAAGGGTACGTAATTCCCCAAAACTGTCAAAGTTTGACTAAATTGTACAACCACAAGCTCCTGAAGGGATAATGTAAACCAACTAGGGATCATGGAGGTGGCAAAGTCACTTTAAGTCCCCGTGGTCCATTGTATGGTGATCTACCTTCAGATGTTGGCAATCTATACCCCACTTTTAAAACGTATTGTGCTAATGTGAAATCTAATTTAAGAGAGACATGCTAGCTTCATTCCTTGATGCAGTGTCATTATAGCTGGTTTTACTGTCCGTTGGCAGACATTGGCTCAACTTGTGATCACCGTGTCCGTACTTAACCTTCCACAAGGGGATTGTCAGACAGTCACACTGAGACGTATTGAGAACTGAGATTTAAGACATAACAGGGCTGTGTTACCTGCATATAACAAGAGGACCAATCAGACCCGTCTGACTATCTGCTGTCACGTTGACGTCAGAGTAATACATCCGTGTCACGCAGTTGGAGTCTGCAGCCCCGGGGCCGTTTCCATAAGCAACCATCCAGCGGTAGATGAATGTATCTCCAGGGGCAACAACAGGTTGGTCGTTACCTTTGACCTTCCACTTTTTCTCATTACGGTTGTAACTAAGGCCTTCAGGGTGAACGGAGTAAGATCGTTTGCCTTTGTTACGGAAGACGACAGTCAGGGTTTCCCCGACCTCGACCTTGATGATGGGTCCAATGAAACCTTGGGTCTCCTCTTCCTTCGTCTTGGGTTTTGGGGTCTTGAATGTAGCATCGGTGTACTGGACAAACGCCAGCTTTATGTATTTTGTTCCCAGAAACGTCTCGTTTTTATTTGTGTAGACGTAATCTTTGCTAAAACACAAATAAACAAAAGGTTTCGTATGTACGTGTGTTGAGTATACTTTGCTGTAAATAGATCAACATTAGATTGAGTAGAGTGTTGTAAATGGTGAATTGTTGTTTTATGCTAATTTACATGCACTGGTCCACCTCACCACGAGTGGTAGCCCCTGGGTGCCTGGATCAGCAGCACATTGGCTATAATCTTCTATTTATATCGTTTGAATTCATTGGGCGTGAACATTAACAGTCTTACATTAGTGTTTGTGATCAATTCACCTTTTCAAATTTGGTATGTGACCATGGACGCAAAGACAGACCATGGTGGTATACCTTGTCCTGACCGGGCAACATTCGTCGCTATGACATAGACAGTCAATCAGAAAACGATAAATTCCACATCCGGTTAAAAAAACGTTGCAAAAAATGCAAAAGTCTTTACAATCATCATTCCCGGGGAAGTCCAACCATACCACTCTGGAGACGAAGACTGACAGAACACACTGCGCGTTTCACTAAGCCAACTGATCCACATTTCGTTGCAGACGAAAGTTTCAGAAAACAGTAGCACTTCTCCATTACAGCTTACCTCCCCGGTAATCCGAATGGCTGGTCTTTGATTGCATCCCTTCCTAGAGGCCCGTAGTCCCACAATATCTCCTCGGCCTGAATGTAGTAGCTTCTCCCTGCACGTTGGATGTCCGGGCGTTGCGACCCACTCCTGCACTGCCGGACGTTATACAGCGCGGTCATGCCGCTTTCAAAATGGTGGTAGTTGTAACACTGCAGGGCCCAGACACCTGTCAACAAATACACACAAACATCACCATGGTATTAGCCTTTCATGAATGTATGAATTAAGCCATATACGACTGGGGAGGTGGTGTCCATATAAAACGCCCCATTGCAAGTGTTGGGTAGTGACCCGGGACCAAAAGTCGGATAACACACCATTTATATACAGGTAAATACAGTAGGAAATACACGGAGCACAGTAAAGCACGCAACACGAACCGACTCGTAATTACTTGAGTCTGTTCCGCTGGACTAATATTGCACTGCATGTGGCCCTCCCCAGTAGTCTCATAGTGCCAGTACCTTCAGCTCAGCCATACATACGTACGGATGGTAATGACAATATATCCACATGGTATTCGTGACGTCAAAGGGCTTAGTTCATGTCATTGATACCAAAGCATGACATTGATGCTATGTCAATGTCTAGTGGTATATGTACAGTACTAATAGGAACACAAAGTACGTTCCTGAATTACGAACCTGTGTTTGTCGCAGATAAAACCAAACTCTTCACGGTGCCGGATTGGAGCACTGTGGAACGGTCGTGTTGGCCGTTCTCGGCGAAGTCGTTCCCATGGACGTAGAGAGCGTGCAGGTCTTGGATAGAGCCCATGCTAAACACATGGAGACGTACTCGTTGTCCCTGGCACAGCGTGATGCCGGGGAGGTTGCCGTACATGAAGCCGTTGATAGCTGAACAACGAAAAATTCACACATCAACTCGCAGACAATATATTCTTCAGCGCTCAAGAAACATCATAAGGAAATATATGCTGACAAAGAACCTTTGATCAAACAAAGAAGCACCTCCACATGTGTGAATTTCCAGTGTAGGGGTCACCCGAAAAACAAATCTGAGAGTGATGTAATACCACCATGGGGACCATGGATGAATGAGTGAAGAGTCAAGTTAACGGGAAGAGCGGTCTTTCTTGACGGAAACAACATGGGAGTCTCAGACTATGTAGACAGCAAAGGCTGGATTTGTTGGAGTGTTGCTCAGGACGAGAGACAGTTGATAATTGGAAAATGTGTCATACAGTCACGGTGAAAATTTAGCTGGATGAATTAGTGACCTTGCAGATTGACCGATGTTAACGATATCAGATGGTAGACACAATTGTATCGCTTAGACAGATTATCCTGGTTTGATTTTGCCAAGCCGAGTAGATCCTCCAATTCATGTGTTCTGTTCACATAAGGACTAAAATTTATGAATGACCAACATCTTTATTCAGGTGATTCCACATTTCGATGCAGATTCCGATTCATACAGTATACGATTAACAATAACAGAAGATAATCATTGTACTTCTCAATTCTCTTGAGATAATCACCTGAATAAAGACGTTGCTCATTCATACAATTTTGTCTTTGTCCAATATCTTATCATAAGATACAGATCAGCAGGGAGGAAAGCACAATTTGTCCTCGCGGGGATACCCTTCTTTCCCCTCAATGACGTTTGTCACAATTCACAGTGTTAGCTATGAATGGAACTCCACGTAGTGTTTACTCACTACACTGGACATGACATTCATATTTGACACACGCTGGTGTATCTGACGTCATCTGTCCTCGACGTACTGATACACATTGCTCTAAACTCTGATCTTTCTGGAATACACATTCAACATGTGTGTATTCTGAATGTCTATATATCAGGTGGGCTTGCTCTGCTCCATGGGAAGCACTGACGGCATGGATGCTACTCTGTGAACGAATGAATCACTAACACGTTACAGTTGTAGGCCTGGGTGTATAGATATTAACATGGTGGAAATGCACAATATTTTATAAAGATTCTATGACAGAATATTTTATTGAAATATCGAAAGGCTACACGTTCCACATCTTTAATCTGCCAAGGGTCACAATGATAACGAAGGTCCAAGACCAATATCTTGTAAGTGTCAACAGATAGAGATAGGCTAATCCAATTTATCGTGAACTTCACTCATGGTCACACCGATAACGAACGTCCAAGACCAATATCTTGTAAGTGTCAGCAGATGCATCGTGTCTTTCGCTTGTCAACGCCGTTGTCGTCAAATACGTTATGAAAATCTTTATGTAATTCTGACAGATAGAGTAACTTAACTTCGCAGTAGGCACGTTATCGGTAATCGAATTAGGCAATAGGATTTAGATACAACAACTTATCAGCAATATTATCAGTAAACCCGATTAGCTATGACAACTGGAAAAGGGTATAAAACAGGGACGACCACAGTCACAAGTCATCCTGTGACTGTGGCATAATAAACTCCTTGTTTATTCACTCAGGTAAGACCCCTTACTTTCTTCTACCTTGGCAAATCGTTACCATTACTATTCGATGTTTTCTGCAATACATTTTTGCTATCATGGCCACATGTTAAGATCCTTGGCAAGGTCGTTATGTTTATGTGGGACGTGGATCGTTAATATATTTTAGACTGTATTACTCTCTATTGCTCTGTTCAGGAACGGTACCCTAGGTACCCTAGTGGTTAGAGCGTTTGTTCGTCACGCTGTAGGCCCGGGTTCGATTCCCCACGTGGGCACAATGTGTTAAACCATTTCTGGTGTCCTTATCTATTGCTGAAATATTGTTAAAAGCGCTGTAAAACCCAAATCGCTCCCTGTATCGCTGTTCATGTTTTGTCTGTTTGATAATAGTGCATGGTTTCGTGGCTGTCGTGGAGCGTGTCGTGTATTGTTTTAATTATTGTATTATGAGTGAATACTTTCCAGTGTTGAATTATCCTGGTATATTGTATAGAGTGTGTTCGACACTGTGTATTTCATTATGTACTGCGTAATGTTGTTTTGGATATGCTAGTATTATAAGATGTATGAACGAATTTGGGTTGATGTTATGTGTTAGAAAATGTATCTTGATTTATGTAGCATGTGTTGTGTACATCGACGTATGATGATTATGTACTTTGTATATCGGCCTATAATGATAATGTATTTTGACACCTGATTACCGTGTCAATATGTTCCAATAATTATTTGTACCCTATACTATTGTGATAATTATGTAAAGATCATCCTGTGACTGTGGCATAATAAACTCCTTGTTTATTCACTCAGGTTCTCGTGTTGTGTGTGGGTTGGTATAGTTACACCTCCTAGGTGCCAAGCGAGCTGATTCCCCAAACTCGCGAGTTAACATAGACATTCACAATAATGCCTCGATATTGAATGCGTTCATAAACATTGGGCCCGGTGTGCACATGGTGTAAATCACGTGAAATATCTTAAGGCTCTGTGTCACCACTTACACAAATATTTGTAGTCAGTAATCAGCGACAACAACAATACAACTCCGATATCAGACATCAGTGTGATCCATCGGTGGGAGGGTCATCAATATCGGTTTATGTGATGATAAGCTCAAACAAAAGTCTTTCAGTGGCTGATTAGATCAGAATATGTTGTAAATAAATGTATTTATATATGACTGAGCTAAAACCGGGTCGATGGTTACGCACCTTTCATGGTGTTGCTCTCCACAAAAAGTGGATCTGTCCTGTTGATCCGGGGGTCGACCCTGGCAAGGCGGATGTTGTCGCTGATGTACCAGGAGTAGTTCTCGTCGTTAAGGGACAGATACAAGAAGTAGTGACCGTCCACGTCTTTCTGGGGAGTGAGTCACCAGGCGGTGAATAGACGCACATGTTACACTCAAACACTATTAAACACACGATAGACAAAACCATTAATAAAAATTAAGCTAAGCTTTCAGTTGGAGACAACTATAAAGTTCGACGTAATAGAATGTAACTCTACCTAAATCGGGACTTTCAGTCTGACCAGCAAGAAATGGATACTGTGTAAAGATTAAGCCAATTGTAAGACACATGCCTTAAATGAAACGATCACAGAAACTTTAGAAACGTACAAACGTTGAACTTTTGTGACTGTCATATTTCTCATACAATGTACATTTGCACAGACGTATCTTTGAGCCGGCGTGTATGTCTTGGCCTGGCGTCTATTTGTGACCTCTGTCTTTCCAATTTGTCTTTAACTGTTGTCTATTGGAGATATATAATAATGTTGAAATCGGGACAATGTTCAGCGGAACGCAGAATGACCTTAAAGCACAACCATGCCGTGGCCACGCACCAGCGTGATATAGTGATATATATGAGACGTGATATATATGGGACGCAAAGGAGAAATGGTTTCTCAATGGTAAATTACTGACTATCGCTAACCATTATACTTACCTTGGTCTTATGTTTTCGCACACGATGAATTTTAGAAAAAGTGTCCTTGATTTGCAATCACGCGCAAAAAAGGCTTTCATAAATATTATGTCCGTTTCTCAGAAGATAGGTATCTTCACTCCGAAGATATTTTTCAAACTGTTCGATTCGCAAATTCAACCGATTATGCTTTATGGGTCAGAAGTGTGGGGTTTTCAGCGTCAAGATTGTCTTGAGAAGATTCATCTCTTAGCTTGTAAAAGATTTCTAAATGTTGGACAAGCAACACCGAATTGTATGGTTTATGGGGAATGTGGGAGATACCCAATTTATATAAATTCACAAATCAGATGTTTAAAGTATTGGCTTAAGATTTTGGAAATGCACGAACAACGAATATCTAAAATAGCTTATAATATGCTTGTTCACCTCGATAATATGGGTAAGACAACTTGGGCGTCATATATTAGAAATGTTTTATTTTCTCATGGCTTTGGATTTGTATGGTTAAATCAGACAGTAGGTAATGCAACCCTTTTTCTTAAACGTTTCCGAGAGCAGTCAATTAATATGTTTCATCAAGAATGGCGTTCGACTTTAGAAAATAGTTCAAGGTATGATCTATATCGATCTTTTAAAAGCCTTATACAACCAGAAATATATTTGTCTGTTTTGACATCAAGAAATATCAGACGTACATTTGTTCAGCTCAGACTAGGTCTATTAGATTTAAGCATTAATAAAGGAAGAAGACTGTCCATTGAAAGAAATTTGAGAAATTGCCCACTTTGCATTTCGGCTATTGAAGATGAAATCCATTTTATATTTGTATGTCCATATTATGATAATCTTAGAAGAAAATGTATACCAAGTAATTATCTATCAAAACACCCAACATTATCCTTTGTTTCCATTCTCACTTCCAGAAATGAAACTGTCATCCGTAACCTTTCTTTGTTTGTGAAACACGCTGTTGTCATGAGAAATAATGTGTTATCCATGTAACTTCATAATTGTCATTGCATTATATATTATAAATATATATATGTACGTAATTCCTTGTATATGGACCGGAGGCCTTGAATACAATACATTTCACTTGACTTGACTTGATATCGTGATATATGTGAATCTAAAACCAGATTATAATTTACTTGAAATCTCTGATTACCTCTCGACCGTCTGGTGTTAGAAATCCTTCCTTACATATAACCATTGGTCCCACAAGGCCGCTGGCAATATCCTTCATGATGTTAGTTCCTGAACTGTACATCCGGGTCAGACATGGTGCATCATCATCTTCCGGTCCAAATGATCTAGGAACTGACCAGTAGTATCTGACCATTTTTCCTGGCCGTACAAAGGATTTAGATGTATCTGTGATAATGACAAGATAGTGTGATTACACAGAAACATCAACACAAGAGAGTAAGCAAGATCAGAAAGAGATCTTACTGGGAGACAATGTTAAATAGCAATGTAAAGTATATAATGGATCACCAACTATCAAGTGGTGAAACGAGGTGTTTGGGTCTTTTCCAAAAATGGATCAAGTGGTTCTCCTAGGATGAAAGACCCAACAATTCACTGTACAGATAGCAAGCCCTTCCGTGCCAGGATGCAGTATCAAATATTCAAATTAAAAATGTTTCTCTCATATATCTCATGGTTGATTGTTTTTGGAAACAAAGAGTTTGTTTGATGAGCCACAGGTGCAAGTTGACCTTTCTTCTGTCATCAAGCTGGCACGACTTCAAGTTATCACTGTTCACTCCATAGGCTTCATCATGTACACATGTACCGTTAATGTATGGCTTCAGACCATCAATGCCGCTTTCACTCACAAAGCAATTCACTGATAAGCTGAGGCGTCTGGTGAATACGGCTTGAGTCGTAATGCCACCTTGAACAGTATGTCAGTTACAACAAAGAGCGGTGGCACGATACACGGCGAGGACACCGTACAGACCTCACCCCCTTTCTTAATACTGACCCTGTTGGTAATCCTGGTACAGCAAGCCTTCGTTGTTCTTGTCGTGTCTCACTCCGTTAGGATGGATGGAGTAAGGCCGGCTGGCTCGGTTGAGGAAGTACACTTCAATGGCGTCGCCTACCTGAGCTCTGATTGGTGGACCCAGGAAACCAAGGTGAGCATCTCGGCTGGTTCTCTTCTTCTGCACCCTGAACGTCTTATCTGTGTATTCCATGTACACCGCCTTCTTGTACGTGCCGCCGATGGTGTAGCGGTCGTGTTGGAAATACAGAGCCGCTGATCTGACTTGACAAACATCTCTCTAATATATATTTACTTCCAATTTGGCAAGAGCTCTCTTTTAGCCACATCAGGCTATTTAAATAATTATCTTTGAATCACTTCAGTCATTGTCTCTGACATTCATAAAGTAAATGAAAATAGATAGTTATATGAGGAATTTGAATGAGAGAGTGTAATGACGCGTGCGGCCTAGGTATTCAGTGAGGGTTGGACGGGTTCAAATTGAGAAGTTTGAATTACCTGGCTACCTAATCACACATTCACTAAATAGACTCTCCGGCTGGTTAACGTGCACCTGGAGGTTCACAGTTCACACCAAGGTACCCACCCTTGATGTAAGCCTCTCCCGTTGTATCTGTCCTTGCCCGAGGGGGCGTAGTTCCACAGCACATCCTCCACGGCGATGTAGTAGCGCCGCACATGTCTGGGCCTGAGGACGTCGTTGTTGACGCCTCCACCACATCGCCTGATGTTAACGAACGCAGCTGACCCGGCTAAAACAGCGAACACGTGAACCCTGGATTTCATAATGAATACGAAAGTCCGTCTGACAATTCATAATGAAGGAGGTTGATGAAATAGAATTATTCCTATAATACGTTCATCTTTTGATGCCCACACACCAGGGAACATCACACGGATTGGGCTGTGTTTGACACCGCACTCCGCAATATCGCAACGGGGGACACCAGAAATGGGCCTCCCACATTGTACCTATTGTCAGTTATATGACAGTAAATATACCAGTAAAGGCCCAAACATCAAATGACTGGCATTATAAGCATCGATGTACCCAATCACTATACCGTGGCTATATGATATGTCTATATGATACACTACATGATATGTCCACCAAATCAACAAGTCTGATGAACCGATCTCGTCAGAATACCACGATAAGAGTCTTTAAGCATATTTTGCATTTAAATCATGGATAATCGGAAATGTGTCACATGTGACACGATTTGTCAAAACAAATAAATAAATAAATAAATAAAGGATACGTTGGTGCTGTCACTGTACAACAGGGGGTCAGTCACTCGAGCAACCATCAGAACCTACATTCCTCGGCCGAACTGGATATTTTGCGGGTAGTTTACGTTAATAAATGAAGTAAAGACTACTGTAGTTTACCAGTTGTGCACGGCTCTGATGCCAGGCCTACCTTCCAGGTTTGCAGCCAGTGAATCGTACAGCAGCCATCTTCCTGGTGTCTGCATCTTCACAGTCACTGTAACAAACTGGGCAACACCAAGACTGACGGAGCTGTACCTGTAACACAGTCAGTGAGTGAGGGCTTTGGGCTTGAGCCTACTGTGAACAGAACAGGTCAGGCTGGGCTGTGATGATAACCCTTTTACTACGGGTATGGGGCTTAGAAACCCTGAAAAAGCATCCTCCGGACATCGACTCCAGCGAGCGGTAATAGGTTTGGAAAGAACTAATATGGTCATCTGTCCAGCGCCCTGCCCGACCAGGCCTGCCATAACTATCTCACATCTAAACACTTTTTACCGAATGTTTGGAATGCTCTGATAAATATGATATAAACATATCTGTAATAAAAAATAGAGTCCTTCCAGGGTGAAGTGAGTTCAACATTTACACAACCGTTCCTCGAAATAAGCATAGTTAATAGTATATTGAAGACACTGAGAACTACAACGTCGAATTATCACTAAACTGCTGAAACTTTGTCGAATTGTTCAAACTGACGATATGAATTTCGAATTAACAACGAGAGCCGTTTAATGTGTTTCTACGTATCCACATTGAGATGTAGTAAGAATGAAGTGAACCTTAACAGAAATTTAACTGACAGTTTATGTTTTGTCTGAAAGACGCCCACTCTAGAGCAGGAAGACCAATATGGAGATGGAGCCGTAAATCAACATTGTAGACTAGACCTGTTTCCCAGCACTAGTCGCTTCCTGTTGTATATTATGATATATTTGCATGGGTGGTGATTCTAATGTAGAGGTTTCCCTCGCCTCTTACATTCGTCATATTCGTACAGTGTTAAGCGTGTATTTTTTATCTTCCGCCGTGATATGTCTTCGATATTAAAACGAAAAATATACGGACAGGATTTGTGTTGACGTTTACCTGTGTTTGAACTGCTTGAATGAGTGGCCGCTGAGCACCATTTGGTGGATGTCTGTGGCGTGGCCCATGGTGGCGAAGTGAAAGGTGGCAGTCTCACCTTCACAGAAGTCCAGGCCGGGTAGGTTGCCGAACACGAAGCCGTTAATGGCGTGCATGGCATTGTACATCTTGAAGGCTCGTGTGCTTCGGTTGGCGTGAGGGGCAAACAGCCTGACACTGTCGTCTATGTACCAGCTGAAATTCTCGTCCACGTGACTCACGTAAAAGGCAATATGGCGGTTCTTCACGTGCTTCTTGAGAGATCCTGCACAGGTAAACTGAGATTGATTGTCAACAAGACAATTTCTATTTTTCGATTTTGTCATTATATTTCAAGCAAATGTGAACAGGTCCATAAACCTGTAGAATGATCCTCCTGTCAAACTAAATCTGGAAATCTGAAATGTGCTTGTGCTTGTAACAGAAAACAGTACTGGGCAGGACCAGCATTCGTTCGCTTTCTCGCAATGTATCGTTTACAGCGGTGTTAAACAAACACGCAAAGTAAAATAGTGGCGGTTATGTCGGTACTGTGCATGTCATGTATTGGATATATACGTGATTTTATGTAAACGCATAACCATCGAACTAGCTCACAATTTTACGTTGAGGAAAACTAAGGAATGCATTGCATGTTGAGTCGAAGCTGGATATACAATACTGGAAAACACGCACATGAGACAACAATTGAAGTGGGTTGCCAGTTCAGACATACATGAGTTGGACGGAGTTCCAGCTCAGCCTCAATGTGTTATCCTGTGAATGTTCATCCACATAAATACCGGACTGTTGGATAGTGTAGACGTGAATATATAGTTAAGGAAAACAGTGAACAGATGGAGAGACGACAGTGGAGTAAGTAAGACTGGCGTGGTATATAACATTGCACATAAGTCTTGGATATCCCGGAAACATTTGAACGGTGGGTGTCATGAATTAGTTGCTATGATATTAATATTTCGTAACATTATTAAGGTGCAAAGTGTTTACCTGGCTTGCAGACGTACACGAAGCCCACGAGACCGCTGTTGATGTCGAGTGTGGTGTCGATGTGGGAGTGGTACATCCAGGAGACGCACTCCTCGCCCCCCGGGGCTGGACCTGACGCCTCAGTGATGTTCCACGTGTAGGTGTATTTGTGGCCGGGCTTCACCAGGTCGGCAGACGTCGCCACGTTGTGGTAGCCGTCGTTGTACAAAGCGCCTGCGTACAGGAGATTATTGTCCAAGTACAGCAACACAAGTTTTAGAGTCTATACCTAAGAAAGATTCATCATGACACAATTAACGTGAGAAATATAATAAAAGTCAACAGTTTCATACTTAGTCACTCAAATATTGTTCAGCTCATCATTTTCGACATGCGCACATCTACCGAAAGAATTGATTCAAGTAATAATTCAGTTCAGTTCCCTGTGCCCCACCTACCCTCGTTTGTTTTGTTGTACGTCGCTCCGTGGGCGTGGACAGAATATTCCCTAGATGCTCTGTTTAGAAAATGGATCTTCACTGTGTCTCCGACCTCCACCTTCAGTATTGGTCCAAGGAAGCCCAGCCATTTTGGTTTCAGTTTCTCCAGGGTGAAGGTGGAGTCCGTGTATTCCCGGAACATGGCCTTCTTGTACACGTGACCCACACGATCTCGGCTTCGTGTGATGTATTCACTCGCCAAGCTCGTGGCGTTGTTTCTACAACACAAAAGTGTGTGAACCGCAATGATTCGGCATAGTCTCGGTATTCTGATTCTCTACAAACATATTTTGTTCAATGTGATAGTCGCTTGAGATCACCAAGGAATGGATGAAAGCATTCCCACAGGCATACATCAGACCAGACAGCGTCACGTCGTTGGAGAACCCGGATGATGAAGAAGATTAGTAAATGTAGGAACAGCGCTGAGCTAATCCTTCTTCTTCTTACAAGACTACCTTTGCATACACAATGAGAGGAGAAGAAAAGAGGGAAGGGAGAAGATATGACAGGAATTTTATCAGCCCGTACGAAAGGTACAGATTATTTTCTCAAAGCGATGTGTCATATGAAGTATGTGTGGCCTCAGACCTAGGTCATGTTTCTCTGTTTTGGAACACAATACACCTCATTCACATCATCCATAAATCCAAGGATAATATGACTCAAGGTCTTGATTGCCATGGGTCAACGAAACAAAGAACCTGTGACTTCAACGAAAGGCGCATGAGGATGTATCAATTAGGCGTAACAAAGCAATACAACTCGGCATTCATAACACCAGCCACGGTTTCAAAAGCCCATTTCTCAGATACGAATCCTCAAAGTCTGTAAACTGTCGCTACACACATAACACCTACAGGGACAAATACACAACACAAATACAAAGTATTTCATGAAACTATCATCATCTGAGGTAACGGGGCATCAGCTCTGAAATGTTGTTTGCAAGTTCGAAACATGTCCGGTAGAGGTGCGGGTTAGATACTCAGTGACACTATGTTTGTCGCCAGAGTTGACTAAGAACACGGCAGGTCAGTCTTGCTAACTTGGATGGTGCATGTCGTTTTATAGATATTGAGTGGGTGAATATCATGATGTCTGTCACTGTGACAGAATTGTCAAGGGAGCAATATTCGCAGTCATCGTAGTCCAGAATATTGCTGAGTGTTGTGTAAAATAACACACAAACACACTTTTTGTGTCCATCTACAGTTGAACATTTAAGCGATGCTATCATTAGAGACAGAGCTTGCTGCCCACAGTTGTGAATATAGTTTCAAATGTATGACGTACCTCCATGTTGAAACCAAATCCCTTCCTCCAGGAGCATAATCCCACAGACCCTCCTCAGCACTAAGATAGAAATGTCTCTCAGCCGAATCACTGGGTGCGCAGCAACACAAGACAACCAGCAGATGCACCAACATGATTCTGTATGTTCACACAGGTATTTGTCAGAGCAGCGATATGTGTGACGCGATTAGATGGATCGTAAAGCGGTCACAATGAACAGGGGTCCCGTTGTATTATCAACAGGGAACAACTGTCACACACAATCCGACTAGGTATTCATTTATTAGGTGAACTTCTCACTTTCACTGAACCATCGTTTAATGTTGTCTTAATCAGTGACACTCAACGACCTCGTTACTGACCCCCTAATGCCTGGAGGTGTAACAGTAAATGTAACGTTTACAACAGGTTTGTCTTGCTGCAGTGGTAAATGACACATGGTCGACTTGTCAGAGCAACGATAATGTCACCATTACCCAATAACGTCCAGTTGGACACTTTAGTGTCATTTCATCATTTCAGAATCCCCAGCACTAAAGTAAATCAATAACCCAAACACTGGAGCGAAAGCAGAATATTATTACATTCAACAAAGGCAGAATGTCCATCAAAACTTACACCTATAAAACACATACCCTGGTGCGATTTACCGTTAACGTACCGAAACAATAAGACCCCGTTCATGCATATAGGTTAAAATGCATGGGTATGTAAATGTCTAATTTGCTATGCGTTCATGCACTGCAGAAAATCTATTTTAGGTGAGCATTTAAAGGACACACTAGCCAAATTTGTCATTTAACAAGTAGCATTGAACATGGACACACTGCATGATATTCAGAGAAGAAGAAGATAGTTTCCATACATGCTTGCAGTTGCATTAACTGTAGGCCAAGGCAAGGAAAGATCAAGGAACAGACTTGAAAAAAGCAGGGCTTGGTGGGAGGATATGGTGGAGGGCACATTTGATAATAGACAATGGGTAGACAATTTTCGTATGACTGAAGAAACTTTTAGCTATATCTGCAATGAACTTCACGATGACCTACAGAAGGCACCAAACAGATATCCACTAGATGTGCGTCATCAAGTTGCACTATGTATCTACTGGCTGGCATCAACAAGGGAGTACAGGACTATTGGCAACCTGTTTGGTGTCGGAAAGTCGACAACTGCAACATGTGTCCACAACGACTGTGAAGTTATTGTGGAGGAGTTAGGGCCAATGGTAGTTCGGTTTACGGAAGGCAATGCGCTGAAAAAGTTGTACAAGGGTACCAGGAAGTTTGGGGATTTCCAAACTGTTGTGGCGCCATTGATGGGTACCATATACCAATCATTGGACCCGGACTATCCCATTGGAGACTCTTTCAATCGTAAAGAATGGTATTCTTTAGTACTGCAGGCAACGTATGATTACCGTTATGTCTTCATTGACGTTTTGGTTGGCTGGCCAGGTTGTGTGCATGATGCCAGAATTCGTCTCTCTTCCATCATGCAGCCACTGGAAACTTGTTCCCTCATTGGTTACAGCAACTGGAAGTTGATGGAACCCGGATACATATACCATTTGTTCTCATTGGTGATCCTGCTTATCCCTTGAAGTCATGGCTGATGAACCCTATACAGATCGGGGTAATCTGTCCCTTTCGCAGTCCACATTCAACTACAGACTGAGCAGGGTCCGCGTGACAATTGAAAGCTCATTCGGGTGTTTAAAGGGACGCTGGCACCGACTTCAGAAACGTCTTGATGTGTACGTGGACTTTGCCTCAACTGTTATCATGGCGTGTGTAGTGCTACACAATGTGTGCGAACTCAGACGGGAACATTTCCGAGAAGACTGGCTGTATCCAGTAGATGACATGGATTTTCAAGAAAACAATAACAGCGATGTGTTTAATGACCGTGCCAATTCAATCCGAAACAACATTTGTACTTATCTAAATTCAAACTGATGTTAATCAATGTGGATTCCATTCAAAGTGACAATGATCATAAATAGACCAAAATGACTTGGTGCTTTTGTGTTGAAATAAATTTCTTTACTTCTTTATTTATTTAACTCATATTATATTATGTTTGGATCCAAATGATACTTCTGAATCGCAATCTAACTACAATTTGGTTCCTGACCAAATATTTATTTCGATGCAGAAGATAATGAAATCATCGGTCCTAACTCTAGAAATGCTTCATGACATTTGTGTTAAAATAGAAGTTGCTTCACAAACAAGCTTGTTTTGTTCTGATTTTCCTTGATTTTCTACGTGTAACAGTCGCAGTTTAAAGGGCGAGAAACATGTTGACTTTTCATTTCACATCAATACCTTGGTGCTGTTACTGTAATTGTCACTTCTTTTTCCTTCTAAAAATGCAAACGAATGCATGATCATGAACCAGTATGGCGCTAGATTGTGATTTTACCCCGATAGATTTAAACCTGTGGATATTTCACCACCATGCGATGATTCCGTTGATATTTTGACCATTCAGGCCAGGTAGTACGGGGTAGCTTACAGAACGTTCGAGTACAATGTCTCGAGGTTTAATCCCATGTAGGGAATGAGAGTGTGTGATGCAATCATGCGTGATCTACATTCATGAATGACACAACTGAGGCTTGATCATGTCAAAACAAGCCAGTACTCACAACTCAATCACAGGTTATCGCTGGGGCTTCATACACTGCGCTGCGACTGAAGTTTAAACTCACAACACTTCATGGTTGATGAATATTGAATAGACAGTTACAATCATTGTTTCAGTAACTTTATTGTCTGATAAATTGCATGTGAGCAGAAATAAACGTAATAAATTTAAGTCAAACAGATAGGGTGACCATATGTGGTGATCTTTAGAACAATGCAACATAACACTTTACGGCTGAAATACATGTATATTTGAAGAAAAAAATCAGCATCTCTTTGAACCGTTCGAGATTCAAGACAAAATTGAAAAATGTTCAGTGTACCCTTGAACCATTGGAGAAGGAAGTTAAAGTTGAAAAAGGTCTGAACAGCGTCTCCTTTAACCAATGTCTCCTTGGACCATTTCACGTAGAGCATAAAGGTTACACTTGAAGTAAAACATCAAATCGCACAAGAACTGGTAAAACATTGGTTAACAAAACGTGTTTTTGTCTTACAATCACAGATTACAGAAGGAATCTCCACTGTACGAATCTCATCATACGAGATATTTCCTTGATTCGGCGAAGGTGACCATCCGTATGGTTATGTGGTGCGTGGCAGAGACCCAATGATGGATGAGCTATGAGGAGTCGGTGTCGGTGTCGGTGTCGGTGTCGGTGTCGGTGTCGGTGTCGGTGTCGGTGTCGATGTCGGTGTCGGTGTCGGTGTCGGTGTCGTGTCTGCATTGTTTGCATCCGGCTCATAATCATATACATCATTTTGTACTGATGCTCCCTGTCTTCTCTTTTCTGTTGCATTTCCATGTTCATTTGCATTGATTTATACATGTGCACATTTGCAATGCGTTCATGCACCCAGAATGCACGCTGAGCAGAAATACTTATGTGCAAAAATACTTTTGCACCTACCCCTCACTTGATGCGAATTTGCTCACTGTGCAGTTTTGCATATATTGTGCAATTGCGTTCATGGACCCATTATGCACATGTGTGTAAATGTACATATGTGTGTATTTCTGCACATGTGTGCAATTTTGGAGCATGAAGGGGGTCTAACCTATTATCTCGGGAGATAATTGTTGCTCACACTATTATAGCTAAGGGCAAATCATGATACCACATACGCGTGAGTCCGTCAACCACACCACGGAGACCAACATGCCCTATGCGGAAATTTCCCAACGCCGGTTTACCAAAAAGAGGTTTACTGTCACATGAAGTGATTAGAATCTACATGATCATTTACATAATAAAATCTGACTAGAGTTACATGTTCAGCATTTTAAGAGAGGGAAACTGAGAAGCGTGCTCACGTCCAGTGTGAACTGAGACTGACTAACGCGGAGGGATTCCTCAGTTTGCTCGCTGTGGCCCAAAGAACGGAGTAGCATCGTGACTGACAATCTCATATTATTATGTACACTATTTTACTGGAGCACATCTCATCAAGGGAATGTAACTGACGTTAGGCACACCGGCATTAAAGGCAAAGTCTATGAATATTGGTCTCTAAAACTTGGAGCGGTCCACATTCTGACATGTGTTCCCACCGGCGACTTTTCACAGCGATAAAACCTGAAGTGCTAAGACGTTTTGACACATCATAGTTGGAAGAAGATGATTATTATGAGGTCGCCCTCTCTGTGCTCAAGCAAGCTGAAGAAAGAATTAACATACAATATGACGAGACTGGTACATGTGTGCAAACTTCTTTATATATTAAACCTCGCCATTCAGGAAAATTACTGTCAGTAACGACAAACACTATAAAGGGTTTGTTGCATCAAAGACGTATATTCACAAATATACGTCTTTGGATGCATGAAATCCCGTGGAATCGGTTTGTCGCACATTGGAACATATAATTGTCCGGTTTTGACATTCTGATGAAAAAATGTCCATTTTAGGGGCCATTTGTTATCACACACTTACCATCAGGGTGAACATCCTCAAACAGTGTAACGGTCATGATCTTTATCAATCAAATCGTATTGAGCTTTATCCACAGAGCCAACTGATGTTGGATTTTTGCGATTTGTAACCTTGAAAATCGGGCAGAAGATGAGGAATAATTTAATGATGAAAATTCCGTTGTCCGTTGTAATTCTGGCTTTCTGATTTGTTGAACTGGTCGTGTTTTATTGCAAAAAATAACGTACAAACGAAAGCCGTACCTACACTGAACTTTTACCATCAGACTGCCAGGGAAACCCAATTACAGTCGAGCGTTTCCTATCTCTGTTCCCGTGTTACTCTCCACAGAAAGTCTGTTGCTCTCCACAGAAAGTCTGGCAACATTGATGCATGCTCGGATCGCACAACAATCTCGCGACCACTGAAGCAGGAAAGGATGAATATAGCATATCCTCGATACGTTCTGACCAGAAGACTCTCCCGTCATTTCTTTTTCTTGCTGGCCTGAAAAACAGTGACTGCATGCCTTCGGTTGTAGCTCCTAAATATCTGTCTACATATTCTCTGGTAAGTATTGTTTGAATCTGGTGGCTATCGACCATGCATAAACAGAATGTCACCTGATTCACGTCACCATATGCAGTATTCCCCGTCTGGAATCAGTCTGGTCATTGTTGTCTGATTTCATACATCTGGTTAATAACACCTGTTTTCCTTGCGAATGTAACCATAAGGATTCAATATACTATATATATCGATTCATTGAGGTATCTTTGTGATTAAAGCGTTCGCTCTTCACACCGAAGACCCGGGTTCGAGTCCACTACACGGGTGCAATGTATGAAGAACATTTCGTGTGTCCCCCGATGTGATATTGCTGGTATATTGCTGGTATATTGCTGAAAGCAGCATAAAACTAAACCAACTATTGATTCATTGATGTATGAATCTAAAAACGCAAACGTCTGAAAGAAGTTTCTGCACCCATTTATATGCAGTAAGCACATAAAGTTTTTTAATAACCGAAGAAATACACATACAATCCTAAAATAACTAATTATAATTTTACCTTATTTAGTTTGTATTATTTGTGATAAAATCGTACTTGAGAACCAGTGAGTTTGAAATATGTCCCTGTAATGGTAACAGATAATAAAGACCGCTCCTCCCAGAAGTCCGAATGACTGATGACGCCCACCAACTTCCGATACACTTCACTGTACATGGTTGCCATATAGTTAGTTGTTCATGGTGCTATTTACAGGATCCCCAATGGTGTACAACAGTCAACGGAACCAGGCGTACTCTGAGGTATGCCTGAATATCGCCGATTGCATCTGGATAACGGTCTCGCTACAGACAAGACGGGCTGCTAGATTCAGTGACCGGGGAGTGGGTGGTCCGGTCACAAAGGTGTGCTTTACAGCTAGTTACACAATACCAAGTGGTTTCCCATTTAGTATATTGTAACCTTATACTTTTTTCGAAACTCATCCAGGCTTTCGACAGCCATTTCATGTACACATGACCTCTCTGACACAACTTCTGGACAATTCTTCCAACGTATTTTCTGTATAAGCACAGAAAGCGGAACACATAAACCCCATAAACCAAACGTCACCTATTTGAAAATATCCTTACGCATGTAAATATAAGTGATGGTGATAAAACTGACATCACTCAATACTTACCATGTGGTCAGTTTTAGTTCCTTAATGGAAGTGCTTTTCAAAAACTAAGCATCTTACACTATTTCTTCCAAACACAGCTGTGACGGGTATCTGTCTTTTCAGTTATTTCCATATCGTGCCTGTTCAGGGAGCATGTGAATCTGATATAGTGCAGTGGAACCTACATCAGTGTGGTGATGTCTCATTGTCTTACAGCAACTCCAAACATATAATGTGTGAACCAAATACAGGAATCCTGTGTGATGCGTATTCTGACGTAATACGTACGTCAGTAGATCAGCAACTCATTTATTGTGTCTGTCAAATTACAAACAACATCTAGAATACGATATTTGAAACCTGTAGAAAGCAGTAGATCTGTACTGAAGGGGAAAATGTATTACCAAGAACCCATCCTTCATATTAATTATTCTAGTCGATGTATGTTCAACGCAACTATCACTTACCCTACACGGATGTTGCATTTAACGTCCTCGTGTTGTGGCATTTAGTAGACGGTATGATGAAGAGCAACACTTTTTATGGATATACAAGTTCCGTCTTGCATGTGATGTGACATATCAATGTACATCAACACCGACACGTCACGTGCACTGTAAGAAAGAGGTTATATATCCATAAAACGCGTTCCTCTTCTTAAATCTGATGAACCGTCACATATATATGTTTTTTACCATACCTCCATTAACGTCGACAATTAAGAAATGGGTTTCGTTTATGACTTTGAACATCATGTCTGTCATCACAGTGTGGCGCTTAAGCTTTCTATAGCCACGAATATATGCGACAGACGTCTCTGACGTGTTGGGTACGTTGCCGACAAACAAATTAGCGTAAAATTAGTATCCAACCCACAGCGGATCCTGACAGCTAAGGGATCCGGACATAACACGACACAGGGAATCGTCTAGTCTGGTTGTTTCAATGAAGTACGGAGAAGATGTTCGGGACATCCAGCCTGGGTGGCCCTCATCCTGTGTTCCTGTCCACGATTTGGTACATCCCCTCCATGCCGGCCTTGATGTGGTTGTTGACGTGACAGTGATACAGCCACCGTCCGGGATTTATTGCACGCATGCGCACGGTTACGAACATTCCCGGGTAGATCTGAGTGACGTCATTTTTTCTCGCCGTGTCACTAAATTCTGTGACAAGGTTGCCATGGAAATGAACGGAGTGAAGGTCAAATTGTGACCCCAGTGACAACAGGTACCAAGCAACGTCTTCATCCTTGTACATGGTCGGTATTGGCTGGTTGCCGTAGAGGTAGCCATTGATTGCTGAAATAAACCACAAAATCTACATCAAAGTTGCACTCCGGCTTGTTTCCCGATGTTAAGGTAAAAACCAACACGTGCTTGTAATTGGCAACTCTGTTAAAGTTTCTGTTTAAACAGTGCCGTGCCTATTTGCACACAACGGAACTAGTCGATACAATTGCCACGTAGGAAGCATGAGCCCTCAGTTTGTCTCGGAGGACACAATTTGTCACGAATGTTACATCATAAGCTATTTGAGAAACAAATGAATTATTTCGACGGTGCAGCTCCGGAACACAAGTTACAGATGGAAAACCCGAATCAGGCCAACTTACCGTGCATTCTGTTGCTGTTTGTAAAATTTTTGTTATTCCGATCCACTAGGTCTGGTCGTGGGGAATGATTCGCAATATTTTCCTCAAGGTACCAACTAAAGTTTTCATCGATCACAGTAAAATACGCGACAAAATCCCTATCGACGTCTGTCCGTTTTCCTTTTTTGTCCAAAATCCCACTTTTACATACAACAAGTGGCCCCACGAGTCCCGAGTTGGTGTCTTTAATGGCGTTGACATCCGAGTAGTACATCCGGGACAGACAGGGGGCGTCGAATGGCCCCGGGCCGCCTGAATGGGTCACCTTCCACTGATAGCGGAAGGTCTTGCCGGGTTGGACAACTTTCTGGTCGCGTCGGTTCGGCCGCCATGGTCCCAGTCTGGCCGTGGTACTCTGTAGTCCTTCCGGGTGAATGGAATATGGACGTCGTCCTTTATTTCTGAACACTATTGTCAAAATGTCCCCGACCTCCAGATAGATCACGGGTCCCAGGAGGCCAAGATATGCCTCATCTGGCCGGCGCTTAACTGGAAACATAAACCCTTTATCCTTGTATTGCCGATAGAACAGTTTCCTGTATTTTGTTCCCAATAAATATCCTGTACGGTTTGTATAGACGGTCCCTCTCCTGAAAATAGAGTGAGTGAGTTTAGTTTTCCGAACGTGTTTACAATATTCCAGCAATATCACTGCGGGGAACACCAGAAAAAGCAGTGTACCCACGTGGGAAATCGTATTCAAGTCACTGGTGTGAGGAACGAACGGTTCAACCACTAAACTACCCCAAAAGATCATTAGGATTCCAGTTTCAAATGATCATTAGGATTCCACTTGCAAACGTATTGTATTTACATGCAATCCCGGCCTATCTATACTTGAAGTGTAAAGTTTTATAGTGTGTTTTCTTATCTGACGTAACCTTTTGCCTCCAGCACTGAGATTATGGAACAAGCGTCCGACATAAAACTATACTCACTCAGTGAAGTTGCGACAAAAAGGCCGACCAGCAAATTGGATATGTATGATTTAAACACAAGTACGTTGGGTGCCACATTAGATGGGGGTACTTGGTGGTGAAACGAAGTCCCTGTGATGGCTCCCTGTCCCAGGGATACCGCCCTCGGAATGTACATCTGTCCCCAGTCTCCTCTGTCAGGAGTGATGAATATACCACGTCTTACCTGTCAGGAGTGATGAATGGCACTCCCTTTACCACGTCTTACCTGTGAGGAGTGATGAATGGCACCCCCTGTACCACGTCTCATCTTTGAGGAGTGATGAATGGCACTCCCTGTACCACGTCTTACCTGTCAGGAGTGATGAATGGCACCCCCTGTACCACGTCTTACCTGTCAGGAGTGATGAATGGCACCCCCTGTACCACGTCTTACCTGTCAGGAGTGATGAATGACACTCCCTGTACCACGTCTTACCTGTCAGGAGTGATGAATGGCACCCCCTGTATCACGTCTCATCTTTGAGGAGTGATGAATGGCACCCCCTGTACCATGTCTTACCTGTCAGGAGTGATGAATGGCACCCCCTGTACCGCGTCTTACCTGTCAGGAGTGATGAATGGCACCCCCTGTACCACGTCTTACCTGTCAGGAGTGATGAATGGCACCCCCTGTACCACGTCTTACCTGTCAGGAGTGATGAATGACACTCCCTGTACCACGTCTTACCTGTCAGGAGTGATGAATGGCACCCCCTGTACCACGTCTCATCTTTGAGGAGTGATGAATGGCACCCCCTGTACCATGTCTTACCTGTCAGGAGTGATGAATGGCACCCCCTGTACCGCGTCTTACTTGTCAGGAGTGATGAATGGCACCCCCTGTGCCACGTCTTACCTGTCAGGAGTGATGAATGGCACCCCCTGTATCACGTCCATGTGCTGTGGGGTGTAGTCCCAAACGTCCTCTTCTGCCTGTATGTAGAAGACTCTCTCGCGACCCCCGCGGACTCGTGGGGAGGGGGTGGAGGGCCTGAGAGGACATTTTCGAACCTGGTACATGGCAGTCATCCCCTTCAGGAAGTGATCGTTGGAGTGACACTGTAAACCCCATGTGCCTGGAACAGTTGGGTTATAGAAGATGACTTTTGTTTGTACTTCCATTCATTTTGCACTTCCACTTCGATGTCAAGTCCCTTGTAACGGTACCAGAAGAGAGGATTATTCAGTTTCACACCAGTGACTACAATACAAATCATCATATTCATATGTAAGTGTTGGTATATTTTTGGAATATGCTACGTTCAGTAATAACCATTTCGTTTGTTTGTTTGGTTGGTTGGTTGGTTTGTGTTAAAATCGCTCTAAGCAATATTCTGGCTATATTCATGCCGTCTGCAAATAATCGAGTGTGGACCATACAATCCAGCGATCAACATCATGAGTATCGATCTACAGAACTGTATATATGATCAGCCTGCTTCTTACCAATAATAAGCATTACATGTAACATTAAATAACTGTGACCTGTGAAATGTATTTGGACAGACAAACCTATGACATGAGCGCACTTCCTCCTGTCATGATAGGCTGACATGCAAGCTACCTTGCCACTCAGGCAGGCAATATTATGCGTTTAATCTCCACCGACGACAAGCTTATGTTACCAGGTATATTCCCACCCGACATCCCACTCGATGACACTCGCCATTACAGCTGCATCAGTTCATCACGTGGTACAGAACACAAACGAACTGCACGTGAGTCTGAATACCTATTGTGACGTAATACCATACCTATGTTCGTGGGCGACATGATGAGAGTCTTGAGAGCCCCAGATATCATCCCTGTAGAGAACTTGTGCTGGTGGTGGTTCTCGAACATGTTGCCATGAATATAGAGGGTATGGAGATCCAGGTCCGAACCAAGGTTGAAGGCGTACCAACGGATCATCTCCCCTCTACATACCACCAGACCGGGCAGGTTCCCGTACATGTAACCGTTTATACCTGTAGGAAAACGAATATTTATGAAGACTATGGGTCCACGGCTCTGTGTTGTTACAACCACAACCGCGAGTGATCACCAGACTGGCTAGTGGTTCTTGGCATGAGCATCCTTTCCATACATAGGGTCAGGGTGACATAAAACCCACCACTGTGACCATGAGGTGCCGTTACGAACTGGTTCCAGTCGCATACCGATATATTTCGTAAGAAAGCGAAAAGACCAGCCAGATATTACCATCCTGGGAGAGGCTCAATAAACTCATGACATACACACCTTGTCCATGTGTCTACAGCATATTCATAGTTCCTGTGCAAAATGATAACCAGACCAACAGCATTTGCCGTAAAGGGCATATCAGTGACAATCATGTGAATGCATTACTGAACACCGGGTGTTCGCAAGGCAAGCATGTCCTGACCTTCCAGCACTATCAAGCACCAGTTCGCATAACAAAGAATGTGTGTGTTTCACGACTATTCATTCAACTGAGCAGAAAGCTAAATGGAACACCTAGAATGAGTCTGATGGTCAAACCATTATCCAGGACACTTGGCGTAATGCCTGTTGACCCTTCCTTACTGACTTACTGGACATCCTGTTGGACTCTAAGAACTGTGTGTCCGATCTGTTTACTTTGTGGTCGACCTTCGCCATCTTAATACTGTCTTCCAAGTACCAGGAGAAGTTCTCGTCAACTATGGAGAAGTAGAGGAAGAGTTCACGAGCTGCTGTTGTCTGGAACAGAAGGGAAGAGGGAGAACTCGTAAAGCGCTGTTCCCCTGCACACAGACATAAACAGAGAAAGTGGCTGTTCCACAACGCCGTAGCATATTCACTGAACACGAACAGTTTCCAGTGTATCGTAGTCACCTGAGGGAAACATCTGTACAATCCGAGAAGCAGAGGAGTCCTAATCCTCATGTGAGTTTATCTTGTGTTTTCATTCCTCTCTCGAATAGTTGGAGTCTGAATGAGCTCAGAACTTGGCTAGTTCTTTAGAACCTGTGTTAATTTAAAACTTTGAAAAAGTTAGAGAAAAAAGACAGCCATTATTCCCCTGCTGCTGGATATCTTCGACATCAATAATAGTACATTACTGCCCATGTTGACTTTAAAAACATTGCATGGATCATGTATGTTTAAATTTAACTTTTTTCTTCGATCCAATTTATTTTTCACAAAAACATCGAAGATTATATTTCACAGACTGTTTCGGAAATTAGTTATGGGTAAATCGACAAGCACTTATATAACAACAGTTTTTTTCGATGTTCTATTACATGAAGATAAAACAAAACTCGGTATACTTTTGTCTCTAAGTTTAAATATATGTTTCGAACACTTACGTCGCGAATCAATACCGTCTCTTTTGTGCAATGCAGGGTCAGTTATAGAACTCTAAGTGTGGCGAATCAACGAAGTCATAAAGAGCACACTGAATGACATCTAGGCGTACAAGGATAGATCCAAACCTAGTGAATTGACATATGTAAAAAGTCAAAGTAACGTGATTGTGAAGAAAACCTCTCCGCACTTTTATCAAGTGCCAACAGAGTATGTTGAGCATTTGAGTATAGTTTCTGTTGAAGAAAATAATGGCCCTTGGAAAGCCGCTGTCGAGTGGCTAGAGAGAAGAGTCGAAGGTCAATGGTCAGACACGGTAAAAGAGCACGTTAAACGATGGTACATGTTGCTAGTGGGTAAGCACTTTAAAATCAGCAATAATCCA
Organism: Haliotis asinina; assembly: GCF_037392515.1. Lineage (NCBI taxonomy): Eukaryota > Metazoa > Mollusca > Gastropoda > Lepetellida > Haliotidae > Haliotis > Haliotis asinina. Next base: position 51,829,340 of record NC_090294.1, on the reverse strand, counting down.
GACATATCACACACACACACACACACACACACACACACACACACACACACACACACACACACACACATTCTCTTACACAGTCATGAATGCTGCTACATAAGTACAACATTTTTTAACGTGAGAATCTTTTTTCACCACTCCTCATTTTCACTTTCCATTCTCCATTTTATTCATCTTTTTACCTTCTGTATTTCTCCTGGTCTGCAAATAACAAGGGGTCCCACCAGTCCGCTGTAGATGTCGTGGCTGATGTCGGTGCCGGACGTGTAGACACGGATGACGCAGTTTGGATCGTCCCTCTGTGGTCCGACGTCCGCCGGAACCTCCCAGTGGTACGTCCGTACTTGGCCCGGCTTGATGAACCTCTTGGATGTCTCTACAAGACATGATCATTTGAAAATGAGGCAAGTGTTGGACAACACACCACGATACTAGACTGTTGGATGTATATTCCCATACTCGTAATAATCTACTTTACCACCGGGCTGAGAGCAGATGCTCAGATTATAAATCATGGTTGTAGGACATGACTGTCTGCTTTTTGTGCAAACGTTTGTGGCTCGAGGGATGTAGGGGCTTTTCAAAATATTTGAATCTGATATTTTTTCATCTCCTCATATTATTTAATTGTATCCGAAACATCTTTTCTTGGCAAATCAACACAATTACTGTCGGAAAGTAATAACTTTTCAATGGTTTCATCAATACTGTCTGTACATTCGGCACACATTAACACGTCTTCTGCCTGTGATTTCAGTTACACTGACACAGCCTATTCCTGTCCCACAGCGTTTTTCTGTATTACCGTCACAACGTGTTCTTATTTATGTATTACTGATACAGCTTATTTCCGCGTTCCTGACACTACCTACACGACCAAGCGTACCTGGATGGTTGTCGTTGTACAACAGCCCCTCGTTGTCCTTGTCACACTGCACGCCGTGTGAATGTACCGAGTATGGTCGACTCGCGCGGTTCAGGAAGTGTACCTCAATAGCTTCCCCTACTTCCACTTTGATGACAGGGCCGAGGAAACCAAGGTGTTCTTCATCCGGGGACCGCTTTATCTGCATTTTGAAGGACTTGTCAGTATAGCCAGTGAACACGGCCTTCTTGTATGTACCGCCGATACTTGTACGGCTCTTCTCAAAATACTTTTTAGAAACCCTAAGGAAGGAGAAAAAACACAGAAAGGGACATTTGTACATTAGAGTACCTGTTGCTTCTAAAAGAAGGGAGGTGCCGCAACATAGTAGTCAAAGCGTTCGCTCATGACGCCGAAGACCCGGGTTCTATGTACTACATGGGTGCAATGTGTAAAGCTTTCGGGATTCGTAAAGGTTTCCGTAACACCGTTGTGGAGAGCACCGCCATAATCAATCAAGAAGAGAATCAACAGTAAAAGACAATTCGTCCATGCCGAACATTCATAGTTTTCAAAGATGAAGACTGAAATTGTAGGTAAGAATTTCAGTACCGTGAACTATACACAATTTGTCAGTCAACGGATCTGTGCGTCCAAAACATGAGTTCTAAGACTGAAGATAGTATTTATGCTCTTCCTTTTGGTTTTGTTAGATTATTACACTTAAACAATCAAGTAGGCCAGTAAGGAGGGAACATTGATTAAACTCTGAGAATAATACATGTTGTGCTGTCGCTATTTCACGAGATAATCCTCCTCGTTTGAGAACAGGTCCGTTCCTTAATATTCGTCAGGTTGCTTACCCATGCAGTAGTGACCCTCCATCGAACCTGTTTCTCTGGGACGGAGCATAATTCCATAGAATCTCCTCAGCGGCTATATAGAAGCGCCGGACATTTCGAGGTGGCGAAATCTTGGGTTTAGACTGGAAGTGGCTGCATGTTCCAACATTGAAGAAAGCAGTCATACCACCTGGGAAAGTCACGGGATTATATAGAACAGTTTCATGTGTATGCTGCAGCCCGAAGTATGTGTAAAGTATTGCAAAGTACACATACCCACACACAGTGAAAGCGTGCCACCACCAGCAACTGTTTAATCCATCCCACTGTCAAAAACGGTATAACATTTCACAAATATATTATGACATTAATACATTGACTATTCTACAACTGTTCATTACTTCATGTAATAAAAGCCACTATCCCGACATCATCCTCCCTTGCTGCTTGGGTTGACCTCTCTGAATTACTCACCCACATAGTTGCTGATCACTTCATCATACAGCAGCCAGCGTCCCACGGCCACAGCCTTGACCGTCACTGTGGCGAACTGGGCCACCTCTAGGCTGATGGCGTTGCGGCTGAAACCCACAGGAGTTTGCATGTAGGAATATTGAGCCTTTAAATACATGTTTCGATGTGTTTCTGGTTTTGCGAAATCTGTTTGTTTGACATTAACAACTGGAAGATCTGTACAGGGCAGTCTGTGGTTGAAACAACTCGCTTGTCATGCCGTATGACATGGCTCAGTTCTCTACATGTGTACAAATTCGAGCTTGCTTCTGTCTCAAGGATTCACTTTAATCAACATACATGTACTAGTTTCTTGGTAATTTCCTACAATTCCATGTAAAGTTGTGTCAGAAATATATGTAGCAAAATACACCTATTAAGTATCCGATGATAGCTCTCCAGCCAAAGTCGGGTATTATTTATATGAACAGATCAAAAGCTTGGTTGAATAATCAAGTGAGGCGCTAATCTTACACGTGACCAAACTGTTTGAAGGAATGGCCGCTGATGACCAGCTGGTGCATGTCCTTGGCGTGACCCAAGGCGGCAAAATGGAACGTGACCGTCTCCCCAACACAGGCGTCAACGCCGGGCAGGTTGCCGTATACGTAGCCATTTAGGGCCGCCATTATATTCCAACGTCTGAACCGGCCGTCCCTGATGTTGATTTTGTTGACGGTGCTGGCGTTGCCGCCGAACACGTGGAGGTTGTCTTGCATGTACCAGCTTCTGTTCTCGTCGATCTGACTAGCGTAGATGGCATACTGACGCCCACTTGACGTCTTGTTTAGGGTGCCTGTCCAGGTATCAGAGAGTGAGAGAATGTAGATGCATGCCATAATTAGAGTAAATCCTACTTTTTTACGGCCAATAGCAACATGAGATACTGGCATAAGCGTCACGCCATTGACTGCTTACAACCATTGTGATGTTCATCAACTGCTCTTCAGAGCAGGACGTGGTGTCGAGTCAAGGATTCCGATAGGGTCAAGGTCCAAAAAACGGACAAGACATTGCCGTGGTAGACGTAAAGGGCAGGTTTGAACGAAACAGTAAACTACCATCAGCTAATGGAAGACCACCTCCAGTTCTGCGACACAGACGGCGCTGATGTGTAAAACGCGTCTGGACAGAAAGCTCTGTTAATGTGTTCTTGAGTAATGTTCTTATGAGTAGCAGTGTATTGTTAAGATCTAACAAGGTAACTAAAAACCCATCTTTTATACTGTCTATGTCAATATTAAATATACCTGTCAGTCAAAGTTACCAAAATCAACCGACCACAATTCGCTGATGATTGTATGATTGCACTTACGACCATGTGATGAGATTAAAGTCGTTTCCGTTTTGAACAAGTCTGAATGAGTGAGTAAATATTTAACGTTGGCAATGCTAGGAAGTCAGACCTGGTTTGCAGGCGTAGATGAATCCGACGAGGCCGGCGTTAGTGTCGTTGGTGGGGACGACGTGGGAGTGATAGAGCCAGGATATGCAGTTGGGACTGTGGGAGGTAGGACATGCCTGTTTGTTGATCTCCCATCGATACGTGTGTGAGCCTCCCGGCCACACTAGGTCATCCGAGCTCAGGTTGTGGTGGCCATCATGGTATTTTGCACCTGCAGGTGTGAGGCGAACAACATACAAGATGTCGTGTACATTCAAGGCGAGGTACCTGTTTACCTCGAAAAGGTGCACAGCAATATAGACAATTGATCGGACAGAAATATTTGTCACTGAGGCATGAAATTTGGAAATGTCCGCCACATGTCTAACATAAAATACATTGGAAGCTGAAAACCTAACTAAACTGCACGTGAGTGTATGGCGCCATTCAAACCATTTCCACGACGTTTGACCCGAATATATGTGGCTGCGGCTCTAATACAATTACAGAGTATTTGTTCGAGTCCATCCTTAATACATTTCTGCTAAATTTGGGTAGTTATCATGAGATATTTTTGTTATACCAGTAAGTTAAGTAGAAAAAAGGACTTTTTTATAAAAAAATGTAAAAAGTAAAAAAACATTTTGTTGGATACTAAAAGTCAACCGTGGTTACACATATATCATGGCCAAGATACAGGATTAGACGCATTTGTGTAATTGCATAGGTTCTGTCAGAGCAGCGGTCGCAAACTAGTAGCATCCCTGTTGAATATTCATGATGAAAACACAGACTCACCGAGGCAATGAAAGTCAAGACCTGTGAAAAAGCCTGTCACAACCTTCATTACAACTGACATCCGCCAACATCACACAAAACAACCTAAACGTCACTGTCTATCGTCGCTGATTTAGACCATGGCTTTCTGGCATTAAACTTCGGAAGTGAGAAAGCGAGAAAGTGGTAACGCGAGACGAGAAAGCGATAACACGAAAAGAGAAAGTGGTCATGTGAGACGAGAAAGCGATAATGGGAGACAATAGTCTCGAGTCCTCATGCACCCACTCCTTCAAATTTTCATTTCACATTTTGTGATGCATGTTCATGTTTAGACGTCATCAAAGCATAAAGAACCTTAAATCATATGGTTTGCTTAACATGTTTAAATATTTATCAGGAATGTGGTAAGGTGGAAAGAATGAACTCCTGTCTACTGCGAGACATATCAATTCACGTTAGCACAGTAACAGTATTCATTCACACATTTTACACAGTTGTTGTTCCCAGATATAACAGGAATTACAGTATATATGCCAGACAAAGGTTCTTGTGTATATGTTGTCGGCCATGGTCGATAGACATGAAGTTAACTTGTCATGCTTGTCATCAACCTTTCATGCTTCGTAAAGGATGTACAATTCTTGCCTTTGTAGTCGGATGAAGATATGGGTTTCCTGCTCCGAAATCTTCAATTATTATTTTCTCGGCCTGGTTTAAATTAATTAATTTGCATTACATGTATGTTTTGTCGAAAAATTACTTGACAGGCTTCCTTTGCTGTAAACCTCAGTAGGTGCATCTCATAATCCTAGAAAACAAATGTGTTTGCTATCGTCGTTCATGTTCAGCACGAAGTTGGTTCGACTGCACATGGACACTTTGTATTTACACTAGATAATAGCAGTCTAAGTAAACTAGCCTCAGTGCGTTTCGTTACACTCCACCACTGAGTCTAACAAACCCTTATTAGAGGTCCCGTCGGGTATCCTTTGAGACTGACCAATCAGAACAAAGCTTACCAAATCGTGAATGTGGACATTCGCACATACCTCGTGGACTTTTTACCTCGAAAAGTTTCGTATCCGAACGAATCCGAATGCTATTTAGCATACGATCGCTTCCGGATGATGCACAAGGCGCATGTTATAACCATGACAACGGTGAGTAAACAGTTGTTGAAAATAGTGTTTGGGGCAATATTCAAGGATGAGATCTTGCGGAAACATTAGCTATGGTAACAATGTCAACAGAAATCCCAAAGCGTATATACTGCAGGTCAAATAACTGTGGTATATGCGGATTTTTGTTTGTGCGGAGATCTGAATATTTTGTAAGTCCCACCGACCCCTAACTAGTAGCCGTTGTCTGATTGGTTAAATCTATTTAACCGTCTGTCTATTGATTAGACGGTCATAGGTCACTCAAAGGTTACTTGACGCGACCTTCCGTTAGGGTTTGTTAGACTCAGTGGTGGAGTGTGAGGAATAACATTGAGACTAAGTTTACTTAGACCGAGATGATCGTTAATTACTTTAAGTATGTATTCCATTATGCAATCCCTAGTTACAATAGCTGAATGGGTCAACCAGTTAAGTGGTCAATATTATGACAGCGACCACACCACCGGGCGCAAAGAACACAGTCAAGCACAGGGGTGGACAACCTGATAAATGCCAGCCCAACAAACACCATTATTCGAACTTTATTCAACTCAGAACCTTTACAGGAAACCATGCATCATGTTTACACAACATCTAGGAGCAGGATGCAATAGTAACATCAATGCACTGGAGCTCACCTTCACTCATCTTGTCGTAGAGCAGTCCGTGAGGATGCATAGAATATCTCTGGGAGGCGAAATTCTTGAAGTGCAACAGAAGCGTGTCTCCTTCTTCCCCTCTCAGGATGGGTCCAAGGAACCCCAGCCACTTGGGCTTGTCTACCTCGACTGAGTATGTGGCATCTGTGTACTGTTTGTAGACTGCCTTCTTGTACACCCTTCCCAGCCGGTGGTGGCCCTGGTTCAGGTACTGGCTTGATGGACTGGTGATGTTCAATCTTGAAACCGTGAAAATAGTCATCAAAATACTTATAAAACATTGGGATGTGGATACCCTTATGTTATCGTTGGAGAAACGTACAGATGCCGGCAGGTGAAACAGGAAAACTCATATGCAGATGAAACTTTTGGGCACATTAACTGACAGTGAAACAGACCCAGTGATAGGTAAAACCGGAAGCCATGCTCACAGGGGAAACAGTTTAGTATATTCATTGAAAGGGGCATCTCACAGGTTCTCTTACGAACAGATGAAACAGTGGGGCACATGAACGGAAATGTGAAACGGTCATGTACAATCACTATAGGGTGAAACAGTGGGGAACATACATTAACATGTGAAAAAGTAGGGTGGGTTCACTGACGACAGAAAGATTTGACTGAAACAAGTGAAACGGCTTGGTACATTCATTGACAAGTGAAACCCCTCAGAACATTAAGTGAAAGGTGAAACGTTTCAGCGCATTTTTTGATAGCTGAAACTATTGACAACAGTTAAAGACAGGGGAAACAGTTGAGTATATTCACTAGAAGGTGAAACAGATGAGTAAATTTACTGACATTTGAAACAGTGGTACATTTACTGATACTTGAAACAGTTGGGTGCATTCACTGATAGACAATGCGCACAGGTACATTCACAGTCAGTTCACAAAATATGATACATCAGCAATATGGTTTAAGTAATAACATAGGGTTTCGACATTCCTAGTGCGCAGGTACTGACCTAGTGGGGGTCACTAGGTCCCCGTATGGCGCATAGTCCCAAAGGATCTCCACACACCCGATGTAGTAGTGTCTGTCCACACAGTCACAGAAACCTGCCATCATCAACACTACACAGAGCATACACTTGGCCGGCATGTCTGCACCGAGACAGGAGGCCGTGTTCACGTCATTCAGTCAGGCGCTGTCATTTACATACTCACAGAGTTACTCCCATAAAGGAAATATCACACGCTTCATAACCTGTAGATTCTTTCTAAAATTACTATAATTCACGGTAACTGAAATGGTTGGCTGGAGTTAAACCAGTAACTTTCTACAGGAAATATTGAATAGGTGTGTGGCGGAATGAGAAACGAGACGGATGAAGATCAAGGACATGCGAGGCACAACATCACATCATCAGATCGGCCGATCACACATAACAGCACAGCAGATCAGTTCGTCACACACATCACACCTCATCAGCTGATTACCCAAATGTCACAGTAGATCAGCTCGTCACACACAGCACACCTCAGCAGCTGATCACCCAAACGTCACAGTAGATCAGCTCGTCACACACATCACACCTCATCAGCTGATCACCCAAACGTCACAGTAGATCAGTTCGTCACACACAGCACACCTCAGCAGCTGATCACCCAAACGTCACAGTAGATCAGTTCGTCACACACAGCACACCTCAGCAGCTGATCACCCAAACGTCACAGTAGATCAGTTCGTCACACACAGCACACCTCATCAGCTGATCACCGAAACGTCACAGTAGATCAGTTCGTCACACACAGCACACCTCATCAGCTGATCACCGAAACGTCACAGTAGATCAGTTCGTCACACACAGCACACCTCAGCAGCTGATCACCCAAACGTCACAGTAGATCAGTTCGTCACACACAGCACACCTCAGCAGCTGATCACCCAAACGTCACAGTAGATCAGTTCGTCACACACAGCACACCTCATCAGCTGATCACCGAAACGTCACAGTAGATCAGCTCGTCACACACAGCACACCTCATCAGCTGATCACCCAAATGTCACAGTAGATCAGCTCGTCACACACAGCACACCTCAGCAGCTGATCACCCAAACGTCACAGTAGATCAGTTCGTCACACACAGCACACCTCAGCAGCTGATCACCCAAACGTCACAGTAGATCAGTTCGTCACACACAGCACACCTCAGCAGCTGATCACCCAAACGTCACAGTAGATCAGTTCGTCACACACATCACACCTCATCAGCTGATCACCGAAACGTCACAGTAGATCAGCTCATCACACATAGAAACACAGCAGATCAGCTCATCACATATAGAAACACAGCATATCAATTGATCACACATAGAAACACAACAGATCAATTGATCACACATAGCAACGCAGCAGATCAGCTCATCACACATAACATTACACCTCATCAGTTGATCACACACAATACCACGACATGGAGTTATTTAGAAATACGTGCTCTGATACATGTAACAATTACTTATATCCGGTTTCCAAGTTAAGAAGTATTACACTTTTCGAACACAGGAGCAATTCAAACTTTCATATACCGGTATTTGGATTTGAATGGCACAGATGAAGCAGGTTAACAGTTGGCTTGGGTCACGTGTAGACTTGGCCGTCAGTCAAAGTTGTCACGTGACAGTAGTATCATGGGGCGCTTGGAGAACTACGAACTAAAGCGCCATGAACGTGTCCGCACTGGTCCGAGGCAGTGGGGTGATATAAAACTTATGAAAACTACTAGCATTCACTGAGTCTTTGAATGGCATTTAGAAGTGATACACATAAAGACACGAGGGTTTTTTATAGATGACGACTTCTTTATAGTGAAGAGTCACGACGTGTCGAAGTATATTCTTACTTCCTCATCAGGTGAATAGCATACATTGTTTGTTTTTCTGCGGTTAGTTTTTTTTTCTTTTGCAAAGTGACAAGCGAGGATCATCAGGAAATGGTTTATTCAAGCGAAAGACAAAGACCCGGAAATTTCAAAATATTGACAGTATGGTACAATGCGTAACATTTCACACAGAAAGTGTCACAGCATCAAACGATGATACACAGAGAGTGTACCTGTGGTGATGCTGGTTACGTGCCTTACCGGCATCACGACAAGGCAACAGGTAGATTGCTTGGAGATCACTTCCCTTGAAACCGATACACTTTGATGGTGCAAATACATTGAATGCTTATTAATGTTCATGTGTTGACGAGTAAGACTCAAAGTCTGAAAGTCGGCTGAGTTACCAACATGCTCACAAACCATGCTTTAAACCCGCATCAGTAGGTACAGTGACAGTGATTTATCTCCCTTCCATCGAGCGCTGAAGTACTTCTGCCTCACAGCTGAGGCCTTGAAAAAAGATTCTGCAAAATGACGGCTGATTTTCACAATTCGTAATATGTATAAACTTCTTTTCATGAATGAATGTACTATTTTCAGTAGATGAGCTGTAAGACAGTGTGAGCAGATAATAAGAAAGTGGATCTTATCCTCATGTATAAATTTCTTCTGTTAAACAGTGACAAACAGAACTTCCACACTCTATCTCCTTGTTTCCATACAGAGCTTATGGTTAATGCATGCGAGTCTTGTAAGCGCAGCTCTCTACCTGGTATTATGCACCACACTGAAATATGATCCCATTTCAACAGAATTACATTTCCAATAATGTGATAACTTTCATTTATATTCGCTGAGCAGCCTTGTTAGGCTGATTGATGAAACGTGTGATTCCTTTCCGCACCATCTGCTTCCAGACCATAAGCCATAGTATGACTTGCCTTTGATATCTACTGGTGGGCATGGCAAGTAGTTTAAACATGATGTTCAGCATTCTACATATGAGGCCAAGAAATCTCCCAAGTTTACCATAGATTAATTAAACTTGATCCTATCGAATAGAAACAGTACATCTTTAATTTTCGGTTTGAAATTTGTTTATGAAGTTCAAGACTAGATATAAGGCTTTCTCAGCTTGGTGCGCAAGAGTCTACCAAGCTGAACTCCATGACAATTTGGATGTGAACAAATTCCTAGATAAGTGTATGGGTTAGCCAATTCAATGTCTTCTGGTTGGATGCACCAATTTTCACTGCTATCGCAAATTCTGCAACACAACCAATCAGTTTGTGTAATTTCCCAGCACTCTCACTCGTTTACAAATGCCATCAACAAAAAATCACAGAAGTAATGTTATAAAAACTCATTTACATAAACCTTCCTGTTGCACTCTTTAGCCTTGAGGATATGCGTTCACTCATCCCTGACTCGTGTCAGCTGTACAGGAGAGATAATCACTTCATGTTATTTGTCTTGCAAGCACAAGATTTCGGTTGGTCCTACATAGACGAGCGATATGACTCTAAACACTTTCTTCCTACATGGCACAGTAAGAACAGTTGCACAAGGTGAAGTCTCACACTATAGAAGGACTTGGTGAAGTCAACGAATATACAACAGAACCGTGTCTGAGTTGAGGAATAGAGAATGGAAACATGTTCCACTGTGCTTCAGTCCCGACTGTCAATACATTGTTGTGACCAAGGATATGACTATCTTCACACCATGCTACCAGTCTATTGTTTAATATTTTTGTGACCATTGTTTTCGCGATTTCAGAGAGAACAGAAGTACCTCTACAACTGTTAGGATCTAATCTATTGCCTTTGTCATGCACACGATGCAAAATAGCTTCGCTGTTGAGTTACAAACACCATTAAACAGTTAATATACAGTATATATTACACATTGTGGTGGCGTGTGGTGTTGTACGTAGAGCTCAGGTGACGAATCAGTTGAAGTAAAGCAATGTTGAGCGCGAACAGTCATTTGATGAGTCAGCGTGTTTGGCAGTGTGACTCTTGAGGGTTCGGTCCTGTCCCGCAACGAAGCACATCTGATTCATGTGGTCTCACCTTAGGCAAGTGAGTCTGTTCAAACTGGCCTCAGTTCACCCAGCAGAAACTGGGTACCCGATATGTGATTAATAATCCTCAAGCGCCTTACAGGCAGCTGGGGTTCTCCGGGGTAATAATGTGTCAGCGTATGAACATGCACGAGTGGGATGAAAATACGGCCATTATCATTATTATTATACTTAGCGTCGCCATGGATACAAAATTGCCATAATAACCAGAAGGAGGCTCCATGATACCTTAGGTATATACAGGACAATAGGTATATGCAGGACAATAGGTATCTACAGGACAATAGGTATATGCAGGACTATAGGTATATACAGGACAATAGGTATATACAGGACAATAGGTATCTACAGGACAATAGGTATATGCAGGACAATAGGTATATACAGGACAATAGGTATATACAGGACAAGAGGTATATACAGGACAACAGGTATATACAGGACAACAGGTATATGCAGGACAATAGGTATATGCAGGACAATAGGTATATGCAGGACAATAGGTATATGCAGGACTATAGGTATATGCAGGACAATAGGTATATGCAGGACTATAGGTATATACAGGACAATAGGTATATACAGGACAATAGGTATATACGGGACAGTAAGGCCCCGACAGTACGGGACTGATGGTAATGTAGACTTTCATAAACGTTAACACGGGAGAATTGTAGAGCAATAGCGATAGCAAGTGGTGTACAAGTGAAAACACTCTTTTCGTTCCATTCGCAATTTGGAGAGGAGTAATTCCTGCATACAGTGCTAGTTCTTCTGAGCCATATATCGACAAAATATATTCATGTTTATCCAGAACTCCATCATCAAATAGACAGTGAAACAGAAATAGTAAAAGTCCCAAATGTAATATACAGTATTAACCGAGGAAACAATAATAGCAGATAAAGTAGAATTAAGGGTACCTTATGTGTCACAGACAAAACAGAACCAGTAGCTGACATTGAAGGCTCTGATTCTGTAGCATTCTCGCCATTATGTGCTGTAGCTGTACCAGATGTAACAAAAAAACAAAACATTATTATTTATGAAAAATTATTTTATTCAAAAATAGATCTTTGCATGTTGTCATGTACGTATTACGTTGTAAATGGAATGTGCAGGCGGATGAGTGGAGCTGAAAAAGGCCGAAGCATAAGTACAAAAACAGAACACTCGATAAATATCACCACGACAAGTACACCGGGATGTTCAGTGAACACGGAAACTTGCATCCTGTGTGTCCTACATATCACCATCATTACGACATTTACCAAATAGTATTATTCACGGTTCGCATATACAACTATGCTAATACGGACACTTGCTAGTACGGACGGTTTGCTACGTAGACTTGGCAACAACACAGATTCTGATATATATATGAATGGTCCAGTTATTAAAATAGAAATAATATTTCCGATGAACAGCAGTTTTCTAAAGGTTCTGGACGGTGCAGTGTGTGTTTGTGTATAATAAAGCCCGTATAACTTCAGGCGGTATTCAACAGACTCTTGAGAGGACAATACAGTGATTGATGTGATGAGCGTCGAACTGGAGGGTCACTTTGACATACTAATGGCCAGGTCACGTGGCTTCACAGTAGGATCCATTTAGTCGCACCTTACTACAGCACCACCGGCATCAGCAGCGATGTCTATGTGAACTTCATACCTACAACATCTAATGTGAATGCATTGACTCTAAAGTTGACTGGACCCATAGCTGTATTCCGCTGACGATGGGGTGGCCAGAAGTGGGCGTCACACCACACCAGTATGAGAACCAACCCCAGGCCGTCGGTGAGACCGGGCTACAGATTCAGTGATGATAATTTACACTCAGTCTGTTTTAAGAAGGGTTTCTAAAATAAAATACACACTTACAGAGATATTTTACGTCCGTTTCATGATATTCGTGGAACATGGAGCATAAAACTGTTGATGAATGTCAGTTTATCGATTTGTAGGTTTGTTCATACGGAATAATTCTTCACCTCGGCAATGTGAGATTTAGGGCTTAAATAAGGTGTGCCGTTATGTCGTCGCTGGAAAGCTTGTGCCTGTAAAGCTAATCATCACATTGTAGGTGAGTAATTGAATTTTGAAATCAGTCTTAACGAAGACTCGAGTTGACCACCTCGGTCAGCGTTGGCATTTATGAACCAGTTGGTTAACAACTACATTTGATTTCACAACTTGTCAAGCGAAGAAGTTGATATGGTTAGCATATGCTTTTCAGATTCTATTCTCTCCCCACCCACGCCCCTGAAATAAGTCTTTAACTACGAAAAGCCCTTGCAGCCACAACCCTGTCCTGAATCCATATGGCTGTATTAATTGGGACTTCTGTTGAAAAAATTCTTCTCTACTTCGTACACGCCCATCATGCCGGCATGGATGTGGTCGTGGATGTGGCAGTGGTACAACCACTTGCCCACCTTCACTGCGTGCATGCGAACAGAGGTGAACACGCTGGGGAACAGCTGGGCGACGTCATTGGTATGAGGCTTGTCTTCGAAAATTGTAATGTCGTTGCCATGGAAATGCACTGAGTGCATGTCCACCTCTGTCCCCAGCGTGAAGAGGTACCAGTCAACAGTTTGGCCTTCCATCATATATGGTGGTTTCTGGTTGCCGTACAGGTACCCATTGATGGCTGAAACATTGAAACATGGCAGGTAAGATTTACTCGACATTTCTTATTGATAAATACTGATTTTCATTAGAAACTGATTCCAACCGACAACACAGCTTGGTAAGCCAGTGTGTATTTTACTATTTGTAATAAAATGAATGCGAATGGAATAAATCATATAAACTGTGGAATCTACTACCCCATTATAATACATACAGCCCTCAAGTTATGTCGAGTTGATACATCGAAAGTGCATTTTACGGATGACAATTGATTTACTAACTCAGAAAAACTCGTACAAGCAATAACTGACGTCATCATAAAAATTCGAAATCCGGGATCCCTTGTTCCGGTGTCCGAAGCTGTGCCATGGAAACGTGGACTATGATCGTAGTTCGAATCCTAGTTTAACCTGGTTATGTTGACCTGTCAGTACCACGTCACACGGAGGAGGGCACCTAATCAGACAATGTCCGAGATCTCCCTCATCTATTAAAATACTCACTCCTCAACACGCAAGATAGCATATTCTAGAAGACAACCGACTATTCCCCGCTACAGTTACAAGTGCACAGTTTCACCCTTACCGTGCATAAGGTTACTTTCAATGAAATCCTCGTCGTCTTTTTTCACCGCTGAGGCGTTCCCGGCAAAATTCCCAATGTTCTGATCCAGATACCAACTCAGATTTTCATCAATCACAGAGAAATACAGGGCGAAGTCTGCGTCCACATTCTTCCGTGTTCGTTTGCCCATCTCCATCTTTAAAGCTCCTTTCCTGCAGATAACCAGCGGGCCGACAAGACCGGAATTGACATCTTTGACCGGATCTACATCAGAGAAGTACACACGAGCTACACATTCGGGATCACTCGGACCAGGGCCGTCAGATTCCGTAACATTCCAAGTGAACCTTCTCACGCCCATTGGTGGAACACTCGGCTGGTCCGAGGCGCTGAAATTACCATCGCCACCGTTGAAGTGAAGTCCGTGCGCTCTGATCGTGTAATTTTGCTCCGTGGCGCCGTTTTTGAACAATATATCCAGAACATCGCCTACTTCTAGTCGTATTATTGGACCAAGAAGACCCAGGTATTGCTCATCATCTCCACGTATCACAGGCATGGTGAACGTATCATCAGTATATTCCTGGTACTGGGCCTTGATGTACGTACCTCCTATTCTTGTATCGCCCTCGCTCACGAACGTCGCCCCATGACTACAACATAAAAGTTCATATGTCTAGTAACATTAATTCCTCTGTTTGAAAGGCTCGTTGTGTGAGTGAGCGAAAATAACATCACTGTGTTCGTTTTAGAGTCTCGAATTTCCTTTATTGATATTGATACTACAAAACAAAGCTATTATGGCGTCCACACTGGTCAAGAACAGCATAGCGATTGCCCAACTGAAATACAACTTTGTACCAGATGTACAAAAACATTTCGTTTCAAAAACAGAATGGTATTCTGTCAGGATCAGTTTGAAAATGTATGCAAACAGACAGGACAAAATCCTTTCCACATTCATAAGAAATCTCTGCCAACAGCCGAGTGGTTTGCTATTACAGCTGTATGATGCTGTTTATTAAAACATCGAGTCTGAACCAGACAGTCCAGTGACTGTCACCATGAAGCGAAAGCTGACTATTAGAAAGGTGACTATTAGAAAGTTGAAGTCATCCCTTTTGTCATTCAGCTTGTGTAGAAATGTTTTTGCCGCTTTTCATGCTCAGATGAAAATATGAAACAGCTGAGGCGGTCTCATGTGTCTCCATAATGTCAAGTTCAAGGGCACATGAGCGGAAGGCATTTGGCTATTTGATTGTTACTGAATGATACTGAATCATCCATGTACCGGAAACGTAAGTTAAACGGTACATGGAAGCGTAAGTTAAACGTCTAGACCAAATTACCATGTTTTGATTTTGCCAACAGAAAACGTTTCCTGAGATTTGCTTCGTGAGATAGTTGTATACGATGTGGAAAAATCAAATGTTTTGACAGAATGAAACTCGGTCTGTTTCTGAGATTCTAAATTCGTAAGCAAATCCTTTCGGTTCTTGAGAGTTCACTTGGTATTAATTGTCACAAAAACTGTCTGGGAATATTAGGATAGTTGTACCTTCAAAGTATTATGGGTTATGGTCAATGTGAGACAAGGCGTCGGTGGTAATATAAACATGTACTAGAACCATCAATATATCTCTCCATGTAGAGATTGTTGTGTAGGTTGGCAATTAGGTTTGCAATCCAATAAATACCCGAATGAACACGAATCAAGCTAAACGTTGATATAACCGTTAAATAGTTTTGGCAGATTTCTTCATCAGTTAACATATTACTTTCATGAGAGTTGAAGTTCAGACGTAAATACCTCTCTGACGAATCACTGATATCCACATCAGGCCTATCGTATTATCTATAACTTCACTTACTTTCCTTCCACTGTGAACAGTTCGTTGTAAATGGCGTCCCTTCCTTGAGGCACGTAATCCCATAGTATCTCCATTACTTGAATGAACTTCCGGACAACCTGTCCTTCCACCGGAAGTGACGTGTCGGGATCAGCAGCTTCTCCACAGCGCATAACATTGTAGATGGCCTTAGTACCCGCCGTGTAGTGGTCGTTCGTCCTACAAACTAGGCCCCATGAACCTGAGCAAATACAACAATACATCATTCATGAACCTAAAAAAATACAACAACAATTATACCCATTTTACATACAAAGTGTGCTGTGGAACTATCAAGGACATCACTGTTTCAGTAATAATACATACATGGGGGATCGTACATACCCGGGTGACTGGGAAAATCACTGTTTCAGTAATAATACATACATCGGGGATCGTACATACCCGGGTGACTGGGAAAATCACTGTTTCAGTAATAATACATACATGGGGGATCGTACATACCCGGGTGACTGGGAATCATGTCGAGAGTTTTCATATCTCCTGGAAGGACATCGGACGCCGACTTTTGGTTGTCGAGATTCTTGAAATTGTCACCATTAAAGGTCAAAGTGTGAAAATCAACCTCTGTCCCCATGCTGAACACGTGCCATCTGACCGTGCCACCAACGCACATGTCGAGGCCGTCGAGATTACCGTACAGCCGCCCATTAATCCCTGTAGAAACAAAGGATTTGAGACTTGGTAAATGTTCAAACAGTGAACTGCAACACTAAGAGAAATAAGAGAAACACAAAAAAATACATCCGCAATAACTAATGAGCAGACACCAGGATTACCCTGGTGACAACATGCAACACTTCCCTTAATGCAACAGTTCCCTTATATAGTTATATAGTTCTCATGCTGAAATAGTCATGATAGATGAGACAGTAGCTTTAAGTCTCTGGGGGTTTGGGGGGGGGGGGGGGGGGGTTGTTTGGTTTTTTTAACATTCTATATAGAGTCACTGACAGTTCTTTTACTGTCCATTGTTGACAGATTATATGCTTTCATAATATGTTATTTTTGTATTGCTTGCTTAGCCATCTTCCGGCTGAAGTTGATCTGAACATTTTACAAAGAACGAGTTTGGTGTGATGGGGAGAACAGATCTAAACACGATACGCCGAAGCGTTTAATTCGGGGATTTATATCTAGTTACTCTTACCGTGCATCAGGTTGGATTCTTCGAACTCATCGCCATCGGTGGAAGGGTCGACGCCGTTGAGTCGCATGTTCTCGTCCAAGTACCAGGACTTGTTCTCGTCGGTCACAGAGAACATTAGGAAAAAGTCCTTCGTCACATTGATCTGGAATAAAACATGACTGAGATCCACTTACAATCATCATTAATTTTCAAAGTTGCAAATAATGCGATATTCAACAATATTCAGTCACCCATTACAGACTGCCATTGTCACGTTCTGGGTGAAGACCCTACCATACGGTTTGTTTGTTTGTTGTTTGTTTGTTTGTTTGTTTGTTTGTTTGTAATACCACACTCAATAATATTCAAGCTATATAGCGTTAGTCTGCACGTATCCTAGTCTGTACTAGTCTAGCCAGTGACGGACGTCATGAGCATCGATCGACGCAGCTGGAATACGATGATCACCTCGCCAAAATCGTTGGTGTCACTTTTCATGTGCTTGGTGCCAAACTTTCAGCACATGTGCTTGTAAACAGACTCTGCGCACCTGATTCCCATTTTCATCCAAGGACCCTTTTCTGCATATTAGCATCGGGCCGACCAGGCCGCTGTAGGAGTCTTTAACGACGTCCACGCTGGAGGTGTACATTCGCGTCAAACATGGTGGATCTTCTGGTGTGGGCCCCATCTCTTCCGGTATTGTCCAGTAGTAGGTGTGGATACTCATGGGCTCCACGTAGTCGTCGTACTTCCCTGTCAGGATTCAAACTATGTCAGTTGATGTCATTAACGACGTACATCTCACACACTTTCTAGTATCGTTTATACACACAACTGTCATAGCGGACTTGCTACTTTTCGGTTGAATGTTGGGTCTGGGGATTTCACAAAGAGACAACGGTCACCCCCTTGCAGTGAACTCTACAACCCACATTACTGTCACCACCTTCCAGTGAAGTCAACAAACCACATTATTGTCACCACCTTTCAGTGAAGTCAACAACCCACATTATTGTCACCACTTTCCAGTGAAGTCAACAACTCACATTACTGTCACCACCTTTCAGTGAACTCAACAACCCACATTACTGTCACCACTTTCCAGTGAAGCCAACAAACCACGTTACTGTCACCACCTTTCAGTGAATTCAACAACCCACATAACTGTCACCGCCTGTCATTGAAGTCAACAACCCACATTACTGTCACCGCCTGTCACTGAAGTCAACAACCCACATAACTGTCACCGCCTGTCACTGAAGTCAACAATCCACATAACTGTCACGGCCTGTCAGTGAACTCTACAACCCACATTACTGTCACCACCTTCCAGTGAAGTCAACAACCAACATAACTGTCACTGCCTGTCACTGAACTTTACAACCCACATTACTGTCACCACCTTCCAGTGAAGTCAAGAACCCACATTACTGTCACCACCTTTCAATGAAGTCAACAACCCACATTACTGTCACCACTTTCAAGTGAAATCAACGACCCACATTACTGTCACCACCTTTCAGTGAACTCAGCAACCCATATTAATGTCACCACTTTCCAGTGATGCCAACAAACCACGTTACTGTCACCACCTTTCGGTGAACTCAACAACCCACATAACTGTCACCACCTTTCACTGAAGTCAACAACCCACATAACTGTCACCGCCTGTCACTGAAGTCAACAACCCACATTACTGTCACCACCTTCCAGCGAAGTCAACAACCCACACAACTGTCACCGCCTGTCACTGAAGTCAACAATCCACATTACTTTCACCGCCTCTCAAGGAGGTTAGGACGGAAATGGAAACACACCATACAGGATGTTACCCAGAACAAAGGTCAAAACTTCATCTGAAATGTAATCACAGAAGCTCCTATTTTATATTCATCGGGCTTTTTCGGGAACCATATTTCGAGAGTAGTATATCAGCTAAACTAGCTATTAACTACTAGACGTCTTTGGGGCATTAAATGGCTTATATGGGATTCGAACACGGACAATGTGTACAGTCGACAAGAGGAACCAGTAGCTACAACTGTTGTAAAAACTAAGACTGCAGTTACCGTAGATGCCATCGTTGTAGAGGGCGCCTTCACTCAGCTTGCTGTGTTGCGCACCGTGGGGGTGAATGGAGTAGTGCCGAGTAGCTTTGTTGTAGAACACGACCTTGACCAGGTCGCCGACCTCTGCCCTGATGACTGGACCCAGAAAGCCAAGATGGGTCTCACTGGCATCTCGGGCCTTCTCCTGGTCAAACATGTAGCCGGTGTACTCCTTGAACAGCGCCTTCTTGTATATTCCGCCAATATGAGACGAGTCCTTTTTGAAGAACACCTCGGAGTCACTGACGATGGAAAGTGCACCACTGTGAACAACTCTAGACTTCACAATAACTCGATGAGATTCAGTTTAAATACCACTGGCGCACTATAGCGCAATACGCGATACAGCAGAGCTCTGAGTATGTTAGTCGGGGTGTTGAATGGTATTTGGGCGTGAGAGAGGGGGTTTGGGATTGGTGGTGATGGTGATGAAGACGAGTGTTGAAGGGTTGGATGTTGGATAACGGTGGGGTGAGAGAGGAGGTTGGTGGTGATGGTGATGAAGAAGAGTTTGGAAAGGGTGGGATGTTGGATAAGGGTGGGGTAGGGCGGGGTGGGAGAGGGGGTAGGGCGGTGATGTGATGGAAAAGAGTGTGGTGCGGATGGGGATGTTGATATAATTACGTTACATTCTAATTTTAAAGGAAAAGGATAGATGGCATTGGTAGAGCGTGATAATATTCGGAAATAGTAACTGGGTTGTTTTACTCCTCTTTTAGCAACATTTCATGAGGCTATAGTGAAAACGGACAGCCCCCAAACCAAGGAAACGGCCACCGCTTACGTGAAAACGGGCACTGCCGGTAGAGAAAACGGACTCAACGCCTTGAGAAAACTGCCATTATATATAACATGATATCACATGTACTTGCAGTGTTCTTGATCGTCTAATCAATATTATCATAAGAAGGCAACAGCAACGATAACATTGCCTTGGTAAAGTTTTAGGTTGTACATGTACAAGTTGTATTTATGTATTATGTTGAACATCTAACACCTCAGTCGACTCAAGGTCAAGCGGGTCTGTCATCTTCTCAACTGTAGCGACAGCCGACCGTTAAGGATTAACGTTATCTGTGAAATCTACAATCAATCAGATTGTTTTGTTCATCATAACCATCTAAACAGCTAATCCTGATAATTGTGTTTTAATAGTACCAGTAGTTGAATACGGAATCTTTTAGCGAAACAGTTTACATTGCAAGACATGGAGCTACCTCCCCTCCTCTGTCAGCTCGCCTCCATCGTATTTGTTCCGTCCCGACGGGGCGTAGTCCCACATCACTTCCTCGGCGGCGATGTAGTAACGCCGCACGTTGTCGACACGGATGTCAGCTCGTGGGATATCGTTACAGCTGTCGACTGTCAGGAACGCTTCCATCCCCTCTGAAATAGACAGCTAAAAAATAATATTCCGCGTTACTTGTCACTTTCCATGTTGGAAATAATTACCTCAGAAAACGCACGTAAACATTCCACATCATCATCATCATCATCATCATCATCATCATCATCATCATCTTGAATCATTCCATTATTCTATCTTTCTGTCCGTAATGTGATTTGTAATGATCACCTGGTTGAGTGGGATATTTCAACTCATACGTCATTCGCCATTTTCACTTATACAGTACTTGTCACCTGTTGTACACTGCAAAACCAAATAGTGAATACGCTTCCAAGTTTAGAAATTATAGTGCATTTACGCTGTATACTTTTATTAATGCATACCTAAGTATCATAAGTAAGCATTTCCAGTAAAGTATTTATGATAGTGTAATTAGCAAATGTATGAAAACTCTTGAGTAGGAGTGTATGAGTGATGATTTGATAGGTAAAGTTGTATTACAAGCGGGAATTTATGATGCATATCTAATATAAATCACACAATGAAGTAAACCTTTCCTTGTAGTTATATGTGTGTCGGGACAATTCTCAGTCGCATGACGTACGTATATATTTTCCTGTGCTGTATTAGCTCAGCTCAGGTATCCTAGTCTTGTAGAATGCGGAGTAGTGGACCGACCGCCAGTAGCAACACTCCAGTGTCGCACACAAGGTAGACATGTTATGATTTATTTCATGATTTATGCATTAGTGATCTATACTCTCCCCGAAAGAAACGCATATAGGAATTTCAACTGTATTTTTATGTTTCTTGTAGACTTTATGAGTCAATGAAATATAACTAAATTCCACACTGGGAATGCAGACTTAGCCAGCACGAGGAATGTCAGTTTGAGCGTCACATGGAGACGTGTGGTGGCGCTGAAGTCAATACCTAGGGTGACCACCGTGGGCATCCAGAACTGCACGGCATCACCTCTGCGCCCTTGAACTGTCGACGATGTTGTAGTCCAAGCACAGGGCCAAAATAAGGTTTTCTGCCACGTAAACCAGCCTCTCTCAACCTGTTCCTGACGGTCTGTGCAGAAAGCCTCCTCAGTCCGGATATTTGTTGAGCGTTTCTGGTCGCCGTAGCTGTTCGATGGGACAGGTAATGTAGCCGGATGTAGCCATCCTGCGTTGCAGTGGTCCCTCAAGGTCGCCCACTACGAGTGACATCTGTTACCGAATTTTGCCGGCGATATCTCTCCCAGAGCTGTAAACTGGTGCTTTGTTGAGCATTGATGCTTCGGGCAACTGCACGCTGAGACTGGCCAGTTTCGAGGAGGCCAATGGGGATATGACGGTTGGCTTCACTTAGACATGGCATTTTACCTTCGTCAACAATATTCCAAATACAATGAATAATCAATCGACAGACAGCGATCAACCTTTTATGCTCATCACTGAGACTACCTGATCCCTAACTTTCACGTGCATTATACGTGAATTGTGTATTCTGTGACACTACACGCCGAAATTGAAAATCATGCCGTTAAATACGGGTATTTTACCCATGGTGTATTTTGTTTTGATGTTTCAAGACATAAACACCGTAAAACTCCAATTGTCATTATGAGTTTTTTTGGGGGGAGAGTATATTTGCTTTTTTTGTATATATTGTATTACTGTTTTGTATCATGTATTTGATTACACGATGATACATAATAATTTGGTAAACTCATTTGCAAGCAACAAATATTTGTATGTGTACTTGTAATGGTATGAAAATGTGACGTATGCATTATTACAGATAGTAATGTACCTGTAAACATACACCTGTTGATGTTATACAATGTCATGTAACATGTATGTTTATATTTTAACCCCTGAATGAAATGTGTACCAATGATTATGCTATTGGTACAGGGTGTCTACTGATATCATCCAATAACTACTGGCATGCGCGAAATAAACGAGTTGACCTCACACGCGCAGCCTTTGTTCTCATTGATATAGAAGGTACATCAAAGGCCTCAACAGGTCCACAGCTCATTTTTCATGGTCAGTGGTTAATATTTCAGGACGAAAATGGGGATGGGGTTCAGTTTGCACCCTAAATGCACCCTAATTTATGGAGTGGAGGTAATAGACTGAATTTGTGAATTGACACAGTTGACTCAACACTCAGTGGCGAATTATTTGCGTTACATCTTTGGCAATTGGGGAATGAACCTTTAATTAACCCCGCCGATGTCCTTCCTGGAGGCCCGGCCTGCTATGAACACGTACCGGTGATGTGACTGTTGACTTGGCACATGAACAACCACTTCCCCCTCGCCAGTGCCGTCATATCGGCCGTCGCAAACTGCGCAACGGTCAGTCGAATGGAGTCTTTTCTGCAGGAAGAACAGAAGGGAATTCTGATTAAATGTCCGGTACGCTGGTCAACGCTTTAACAACTACTAGGAGAGTCAGAACTGCTACTACAAGATTCCTGTTCCCAGCGCGATAGGAGCTGCTACTACATAGAGCGACACTGCCACAACTGCAAGTGACACAGGTACAACACTGCTACTATTGAGAGTGACACTGCTACTACTAAGGGAGTCACTGTTTCTACAAAGAATGATACTGCTAACTAAGATACTACTAAGAGTTACTACTAAGAGTGACACTGCTACTACTAATAGTTACTACAAAGAGTTACACTGCTACTACTAATAGTTACTACAAAGAGTTACACTGCTACTAATAAGGGTTACTACTATGAGTGACATTGATACAACTAAGGGTTACTACCACGAGTGACACTGCCACTAGTAAGAGTGATACTGCTACTGATACTGCTGTTACTATTACTACTACTTCTTCTGCTGCTGCTACTACTACTAGTGCCGTATCTCCATTATCAAAACTATTAGTGACTTTACAAAACGTCACAAGAATATGAATGGACTAGTCAAGTCAAGTAAAACTATGACAATGATTTAGGGACTGGTAACAGTTGAAGGTTTGCAGTTTTCAACGTAATATCAGTCGTGCTGTCTCCCTTACAGCTGTTGGCAAGAATGATGATAATACTTTTTATGGACAGATTTCATCATACGTGCGAAAGACAACGTCTCCACGCTGTCGCCTTTCACATTCATAAAATAATTATTATCATTCTTCATCACCTCAACTTCTAAACTGCCCATCCAAGAAGCAGTTGTCAAGTCCCTAAGTAACAAAAATTGTCATGTACAATGCCGCTCACCGATGATTGAAATATTGGAAGGAATGACCGCTGACAGCCAAAGCGTGGACGTCGACCTCAGTCCCCAATGCCGCCATATGCCAGTGAATTGTCTCCCCTACACATGCCTTGACGCCCGGCAGGTGGCCGTACACGTAGCCGTTGATGGCGTGCATCTTGTTGCTCTCGTAAAACTCGTCATCATCTTTATCAATAACCCCGGTGGTGTACGATCGGATATTGTCATCGAGGTACCAGCTGAGATTCTCGTCAACGACGCTGAGATAAATGCCGTAAAGGGGCGATTCCTCCCATTTCGCAAGACTACCTGAAGTGAGTGACCACTGCATTTTATGGCACTTTAGATAACATTGGAGTGATGCCATTGCTAGGTAGCGTGACCTGAGTTAAACAATTTGGTGAAACGCGTTATCAGGATTGTTGGAACCCACTCCACTGATTCTGGTACCTGTGCCACCGAGACCACCGCTACAGAATTGCAATTGAAAGACATGAAATAAGAGGAACGTTAAGTAAAACGCTCATATGTCAGGACCTATGGGTTTCAAAGATAACTATTAGTATTATTATGCAATTATCATAATAATATGAAACGATGTCATGTGATTCGAGATATTGTGGAAGTAAATTGAAAGTATACAAAATATTTGACAAAATATTACAAAGGTTTCTGAACGTTTCAAGGTTGAGCACAGCAGCTGAAACACTACCAAATACGGCCCAACAGCAAAACTATAATGACCACATCAAATACATTATTTTTCCTTCTGCCTAATACTCCTCTCTGCAATGCTTAAGTCCTAAATGAAGCGTGTCTAGATTTTCTCTGGTTCAGGTTTTCTGTGAATCTCTGGTCCCCCTGGGGCGTCCTTTTCATTATAAAAAATGGGTTTATTTGTTACTATGGAAACTTATACACAATCAGGGACATTAAGTGTACTGTCTACCCTACTTTTATGTTGCGCAGAGATGTCGTTGATCAGCATGTGATGTTTATGGAATCCGATGTGTGAGATGTGACAGTGTAAGAGCTGCTACCTTTACGACACGTCAGGAGAAATCCGATCAGCCCCGAGGATATGTCCTCAACCGATGAAACATGAGAGTGATACAACCAGGTCAAGCAGTCCGGGTCTCCCTCGGCCGGACTGGACTCCGCGGCCACGGTCCAGTTGTACGTGTGGGTCTGTCCAGGAGGTACAATATCGGTGGCACCGGCCTGGTAGTGAACTCCGTCAGCATACAGTGCACCTGAAAGTCCAATACTTGGTTAACACATGCAAACAGGAAATACCGTATACTGTCGTTACAAGTGGGCAAGCTGTACCAGATACACCAGCATTCAGCCTTTGAACTCCAGGCAGGTCAGCTAGAGGGAGACGACGATATTCTTGTACTAGGGTAAACTGATGACTCCTGTAAGACCTGAGGCATTTTGGAAATGAAGAAAACGGCAGTTGTTACCACAGACAACGTCTTTCGTTCGATATAACAGGAATATACAGATTCCATTAACTACATGCGTTATTGTTGAACTGTGTCATGATCTAAGTGGTTTATTATACAACTGCTTCATTGTCTAAATGATTTAGTATCCAAATGTTTTATTTTCCAAATGTTGTACTGTCCATGTGTTTTGTTATTGAAATATGTCATTATCCAAATGATTTGTTGTCCAATATTTTATCATCCAAATGTGTCATTATCCAAATGTTTCATTGCCCAAATGCTTTATTGTCCATTTGTTTTGTAATTGAAATATGTTATTAACCATTTTTGTATCATCCAAACGTGCCATTAGCCAGTTGATGCATTCCGCATATTCTTATTATCGAAATTGTCATTACCCAAATGTTTTATTGTCCAAATGCTTTATCCTCCAAATATGTGAATACCAAAATGATTCATTGTCTAAACTGTTTATAATCCAGACATTTTGTGAAAAGTACAAGCAATGTTCTGATCACCATTAAGACTTCCCTACTCCTAACAACACACACCCTCGTGCGCCTTCTCGTAGTGAACGCCATGCGGATGCATGGAGTACGTCCGTGATGCATTGTTCCGAAAGTGGATGATAACTGAGTCCCCTGTCTCGCCCTTCAGAATCGGTCCCAGGAAGCCTAACGAAACCGGTTTTGGTTTCTCGGTGGTGAACGTATTGTCGGTGTACTCTCTGTATATCACCTTCTTGTACTCATGACCAATCCGTGTTGAGCTCTGGTTCAGGAACACGGATGCAATGCTTTCCTGACCATATCTGATGAAAAACAAGGAAGTAGACGGTTCATGATCCTGATCAGCTTTGGAAAAGACAAACACACATCAGTAGCCGTAGTAATGACTAGGGGTGGTGCAATGACAAAACGACCAACCAATCGCCGACCATTATTTCTCAAAATCGAACGCAAACAATTTTAGAACATGTACTGGCAATAACAATAATTTTCATCAGGTTGGTTTGTATGTTCTATTTCATAAGCACGACAATCTCTTTCCATATCATGACTGAATTTACCTTAAAAACTCCGGGAAATCATCTTAAAGATGTAAATTCACAAGTGCATTTTGTGCAAATAGTTCCCGAAAGAACTGCATGACATTTTGTTTCTTTACTCTTTGTGTGTCGATAAACATTACAATTTGATAAATAACGCTAACCAATTATTTTCGATGACTGATCGGTTGTAATGAACCAATCATCTATTATGAGATTTAAAACTAATTCCAAACACGAATAATGACACACACACACACACACACACACACACACACACACACACACACACACACACACACACACACACACACACACACCTGTGAATGTAGTAGTTGTAGTAATGACTGACAAGACCGGGGATATAGTAACTGTAGTAATGACTGACACGACCGGGGATATAGTAACTGTAGTAATGACTGACAAGACCGGGGATATTGTAACTGTAGTAATGACTGACAAGACCGGGGATATAGTAACTGTAGTAATGACTGACACGACCGGTGATATAGTAACTGTAGTAATGACTGACAAGACCGGGGATATAGTAACTGTAGTAATGACTGACACGACCAGGGATATAGTAACGATAGTAATGACTGACAAGACCGGGGATATAGTAACTGTAGTAATGACTGACAAGACCGGGGATATAGTAACTGTAGTAATGACTGACACGACCGGGGTTATAGTAACTGTAGTAATGACTGACAAGACCGGGGATATAGTAACTGTAGTAATGACTGACACGACCGGGGATATAGTAACTGTAGTAATGACTGACACGGCATGGTTGTGATAACTGCGATGATCGAGATTGGCACAACTGCACAGACAGTAGTAATCTGTATCATTATATCATGATGGAGGTTAGGATGACGTTGTCTAAGATGTAGCAATATATGACAGAGCAACAGAATAGGTCAATGATTGGTGGCGTGTAAATCCTGATTACTATTA
This sequence comes from Haliotis asinina, assembly GCF_037392515.1. NCBI lineage: Eukaryota > Metazoa > Mollusca > Gastropoda > Lepetellida > Haliotidae > Haliotis > Haliotis asinina. Next base: position 51,801,828 of record NC_090294.1, on the reverse strand, counting down.
AGGCTGGCTGATTCCAGCAGTTCCAGATGACTTTATTGACCAACTGTACTTTTCAGTTAGTTATACATGTATTCTATCGCAGATTAAATACAGAAGAGTGGGCTCGGGTGACCATGGCGCCAGGCTTGTAAGGCTCATAATCAGCTCAGGGCCTTTGTCCTCACTACATGGAGAACAGACAGTGAATGGGGCTTTTCCCAGAAAACGATGCCTAGTCGAACCCACCAAGAGCTTTCCGGAGTATATGGAGACTCCTGAACTCCACAGCCATCTGCATGTACCCAGAGTGTCAGAAGGGCCGTGCTCCCAATAGAGAAGCCGGGCACTCTCCTGACCAGGAGGTACCAAACCAAGGGGAGGCCTAATGACAGTGAAAATGCGTTTTCCGCGGACCACACGTTATTTTCTGTATAGAAAGTTGCAGAAACAAATCGCGGAATCCAGGAGGGACTGGTGTGTTGGGGATGCAAGCAAGACATTTCAAAAGGCGAGGTGAAACAGGACTCTATTCAGGACAGGACAAGGTCATGTTTATTGGTTGGAAGTCTAGTCTTCTGAGACAATCATGAAAGCACCATTTTCCACAACCCTCTGGACATGTTCAGCGTCTCACCATGGATGGACTCAAAGCCACAAGCATGGCGAAGAGGATAACAGAAGCAGCGAGCCATGCCATCATGTCTATTAAGATGTTGCTGTTTCTGCCATGAAGCGGCATCCACTGACAATGTGTTGGACAGTTTCTTTAAGGTCAATGTATAATCGATATTTTATATTGCAAGTTTGTATAAGAATCACAGTTGGTGATTGCTAGTGGGAAGTGTCTGGCCCTGGGCAGCAAAAAGGAAGCCCTCAATTTCACACAAGAAACCAGCTGACTTCATCCAGTTAAAATGTAAGTTGGATATGTATTCTGCTCCACACACTGTGTGTACAAAGGATGCCATGGCTTTTCAGAAAGCTTCTCCACAAATAATCGCATCTGGGCACACGTCATGTTCCGACTATAGACGCTATAGTACATCCCACATGCATGTTCAAAACGCTTCTTTGTTTTACCTCGATCACTGGATGTCAATCTAAGCGGCACACCATATTACCAAACTCCCTGGTGAGTATGCAAATTCTTACAGCCAAAAGGCACACCGAATATTGTGTTTTTACCATCCTTACGAGGTACCCATTCTCAGCTGGGTGGACTGTAAGTTGCTGTACCCGCAACTAGGGGTTTGCACGCATTATGTGGTCATCATGTGATCATTTACCAACGGGGTTGTTTACTATGGGCTGTAACAACACTGAAAGCGTCTGCACACAAAGTTGATGCCAATGTTTTTACACCCAGTCACAGTCGGACACCTTAAACTCGTTGAACCAGATGCCAGGAGCCTGATTTCACAGGCTCCACAGGAGTCAGTCCACTTTATGCCTGGATATCATATTGCAATTACAAACCAACCTAGTCACGTTGTGGACGTTGTGGACGACTATGTATACTGATATGTATACAAAGGCCGACTTTAAGTAAACAAGGTCTTCGCCTGACCTTTGAGTGATAGGTATTCTAGGGTGAGGCAAATCACGAACTGCGATGCCCCCCTTCCAACGTGAGGGACACTTTTGAGTGTGATGTGTAAACTGGCCATCGTTCAACTGGTGAGTGTTCCGCACGTTGTTCACCTCACCCAGATATATACGCGTATAGTTAGCATATATATATATATGTGTGTGTATATAGTTAGCATAACGCTAACTATACGCGTTCCACTTTCCAAAGTAAAGATACCTTAAGTTGTTGACTTGGGACTATATGAAGCACTGTACATTATGTTTAGTTTTAATATTATTACCTTTCGGTTAAGATGTTTCGCTCGTAGACCAAAATCGCCCCCAGAACATTATCAGACGCTAAAGTTCTCTTCCTCACTTTAGCCTTCACTCTGGTAACCGCCTGTACCCATGAAACCGACGTCACGCATGACGTCAGTTGCCAGGGCAACAAACTCGGTCTAGCGAGCAGCTTCCCGGTTTCTTAGTCTGCAGTTGCTTCAGATTTTCTTACGGTCTCAGCTTTACCCATGGGTAAACATCCAGTAGGAATGCTTGAAACCTATACAAACACTAAACGCCAACAGAAACGTTACCCTCCTTCCTTAATGACGGAGGCCCCTACAGTTATCTTTGTGATGCGTGTACGTCCACTTCTTGGTCTGTCTCCGGTGATACCAGCATCACTGTAGATCTGATAAGTCCAACACACGTGATATGAGGGCATCCGAGGGCGTTGACAGCATTGCATATCGACCACATCCACATCTGCACTATTTCAATGGCTTTTTCTCTCTTTTCAGCATAATCTTCTGGTGGCATAGTGCATGCAAATGCTACTTGAATATTGCTACGTATTGGTGATTGGCAGTGTTATGTGTAACCAGAAGATTGATAAAATACCTGCTTTGCAAGCACAACACTTTTCCGCATTATAATAGGCACGTTTTACTGTGTTTCACTAATGCAAATCCAAATCAAATCAGAAAATGTTTTGAAAGATTGAAATCATATCAAATGATTCTTTAACAATTTTACACTCTCTACAATAGTTTCATGTTTAATAGTTGAAAATGGTGGCTTCAAATGGTTTATTTTTGTCTCAAAGACGAATTTTATTTCAACCCTTCTTTCGAACACATAAATCACTGGTAATGGTTTCTTTCGGTATTGTCGAAAACAGGACAATGCAAACTTTCTGTAAAAGATGCATTTCACCTAAGTATGAATGCATTTGAGATTATTTGCAAGCAGCTTTGTTGTTTAGCTTTCTTGTAACATAACATATCTCTGATAGTTTTTTTTTAAGTAATTCATAAAGGCAGGAGGGTAAGGTTTGTTTTGGCGACTAGTACATGTCCACGCACTACATCCGTTGAATGTCACGTGACTAGACATCAGGATCGATGTACTGATTTAAAGGAAGTAAAATACGACGTTTATACTTCCCGTGTGGTTTACGACAGCCGCCGATGTAATGGAAATAAAAAGATTATATATTTAACCTGAATTTAAATCTTGAATCCTTCTGTCATTTGTTTTATAGCTTCCGCGCGTCTAAACGCAGGGTGCAGACACGTTAATAAACCCACGGACAAAAGAAACTATACCAATGGGGAAACATAGAAAGAAGAACTGTCAAGTTATGTAATTCATTGTACAACCAATCATTTGTCAATGAATATTCATAAAATTTAGAGCATTTGGGGTTAACATTAGAAATGTACAGAAGTTTAAATGAAGGTGTGACTTGTAAATTTGCAGTTTGTTAAGAGACTTATTAGAGCTTGTGATCAGATCAGATCAGAGGAGTCATTATCAGACACGATTCAATGTCAGTAACTGGTATGGCCTCCATGTGCATCGACGCATGCTTGAACACGACGTCTAACAGAGTTAATCAATCGCCGAATAACGTTGTTTCCTGCCACTCCACTGTCCATACATTTGCAAAGTCTTGACGATTTGCAGGTGGTGAGTTACGTGAACGAATTTGTCTGTTTAGGTGATCCCACAAGTGTTCAACCGGCGAGAGGTTTGAGGATCGAAGTTGCCATGGCAGAACATTCACGTTATTATGCTGGAGAAAGTCCTGCACAATGCTGGCAGTATGGGCTAGGTGTTATCTTGCTGAAACATGACACGCCGATGTTGCCGTTTGAATGGCAGCACAACAGGACGCAAAAATTCATCAGTGTAACCCTTGCATCAACTACCAGATGTGTCGTCAAATCTCTGCATATGCCGCCCCTGACCGTGATACTCCCTCCACCAAAAGGAATCGTCCTTTAATGCAGCAGGCTCCTGCTCTCACCTCTACGACGGTAGACTCGACCCCGACCATCTGCAAGGAATAACTAAAAACGGTTTTCATCAGTATATATAATTCGTTGCCAATTCCGATTCTGCCAATGTTGCACAGTGCGGGTTTACCTCAGTCTGTCGATGGCGAGGGGTCAAGGTCATCCCACGGAATGGTCGATAGACACGAATACCATAATGTCTGAGCCGTCCTGTAACTGTTCTTCGACTGATCACATGATGTTCAACGATGTTGCTGCTGATGACGTCACAGTGATGAAGCGATTACAAAGATGCAACAAACGCACGTACCGGACTTTATTGCCGGTGGTAACACGTGGTCTGTCGCTCCTTGGCCTGTCAGCAGCGCTACCTGTTTGCCTCAGTCTTGTCTGCAGTCTTGTTATTGTTGTTCGAGTGCAACCAAGGATTTTTCCACATAAGCAGGCCTGACCCCCAGTTGGAGCACACCAGTCGCCCTCTCACGCTGTTTTGCAGTTAATCTCGGCATGTCAGTTGAAGTAATCGTCTTCTTTATGGTCTTGGAATACTGACTGCAGGGTTTGTATACCCACTGCCATTTCGATCATGTAATGCTCGTGCATTACATTTTTCACCACTAAAACTAATTTTCGCAGGAACCAGTGCAGTTTTACATAACTCGTGCTCAAATTATTGCGTGTTGTAATTTTTTTATATGTTTGTGAAATTTAGAAACAAAATTCAGTTTATATATTCTAAATAATGGAATCCGAAATTTTGTATAGTTTCTTTTGCCCGTCAGTTTAGAACGGTACGTCGGATAACCCTGAACGAATCTTAACTTTGGTGACTGACAGCATCACATTTCACTTTGTTTTTTTCTGCCTTATATTAATCCTTGGCAAGTATTTAAACCGACATCTTGGAATAAGAACACTGTTCACTCACCAATCCCCAAGCAGGGTTAAAAAGTACAGTTGTACCCTGAACTATTCTGAAGCATGGGGACGACTGAGATCGTACGTCTCGGATAACGTGTTGAGTATTAAATATCCTTTTTCAATCCAATAGATTGTCTTCTGACAATTGAATATTACCGTCAATTTCTATTCTTGTTTAGTTTTAGTCCATCGGAAGATCAGAATATGTCTTTTTATAGACATGACGAGCTATGCGTCTACGGTTGGATAATATAAACGTAGGTCTAAGGATCTGTCAAACTGCGCGTTTTCGTCTCAGAATCGGCTTCAGTAGGCTACATGTCAAAGATGTTTGTCATTATTCTGTTCATCAGTTACACCTCGACTATTATTAGACAAACATTTAATTAAAATCAAAGATGTAACCCTTTAATTCTAATTTACGTCAGATCGCACGGGATGCCTTTCACAGGGAAGTCCTTAAGTCAGTCCACGATATTATAGCCAAATGTAATGATTTGAAACATTAATTGATATTTATAATCGAATTTGGGATATAATTACCCGAATTTGCTTTAGATCGGTAACAAATAGCCTCAAGTTACTGTTTGATTATGCATTGTGCATATTTATGATCATGTGTACACGAAATCACCAACAGAATCTCTCATTCCTGTTACCAGTTTTAATGTACGTATATGTCATCTAGCTTAATATTATAAATACTTATCACCATGACATAAAAGTGTGTCGAAACCATGTTTGTTCAAATATCTCATAACACACAGGGAAGCACTTTGAAGCGTAAAGTGGTAACAGATAGCGATGTTGGTGAGGGAGAGTAATGGATGGGTGAACTTTGGAATAGCAAACTCTTGCACTAGACAAGCAATGTTGGTGACGAAGAGTAGGTGAATGGGTGATCTTTGGAATATCAAACACTTGCACAAGACAGGCGATGTTGGTGACGGAGAGTATGTGGCCGTGGGTGGTCGTGGGAATAGCGGACAGTTACAGGCGATGGCGTAGAGTAAGTATCCTGCCTTGATAGTTCCATCTGTCACAAAGACGTGCAAAGCCAGAATTCGCCAAACACAGGAACATGAGGTGCATGGATAATAAAGAATTGCATCAGGTGTGATTTCTCTGAGACTCGTGTTTTAATATGAAGGTATTATCCACCGGATACCTGCCAAAAGCCTTTTTTTCCCTAAATACCACCCGTCTCCTGAAACCATTACAGGGGATTATAACGACGTTTGGTCTAGAGTTACATGACCAAACGGAATTCTTCCGAGGAAGAGCATGATAATTTGGACATGTCATATTAACATGAAAACATCCAATGATGGATTTAGAAATTAGCTCGATATACATTTGAAAGTAAATTCGTCAGTCTCTTAAACTCGGATGTAACAACGCAGCCAGTCCTCCACATGTCCATTTAGTTATTGCAGAGAGTATATACTATTTTCGTGTTTGGAACACATCCGTGTTCATCCGAACACATGGTGTAGAGCAAGATGTTCACATGTGATATTCAGACGACCTTCACATACAATGCCTTAGGGTTGCTAACCACGACAGTCTCTGAATATATTTATTTGGCGTAAACAAAGCAGACAGTTTCTGCTTGTCGACATTCGAAGCAAGCGAACCCGATCGAAATGCATAGAGGTATGAAACAGTATCAAATGATAAGATATCCTTAAAACAACCTACCTTTTCAGATTAACTAAATCTTCACCCCCTGGGGCATAGTCCCACACCTCCTCAGAACAAGCTATGTAGTAAACACGGTCCTCCCCAGAACAGACGGAGGAACAACATAGAGCAGTAAGGAGCAAAGAGACCGCCCTGAACCACGCCATAACCGGTGAGTGACGAGATCCACCACGGACAGCAGACAGAACAGCAGAGAAGTCGCAGTCAGTCACGGTGAACTGACCTGGCTACTGAGATGGAGGCTCTCACTGTGTACGTCAGGGAACACACAGTTCCGGGTGCGTTTCCTTGAACAGTAACTCCGTTCTCCACATCGTGTTGTTGATCTAGGAATCTAACGCGCATATTTCATTTCGTTTTCGCCCCGAACGTCGTTTACTTTTGTCTTGTCACACGTTGCACACCATGGTGAAAATAACACACAGCTACGCGTGATCTGAACACACCTGACGGATAAACAGGATTGCGAGGATAATGCAGAAGAGCGCAACAACGCATTATCTCAGTAGTGTTTCATGCATGTCAGTCTATATATATACATATATATATCACCTTACACCTGCCTGTAACATAAAACTCGCTAAAGGGCATGTTTGTATAAACATGTATACAAAACGGGTTACGTCACAGCCAGTGTGATATGCTATATCACACTTAAAGGGACACTGGTGTGGAGCAATTTCCGTGGACTGGTTGTAATTGTTTTTCTCCCGTGAGTACCCGGATGATATCCCAGAATTCATGACTGGTTCGTGATCTCTGCTACGCCTCCCATACGCACAATTGATAGTTTATGTGTAGACTGATCAACAAAGATGAAGTCGTTTTACTTCGTTGTCATGAAAACAAATCAAACACCTTGACGTTTACTCATCTGTCAGTGGTATAAAAAAAACGTTAGGACTGAAAAATAACGTCAGTATATGTCTTCATATTTTGTCTTATAAACCTAATTAGTTCCTTGTCACATTTGTATGCATTTTGAAAGTTAATAAAAAAACAGGCGGTCTGCTTATACTTACAGTGAATTTCTAACATGATTTTAATATCTAAACATTGTGTAGATTGCCAACGTGAATCATATTTCACTATTCGCGACCTAGTACATGTTTTCTGTTATAAAGATTTTGCTGAATGCTGCAAGAAATAAATTTTAACAAAATGCAAATAATAAATTTAAGACAGACGAAAGTTAAAGCAACAATGTTAGGATATTACCTCGTTCAGGAATGTATCCATCAATATCCACATAAAAGAACGATATTCAATTCATCTGCAGCTGTTAAATAATGTGTCTCTATGTCTTGTGTCTTTCAACAGTCTAACATGCGAAAAAGTGACACATCGTTTGAGAATTTTTCACACTGGTGTATACATAATCTCACTGGTCACCCAGGACGGCACACCTGGCAACTAACTAAATGATGTCTGCTATTAGTTTGCCAATAATGACCAACAATCAATCAAGGCAGTGGCGGTTAATTGTTTGTAGGAAGGATGTTGTTTTTACACTCTTACTTTCCGACAGGGTGTATTTAGTATAGATTACGTAAATCTACTCTCATAAACACTGCCTTTTTGACAAATCCGCTGTGGAAGTAATTAATCAATCAGTGTGTTCTCGGTTAATCCTTTGATCGATGTTTGTTTTTGTAACTCAGCTGATAAACCCCCTTGCATCACTTACATGCACATATTACATTACATTCATTACATTTGAATCTACAGACCTTAATTTATAATGTTGAGTATTTACTCCAGACAGGAGAAATGCCAAATGGGAACCTATGTCGAGTAACTATTTATACCCGTTATAAATTCATTAACTGACCATCAAGTGAATGATGACAAATAACATGTGTAGATTTATAGATTTATACAATCAAGCGCGAGTTACAGCAAGGAAGATGTAATCTCTGTGTCACGTGCGGTCTGAAAACACTCATGGGCCGAAACTGTTTTGAAGATACCAACGGAACTTCGTTGTTACAAAAGAAATGCACATAGGTGTTTGCTGTGTACTTGGGTAAATGGGTATAATCAGTTTTTTTACATAAGAAAATTTTCAGATTTCTCTACCAATGGCAATGTTGTTGTTAGTTTACGAATTCAGAAAAAGCAACTGTGTGGGTTTTTTATTATCATAGATAATAAACCAGGGTCTCAGCTACCAAATTTACGTATGATGTTTGTTATGACAGCTGAAACAACCCTTAAAACTATCTAAATATAAGGCTTTGCAATCTTTCGGACTTATATGAAACAAATATCTTGCTACGTGTATGTAGACATCATATTTTCACATGACATGATTAAATATCGAGGTAAAAAAACAGAAATAGGATCAAATTGGATCAGTCACTATACCATCCAGGCATCAGGAAAAACAAACTACACTGCTGGGATATTTTGTTACAATCAGATAAAGAATACCATGGATATTTTTGAATAACGGCATGTGATGGGCATCCGACCTCCTCACTTTTTAGGGTGAAGAATTTCTGCGAATGTGGACAGGAGCCCAGTCCTTTTGTCCGTCACGGTGAAGGGAGCGGGTGCTGATCAATGTGCAGCTTGGTTTCGTAATTAGACCGTTGGTGAGAAGCGTTATTCGCTCCGCATCAGAGCCCCTTTAAATCGCTTAAGAGTGCCTGAGTGAGTGTAGTTTTAGGCAGCGTTTGGAACTATTTCAGCTTATCGCTTCGGCGACAGGATGAATGGACTTGACCAAGAATGACCATACATATATATTTCTAGCCATTGATTCTTATACAAAATGGACAGATGCTTTCCAGTGAAGTCCCTCGAGGCTACTGCGATTGCAGACTTGTTGGTTAAAGAGGTTTTTCACAAAGTATGGTGCACCAAGACCTCCTACAGGCGGGTATTGCTACCGTGCAAATATTTCACGAATATGACATTCAAAACGTTCATGAATTTACAAATGTACCTGTATTGTGATTTTTTTGTACACAAAAGGGAGTAAATCACTCTGGTTGTAAGATACAGACAGCCGGTAACTTCAGTCCAAACAGTCATCTATTGTCCACAGCATGTCTACTTCTAGCGGCATGTATTTTACAACATGAATGAGTTACTCCCCTTTAGTACGAAAATCCACAATCTCAGATAAAACACGTGTATTGCAGTGTGCTGCAACTTACATGTTCTATTTCATCTAAAGGTTTCCTTTTTTAACTTATTAAGAAAAGCACAACCTGTGTGTTTTCTTTTGCCAGTTTAATGTAGTGTGTATATCTCCCCACACGTGCCTGTATAATATAGTGTGTATGTCTCCCTACTCCTGCCTGTATAATAGAGTGTGTATATCTCCCCACACGTGCCTGTATAATATAGTGTGTATATTTTCCCACACCTGCCTGTATAACATAGTGTGTATGTCTCCCCACACCTGCCTGTATAATATATTGTGTATGTCTTCCCACTTCTGCCTGTATAATATAGTGTGTATGTCTCCCCACACCTGCCTGTATAACAGAGTGTGTATATTTCCCCACACCTGCCTGTATGATATATTGTGTATGTCTCCCTACACCTGCCTGAATAATATATTGTGTATGTCCCCCTCCACACCTGCATGTATAATATAGTGTGCATATTTCCCCACACCTGCTTGTATAATATATTGTGTATGTCTCCTCACACCTGCCTGTATAATATATTGTGTATGCCTCCCAACACCTGTCTGTATAATATAGTGTGTATGGCTTCCTACATGTGCCTGTATAATAAAGTGTTCATATCTCACTACACCTGCCTGGATAATTTAGAGTGATAGTTTGACTTATGCCCTAGGTGGCCACCCATGCAATGAACCTGGCATTTTAATATATCTTGTTCCTGAGTGACCATCGCTCTTAACTGATTCTTGGCCTTTGTCCCCGAGTGACCACTCAGGTGTTAGCTCATACAAAGCAAAGCAAAACGAGCTTTATTAACGATGCATTTATTTACACATCAATTTACAGTTATTTCCAGGATTGTGTGTCCTCATGCTGTCCTCCTCTACACGTCGATATTGTGATAGTCACTGTCCATCCAAAAGCTGAAGTAGAAATGCGTCCTTCCCTTAAACAACAGAACAATTTCATATCCATTCAGATGAGACTTCATAGCTCTCTTTGATAGAAGACATAATAGCCTTCATAATTATTATTTGTTCGTGGTAACTCTGAACAAAACTGATTCCACACTGAATGAGGGGAACTGTCCCCGGATCCCAGTAGTCAACAAGTACCTGTTGAATTCTTCACACTTGGCAATATCGGGTAGCCTAAAACCCGGGCAAGGCCATAGAGGGCAAAATATAGTATCGGATATGTTACGGTTAAGAATTTACCGTTACAAACGATGCAAGAAATCCCCTTGTGAAGCAGCAAAACAGATGAAAGACAAGTCATAAACGTTCAGATTATGTATTATTATGCAACGAGAGCAAGGCATACAAAGTCACAAGTCAATAGTCACAATGCAGATTTCAAATATAATATAAGTGAGACAAGATCTAAAGCAACGGGTCACAAGCTATAATATATCAAACTCATCAAAATCTCAGTACGAGAGGTAATCAACTATGCAGAATGTAAACACAGCGATCGGTCTGATAGCAGATAATGTAGATTCAGGCGTTGACGGGATTTGATGATCAAGCGTTAGCTGTGATATGTATCCTCCAGTTGATATGAATGAGTGTCGCCCTCAACACGGCAGCCAGTCTTTATATATATACTCAGTCATTTCCCGAAATTTCGGGTACTTACGGCAATCGTTAACACTGTAAAATGTCCTCGAATACGTAAACTCATAGAAAACTAGGAGCAGATAAATTCCGGAAAACCAGAATCCTAAAAGTGTTGACCAGCTATTACAACGAAATGTGACCCATCATAATTATTATTCAAAACACTAAATGTTGTGACCCAATAATAATTATTACTGAATTAATAACAAAAATATACAGAAAATACACACTCGTGACAGATAATAAACCCATTAATAAGCACAGTGCCTACAAATTATTAATGCAACATACACACTTGATAATAATAATCAATTTTAAGCCATATAGTTTACTAAGAATAAATCTAAAATTCATGAAGACGAGTTTCCTGCGAGCAGAGACCATATAACAGTCTATTATATGGTCTCTGCTGCGAGCTGGCTGGGCGAGGTTACGTCTGAATGTATATAAATTCATAAATTCACTATTCATAGTATTTAAAGCATGCATGATACGATCTCTTCCCCACCCTAAACATCATCTCGACCACAATAGTTCGGTCCGGCTTGGCCCCGAGCTCTCAAAACCAGCTTAAACCTTGAACAAGTATCTTGAATTGTACATATATCCATAGGCTGGTATCACATCTACATAAATACTACTTTGTAATGTTATCAAGTGCAACATGTAAAGACAACTGGTCCCTTGGAGTGAATCCCTTTTCTCACTTCATTCTCAACATAGCCTCAATCAAAAATGTTAAGTCTTTGTTCGGCCCGACTTGGCCAGGCTCTCAAACACAACGTAAACCTAACACACGTGTACTGTTTTGTGTTTACAATTACAGATGACTATTCTATCTACCTAAATACCTCTTTATTGAATCTCAAAACGTAGTATTTGAAGCAGGCACGTTGCTTAAAGTCAACCCTATTTTCTGGACATTTTCAATAAAGGCACAGTATCACAAGCTTTCTGTCTGACTTGGCCCGGGCTCTCAAAAGTCGTATTTAGGTGGATATGGTACTAAACTATGGATTCACATAGAATTTCTTGAGAATGCATTGAAAATAGGGTTCACTTTAAGCAACGTGTTTGTTTGAAATACAACGCCTTGAAACTCTGTAAGACAGATAAATACACATAAGATATTTATATAGCGCACATATCCACGCACTAGTGCATGCTCAAGGCTCTGGTATTTTTCCCTCGATCACTGGATGTAAATCTCAACAGCACATCGTATTTCAATCTCAACTCCCTGGGGAGTATACAACTCTTGCTGCCACTTGACGCACCGAGGTTTTTTAGGCTCTCTCATCCTAACGAGGCTCCCATTCACTGCACGTTGCTGTACCTGCAACTAGGTGTTTGCACGTATTCATGTGGCCACTATCTGGTCATATACCAACGGATTCGTGGGTTATTTTAAGTGAGCAGGGTTGTGTACTGTACACTAGGGGTTGTGACAACACTGAAAGAGTCTGCACACAAAGCTGACTCTAAGCTTTTTACACCCGATCACAGGTGGGCTCGGTCCCGACACCTCAACTTCGCTGGATCACTAGCCTGGTGCCTTAGCCAGCTCGCCCAAAATGCCCCCAAAGTCGTATTTAGGTAGATATGGTGCTAAACAATGGATTCACATAGAATTGAAGATACATCTGTGAGGCGTAAGGTGATTTTGAGAGCTCGGGCCAAACAGTCGGGCCAAACAGGGATCTGACACTTTGGATTGACGGTATGCTGAGTGAGTAAAGGGCTTCACTTTCAGCAGGGATACTCTACAACAGGGATAAGCCACTCGCTTGCTTTCTTTACCATTTGTACTAATTAACGTGTGCCTCGTCATGCTCAAACGCCCACAGTGACTTGGCTCGTTCACAGCGCTACCTCATCTATGTTTAACAGAACGTCAGCCAATTTATTGTATCAGTCGGAATTTTACAATGAATGAATTAATGAATAATAGTAAGAATTAAGAGCAAGAATTGTGTGAATGAATCAATGAATGAAAGAAAGAAACACAATAAAAGAAAGAAGTAGGTGAATGAATGAAATAATTAACAAGAGAGAAAGAAGCTATGGAACTATAACCCTCAAGCATCACAAGCATCCATGGCGTATCAGATCAGATCGGCGACATGTCATGTTTTTCACACACCTCAAGTACACATTTGTTTTAGATTATGAAACTATCACTGTTACTTCCAAACACATTTCACCTGATAGTATATTCCCTCCATAGGAATTAAAGCTGAATGTGAAAGATGCTTTTGAAGTAATAACTAGAAACATTCAAACAACGGCGAGTAGTATTTCAATAGCGGAGGCCAGATCGGCGATATATCATATTTTTCACACACCTCAGTTACACCTTAACAATTTTTAAAGTCATAAAACTATTACTATGAGTTGTGAATACCTTTCAACAAAAGGTATGTTTCCCTTCTAAAACTTAAACGAATGTGTGAAAGAAGTTTTTACCGGTGCAATTTAGTCTATTTTCGCAGTGAATCGAGAAAAGAAGCCAATGAGCTATATGATACCAACTTGAAACTTTACTGCAAATCTACTGTCCTAACACGGACACTAACACCAATTATTTGACTTAAACTGGAATGACAAAATAGTTAAGTTATTTTCTACATGTAGGATTTCAGTTGTTACTACACTCAGTGGATTTAATCAGCTGCTGAAAATAAACCGGGCTCAATCTTAAAGGGGCACTGATGCGGAGCGAATAACGTTTCTCACCAACGGTCTAATTACGAAACCAAGCTGCAAATTGGTCAGCACCCGCATCCTTGACCGTGACGGACAAAGGGACTGGGCTCCCGTCCACATTCGCAGAATTTCTTCACCCTAAAAAGTGAGGAGGCCGGATGCCCATCGCATGCCGTTATTAAAAAATATCCATGGTATTCTTTATCTGATTGTAACAAAATATCCCAGCAGTGTAGTTTGTTTTTCCTGAAGCCTGGATGGTATAGTGACTAATCCAATTTGATCCTATTACTGTGTTTTTTACCTCGATATTTAATCATGTGGTTAAAAATATGATGTCTAGCAACCCATTTGTTTGTTTCAAGTCCGAATGATTGCAAAGCTTTATATTTAGATAATTTTAAGGGTTGTTCCAGCTGTCATAACAAACATCATACGTACATTTGGTAGATACGACCCTGGTTTATTATCTATGATAATAAAACACACACAGTTGCTTTTTCTGAATTCGTAAACTAATAACAACAACTATGCCATCGGTAGAGAAATCTAAAACATTTCTTACGTGAAAACGTAATAATTGATTATACCCATTTACCCAAGTACACAGCAAACACCTATGTGCATTTCTTATGTAACAACGAAGTTCCGTAGGTATCCTAAAAATAGTTTGGCCCATAAGTGTTTTCAGGCTGCAAGTGACACAGAGATTACATCTTCCTTGCTGTAACTCGCGTTTGGTAGTAGAAACCTACATGTGTTATTTGTCATCATTCACTTGATGGTCAGTTAATGAATTATAACGGGTATAAATAGTGGTAACACCACTAACATTACCCGACATAGGTTCCCATTTGGCATTTCTCCTGTCTGGAGTAAATACTCAACATTATAAATTAAGGTCTGTAGATTCAAATGTAATGAATGTAATGTAATATGTGCATGTAAGTGATGCAAGAGGGTTTATCAGCTGAGTTACAAAAACAAACATCGATTAAAGGATTAACCGAGAACACACTGATTGATTAATTACTTCCACAGTGGATTTGTCAAAAAGGCAGTGTTTAAGAGTGTAGATTTACGTAATCTATACTGAATACAACCTGTCGTAATGTGCGAGTGTAAAAACAACATCCTTCCTATAAAGAATTAACGCCACTGCCTGGATTCATTCATTCATTCATTCATTCATTCATTCATTCATTCATTCATTCATTCATTCATTCATTCATTCATTCATTCATTCATTCATTCATTCATTCATTCATTGATTGATTGATTGATTGATTGATTGATTGATTGATTGATTGATTGATTGATTGATTGATTGATTGATTGATTGATTGATTGATTGATTGACCAATAAGAAACTTTTTGGCAAATTAGACTGTTGAAAGACACACGACATAGAGCAGGATTACTTACCAGCTGCAGATGAATGGAACATCGTTCTTTTATCTGGATACTGATGGATACATACCTGAACAAGGTAGTAGCCTGACATTGTTGCTATAACATTAGTCTGTTTTCAATTCATTTTTGCATTCTGTTTTAATTTATTTGTTGTAGTATTCAGCAGAATCGATATGACAGAAAACACACACTAGATGGCGCATAGGGCGTGTGTGAAATAGGATCCACAATGGTAGTCTATACAATGTTTAAATGTTACAGTCATGTTAGAAATTTACTATAAGTATAAGCAGACCGTGTGTTCTTTTATTAATTTTCAAAATCGTACAAATATGACAATAACCTAATTAGGCTTATGAGACAAAATATAAAGACGTACATTGGCTTCGTTATTTTTCCGTCCTAATAGTTTTGACCATATCTACCACTGGCAGATGATTAACCTTCAAAGTGTTTCATTTGTTTTCATAATACATTTGTAATGGAGTAAAAATGACTTCACCTTAGTTGATATGTTGATAATTTAATATAATTTATAAATACACTTACATGGTTAAATAACACGAGGATTAGTTAAATTACTGAGTTTACCGTATCACTGCCATCACTTTTGAGACCAAGACACGGCAGCAGTTAACCAGCTTCATCCGCCGTACATCAAAAAGACTGACCGCTTTACATACGGATTATGTGTTTATACAAGAACTGCCAATTTGTTGACAATCACCTTTGGGGCTATAAAAGTGTCCTGCGATGGGAAGAAGTCAATGAAATAGCAGACAAACTAGCAACAACACAGACATCACCCAACATTAACTTCCACACTTTCAAGACAGAAATCAAACAACTCATTAAATCTAACAGACACCATATAAACTTTCAACACAACATCAGCACTAACAATTAAATCAACATGGGTCATATCTATAATAAAATCACAAATAAGGAAAATCACCATATACTCAAACATTAAAAGAATTGACACGGCCATAAACAGACTCATCACAGACATTACACATCTCAACCAAACAAAATAATCACCGACGGCCTATGCTTCCACTGCAAACTACAAGAAACAACGCAAATACACAACAGTAGCCCCTCCTAATTCCACAACAATATCGATCCACCTGCTGCTAAACCCACATAATCTCTTCCTGTTTCCCCCAATATATTCAAACCACCTGCAACCATCCATCAAAATTGAAACTTCATACAAGAATTTAGAACTTCCCAAAAAACATTCTGCTACCACCATGACCTCCATACTCTACATTTAGACCAGGCGTTCAAAACCCATTTATCCATACTATGTATACATAAGCCTTAATCTTGGGACCTGGGACTCAATTTCAACTATCCGCGCGTAGCACACGACACGCCCGCTCACGTCCAATGTAAACAAGCCCTCGCCGCCAAGGTCAAGGCCACACCACTTAGTCAACTCGCTATATACCAGCTACTCCGCCTCACTCCCGGCTTCGGCCCCTGCCACCCTGCCATCTCCGCTCCCTCCTCGCCCTTGACTAGAAGCAGGGAGCCTATGTACAGGTTGTAGAATATCCCTGTACTGACCAGGGAGCCTATACACAGGTTGTAGAGCATCCCTGTACTGACCATGGTGCCTATATACAGGTTGTAGAGCATCCCTGTACTGACCAGTGAGCCTATATACAGGCTGTAGATTATCCCTGTACTGACCAGTGAGCCTATATACAGGTTGTAGAGTATCCCTGTACTGACCATTGAGCCTATATACAGGTTGTAGAATATCCCTGCTTGAAGCTGTATCTCGCAAACAGAAGACAATCGCGCTTATTATCGACAGCTGTCCTGCCCATCCCCATGTCCGCAAGCTGGAGAACACCACCATAATCTTCTCGCCGCCAAACACCACCTCCAAAAAACAACCCATGGACCAAGGTGTCACCCAGAACCAGAAACTACACGACCCTCACCTCGTCCTTGACCGACGCCTCCACGTTCTCGACAAAACGTAACGAGACGAGTACGTTATCATTGTTCCGGATGCACTTCGCTTCCTGCATCGGGCTTGTGACCGTGTTAAACCATGCACCAACCAGGCCTGTTTCAGACATGCAGGGTTTTAAACTTCATCCGACCCCATACCAGCAGACGACGACACCCCCTTAGCTCAGCTATGCCCGAATATAGGCATGTATTCCCGACTACGCCAGCACTGACGATGATGTTGCCACATGTGCCCCAACCTGTGTAGATGGTTTCGTTTGTTACGTTCTTGGTGACCACCATGGTTCTCATGTTGATTCAAGTGACGACGGGGAGTCAGACACTGAGCCTCTCCCTAAACTGCCTCCTTCCACAGGTGAAGCAAAACAGAGCTGTTCCATTCTACCCCGTCATCTTTAGACATTGCCCAATGTCCAACCTGAACAATTTGTCAATTTATCAAAAGTGATAAATCCGCAAAACCGTGTTATAGGGCAATTCTCTAGAAACAGAAATCCACGAGAGACTTCTTCCGCACATGAATTCCCTGTTTTCTGTATGACACTCACTGTCACGTGATCAATGGGGCTACAGAAACGATCTACACTATTACTGCTACATACACATGTAAAAATGTTTAAAAAATACAGTTTATATTTACACATGCAATGTTTTAGAATACAGTTTATATTGCACATGCAATGTTTTAGAATACAGTTTATATTTACACATACAGTGTAATTCATGCTTTTAATACATTGCTGGTATACAGGTTCATTGTATATGTAGTACTATATAATCTATTTCAGTCTCGAATGACACGATATCTCGAACCTGTCTTCTTGGTCACTTGAAGTTCGAGATCCAGGGAGTTTACTGTACATTACAGCCATTCGTTGGTTTCACATTAATCTAAGACTCGCTATGCGCATGCGCAGAGCGTGTAAAAATATCTACTGGCCAACTTCCGCTTTGGTCGTACGTTTACCATTGGTGTTAAAGCACTCCAAATTTTAAAGAAAACGAAAAATCAAACCAAATACATGGTTTTAACATATTTTTATGTCAATTACAGCTTATTTTTTTATACTTGTATGCACCAAAGACCAGGGGCAGTGAAATAAATAGCTTAATTTATGTCAATACGTTCTTGTATAAACACATTCAGAGGCGTTCTTCCCGCACTCCCCTTCTCACAACTAACAAAACACATTTCTGATGCAATTGCAGCCAAAGTAGGACATCAATAAGTGAAAAGCATATGCAAATCGACATATATACTACCGACAAGAAATAAGGGAACTAATGAAATAATAGCGAATTTGAAACTGCTTTAAATATCCACTAAATCAATTTTAGGCGTCAAGTTCAATATCTGGTGTGTCCACCATGTTGGGCAACACATTCACGGCACCTTGATGGCGTGCTGTTAATCAATTTCCGGATGGTTGCCCGTGGTATTGCCCGCCATTCCTCTTGGAGAGCTGCACCAAGCTGGGCCAGGCTGGCGGGTCCTGGGTCCCTGGCGTACACCCTTCGACCAAGAACGTCCCAGAGATGTTCAGTTGGAGACAGGCCTGGGGACTTAGAGGGCCAGTCCAATGTCTGGATACCTTCTTGTCGGAGATAAGCGGAGACAGTTCGGGCCCGATGTGGTCTGGCATTATCATCTTGGAATACAAAATTTCGGCCGATAACTCTAGCCAATGGAGCCACAACAGGACGCAATATTTGGTCAACGTATCGCTGACCAGTCATGGCTCCGTTAATGATGACCAAATCTGATCGTCTGCCATGTGTAATCCCACCCCAAACCATGACACTACCACCTCCATATCGATCATGGTCAAGAATTGCTGCTCTGGCATATCGCTCCCCACTCCGACGCCAACAACGTTTTCTGCCATCTGTGAATCGTAGGCAAACCCTTGACTCATCAGAGAACATGGTGTAACGCCAGTGGCGCATAGCCCGTCCCTGATGCTGCCTAGCCCATGCCAATCTTTGGCGCTTATGGTGAGCTGAAAGGGTGACACCCTTAAAAGGCCGTCTTGCTTTCAGACGAGCTTGATAGAGTCGGTTTTTAACGGTGGAGGTTGAAATGCGTCTTCCAGTGAATGTGCGGAATCCTGTATTGATGGCAGGGGCCGATTTAAACCTATCGCGTAGAGCAATTAACGTAATGAGACGATCCTGTCGTGGTGTCGTTGATTTTGGTCTACCACGCCCAGGTCTCGTTGCAACTCCACCCGTTTGACGGTACTTATCCCACAGGCGTGAAATTACACTTTTTGATTTACCCATCTGCCGGGCAACTTCACATAATGATGTCCCCCCCCCCCCCCTCTATCATCCCCACAATTCTCCATTTTGTTGCTTCACCGAGATACTGCCTCGGAGGCATTTCTGTCAGTAAGTGTCAGTCTCTATTGCATTAGTGATTGCGACTTCTCCAGTACATTTACAGGAGTTAACTTCTGTATGCACGTGTAGCACGTGCTGGGCATGCATTATGCGAAATTCCATTGTCATTGGATGTTGCGTTTGGGAGATACGCCACGATAACGGACCCTGTCACAGTCAAAGTCATCTACGTTCAATTTCTTGGTTCCCTTATTTTCTGTCGGTAGTATATTTAGTCAGCTATGAACAGTTGTCACTCGTAAATAATTATTATTTAGTCATTTTGTTTTGAGTGTACTTACACCAAAGCGGAACTTAGCCAGTAGATATTTTTATACGCTCTGCGCTATTTGTAATTGTTGACTACTTTGTCCCGGATTAGTATGAACATCATTACGACAAAACAACAGTACTGATATGAGTATACTTACTGGTGGATTACACAAGTATTGGATAAAAGCGTATAAAAGTTTTCAGTCGAAATACAGATTTCATTTATATTTTGACCACAAAATGGCCCACTACCTGTCTGTATTGGTCTGTACGAAGGCTGGTCAAAACCTTCTAACCCTAACACAGACAACAAACGATTTGGTCAGATTTTAATATTTTATTTTCCCACATAATCACCCTCAGGGCTGAGGGTTGCTCAATTTCATGTGCATTGTGCTCTTCTGGAAGTGCTGTCAAATACAGCCGATTTGAGCTCGTCATGACCGGCATAGCGTTCTCCACGGAGATGTTCCTTCAATTTTGGAAATAGGTGAAAGTCTCTTGAGGTCAGGTCAGATGAATATGGAGGATGAGGAAGTTCTTCGCAGCCACACCGATGTACTGCAGACTTTGCTAGTCCAGAATTGTGAGACGAAGCATTGTCATGTAACATCAGAACTCCGACCCTCAACAGACCACGGCGCATTTCTTTGATAGATGCTTTCAATCTGTGGAGTAGATCAGCGTAACAGGCACCAGTGATAGTCTTTTGACTCTCCAGGTAGCCAATATGGATGGTGCCATTTGCATTGCTGAACAGAGTGGCCATAACTCTTAACTGACCTTGAAGACCTGAACTTCTTGAGTGGAGAAATGGGGTGGTGTCACTTCGTGGATGAACGTTGTGACTCCGGAAATCCATGTTTCATCCTCTGTTACTAATCTACTTTTACGATTTTCAAAATCATGCTCCATCAGTTTAAAAATGTCCTTTAAAATATCACTTCTAGTTTTCTTCAAACCAGCATTGAGAAACTTTGGGACCCATCGCGCAGATACTTTGTTCATGCCCAAATGATCATGGATAATGGTGTGAATGGATCCAGCCCATGTAAAACATATATACAATCACCTGTGCTATACTTGTCCCTAAAACCAGCCTTTTCCTCAGTATTATCAAACTATCCTTTCCACACCAAAAAGGAAGTCTTGGATTCAAAATAGAAATAAACAGACTGCTGAGATATGACAATAAAGTTCCACGTCTATAATTATCCGGACTTGACTTACTGCCTTTCTTATGATCAGGAACGAGAACTCCCTCGGTCCGACCTGATGGGAAATACCCTAATCAAAGAATAACATTGAATAGCTTAGTCAGAACTGGAAGTAAAAGAAATTGACCATAAGTCAAAAACTCGTTAACAATACCATCAAAACCAGCAGATCTGGTAATCGTAATCCATGTCAGGGACTATCTCAGGATTGAGCAAACTTCTAAAGCGGTCCTCAAAATTACAATTACCAGTACTACATGACTTCTTGCTGTTGTCCTTTTTTCAGCAGAACATCTGACCATGTTGACTCTGCCAATGTCACTCACTACCACATAACGTAAACTTAGCCTCGGCCTGTCTCTTTGAAGTTTGACCTCAGCTCAGGACACCAACACTTATCAATTGGAGCACGTGCACCTGGGTTAATCACATGATCACAGCCGGCATGTAACAAAACATCATTGATTGATGCAACACGGTTACTTCAACGTCATCAACTACATAGTCCGCTGGAAGAAGAATATAATCAATGTCTCTGGTATCCTCCTGTTCAACATAGTCATGTTTTTCTCCTGTACGAGAATTGAAATCACCCATAATTGGTATATCATCAATTGTTTTATGTCCAGCAACATGCTGAAATAATAATTCGAAAGTATTTGAACCCTGATACATGTGTCTCCTATTAGAATGCGTTGGAGTTATATAAACAAAGAACAAATAAAGATCTTGATCCAAATGAAATGTTACCTTATCAAAACGAAAAATCATGATATCCTCACTGTCACTAAGAATTTGTGTACCAACATGTGACAGCGTGTTGTGTATACACCACTATTCCACCCGAATCCCTCCTGGACCATCTCCTCCTCTCTCTGTATTTACTATAAACTTCACACTGACTTCACTACTCTGATTTGTCCACGTTTCCGACAACAGAATCACATCGTGTTGTTTTTTTTCCTTAACAAATCCGAGTTCCCCAACTTGTCCACTAAGTTACCATTCACTTTCCAGACTGTGAAGGACACGCCCACTAGTGGTTCCCATCATTTCTTTTGTCAGTACGCTGTAGATTTTCCAGTTCAGTAGCGTACGTGTTTGACTTGTCCGCCATCTCTGGTAAATTAGAGTAACATTTAACTTACAAATTTCAAAGAAATGTACTGATATGAAGAGCTCGGGTGAATGGCGACTGCTTCCTCCGCACATGCGCTAACACGTGTTGGTACTAAAAGCCTATGGTATTTTTTTCATATAGACCGCAAGTTTATACATACAAATACACATGAACATAGTGACACTACTAATACATATAAGTGAATTTATTGAGTCAAAAATGAAACTTCACAAAATGCAATTTTTAAAAATCTCTGATGATACATCTATGTATCCGAAATGGGATCCCTATCCTTCGACTCTAGAAAAACGCTAGCAAAGCCCACTCAAACCCATCCATTCGTCGTGCAAATAACGTTAGTATCAAATCAGGTTTTGCATTTGCAGTCGATCACGTGATCTTCGCATCGGTGTTTTCCTCATTTGCACGTCTTTGCATTGGCCTCAAGAATTGAAAAAACTACTTTTAAACCACTGTTCTAACGGTACTTTAAATGCCACGATTGTCAAATGTGCAACGTGAACGTGCCGTTGGAATGTTGCAAGCGGGAAGATCAGTCATTGACTTCGCAAGAGCAATGGGATGCAGCCGTCGTACTGTGTATGACTTGCGAGGTCGTCTACAACAAAATGGCATAGGGTCGTCCACATGTGATGTCACATAGCAAATCGTCCTACGTCACCGACGTGACAGATTTCTGCCGGCTACACGAACCAGGGCTGAGATGATTAGAGGTCGACTGTCCTCACAAACCATTCTAAATCGGTTGTGGGCTGCCAATCTACATTCGCGACGTCCATATTGTGGGCCAACATTGATGCCGTTTCATCAACGTCAACTTTAACGTCTGCCGTGAGCACAACGTCACCTCCAATGGGCCCAGAGAGACTGGAATTGGGTCTTTAGCGATGAATCCAGGTTTACCCTCAGATTCGCGGACGACAGGCGTAGAGTTTTGAAACGACGTTGTGAACGGTATGCCCAATGTTGTGTACAGGCAGTCGGCAGATTCGGGGGCGAATGGTACATGGTGTGGGGTGCTTTCTGTGGGAACAACCGTTCCCGACTTCTGGTCGACCGTGGAAACCTCACAGCTGCTGCTTACCACGACCAGGTGCTCGTCCCTGAACTCGTACCTTTCATGTTGGCTCATGGCCCTGGTGTATAGTTCCAGCATGATAATGCTCGGCCTCATACTGCGATGTTGACACGAAATTTCATTCATAACGCTGGAATCAACGCCATGGACTGGCCGTCGAGGTCCCCTGACCTTAATCCAATAGAGCACGTTTGGGATGTGCTTGGGAGAAGGCTTCGTGGTCTTGGGAACCAACCTCAGAATTTGCAGGAACTTGGCACTGGTTTGCAAGAGCAATGGCGAAGAATCCCAACCACGTGATCACATGCATCAGGGAGTCGACGAGGAGACGGTGCTTGGCAGTGATGAATGTACGGTGCGGCATACACAATACTGAACTGAGAAATTTCGAATTTTTGTTCTTTTCTGTAAACATTCTGTATACCCATGTTTAGGAACGGCGGTATAGCCTAATGGAGCTGATTGTGGCACTGTCGGTGTATCGAGTACATCACACAGATCTCAGCAATGAAATAATAACAATTTAACCATCTTATCACCTGTTGTTCTCTTATAGTGCCCTGAAGAAATAGTGTGAAGTTTCTTTTTTGACTCGGTATAAGACTGCCTGTAATAGGCTGCAGTAATCGTCATAGGTGGACAACTTGATTTCTTCCATTCGTTGGACGTGGACAGACGGTGTACCTAAGATCTCATCTGTTGTTTTAGTAAGGGATTATCAGACCGGGAAGTGTCAAAATGTGAAATGTTATCCGAAACTGTTGAGGTCTCGTTCACCCTGGTAAGCATGTGATTATGATAGGCGAGTGAGTTCACTCAGAAATTGTCTTAAGCGTAGATCGATTTCATGAAACATGTTCACTCCGATTAGTATACACCGACTAGTGAGCAAACTAATCAGTGTCAATAAATAATAAGTTCTACTTCGACGTGAATGTCTTCTGGAGTTGATCCGCTTCCTGACAGAGGAGCAAATGAAAAAATTACAAACAGAACGATGGTAGACGGGGAATGAATGGATTGCCGACAATCAACGATGACATCAGGTGTTCTCAAGTAAGGCAAACAAACCAAGTGTGATGTTTGTTCTATAGCGCCGTGCCATGTTGCTCCTGTCGTGTCGTGGCGGCAAACAAACCACCCTTCCTTGTATATACGTGATATATCGGGCTGTCCCACTGGGTCATGTCATCAGGACATGGTACTATTGAATAGCTGCTGAAACCTTGAATACACTTAGTTATTCTGAACAAGTGGATGTAGGAATAAAGATTTGTTTGTATTCCATGAGAGCATTTGTGGTTCCCGTGGTTCCAAAGCGCACTGTGATCCGCCCGACAGTATTTACATGGGTACAGCTGTACCTAGTATAACGTGTCATACACTGTGTTTGATTGGTATTCCACACCGTGGACATTTACTCATCAACATTACAAGTGTACATTTCTTACACGGTTACCAAACTCAGTATGTTAGCATCACCTCGGTGGCGGTACATGAACATGTATGATAGTGATAACAAATGAAAGCAACAATGCTTGTACCTTCATAATGAAAACGACGTGACAATTATTTACAACCCAAAGAAATATGACGCGGTACTATCGCTATCGTAACAGCGTAACTTCTTAACACTCTCTCTTTCTCTCTCTCTCTATCTCTCTCTCTCTCTCTCTCTTTCTCTCTCTCTCTCAATGACAAATTGCAAACGGCTCCGCACATTGAAACAACATTCACACAAACATATTGCAACCAATAATGTAACGATGTTAGCATTTTAGTAAACCCAAGTCATTGGTCACTGTTTTTACAAGTAACACATCAGCAGCTGCTTTCATGACCACAGGCAAGTTGTAACGGCGTTCATTCATGTAGTACTACGCATTGACGTCAACGTCGCTGTTGAAGTCAGCGTTAGAGGTTGCCTTCATCCCAGTCCGAAGGCATCCTCCTTCGCTCCACCTTATACATGCCCTCCATCCCCGATGACAGATGATAGTTCACGTGGCAATGATAGAGCCATGTACCAGGGTTTATTGCAGACATGCGCACTGTCGAAAACACCCCCGGAAATAACTGTTTGACGTCACTCGTGTGGGTCTTCCCGTCATACACATATATGTTGTTGCCATGGAAATGAAGAGGGTGAAGGTCATGTTGGCCTCCCAAGGTCATCAGGTACCAGTCAACTACAGACCATTGCGACATCGTTGGTAATGGCTGGTTCCCAAATATATAACCATTGATAACTGAAACACAGACAACAAGGTGACATTCATCCTGAAAAATATGTCATCAATCTATGTACTCATGTACACTCAATACAGCATAAACATTAAAAAGGGCATCAGGAGATTTTCATTCTTGATTCGGTTTTACTGAAATATGATTGCACTGTATTAATCAGACAAGTGCCAGAACAGACTATTCACCAACCAGTAGATCCACTCACTCACTCACTCACTCACTCACTCACTCACTCACTCACTCACTCACTCACTCACTCACTCACTCACTCACTCACTCACTCACTCACTCACTCAGATGGCAGTATGACGTACACGTATTTCCAATCAAAGGGAGGAGTGAGCGTGCCTGACCACCAGATGCCATTAGTCGCGTCTTAAGACAAGCATGGGTTGCCGAAGATCAATTCTAACCACGGTTTTCAACGGGCAGTTGAACGAAGTCACAGACATACCATAGAAGGACCCGGGAGCGCACTTTCCCAGTTTGGAGGCCATGACACCATATCGTTCTTGACATCTCTCCAAATTCTTGTCTATCAACCAGCTCTTTCCTTCGTCTACAACGGTCAAGTAACTCACAAAGTCCTTGTCCACGTCTAATCTGTGTCCACCACTGCCCAGTGTCCCCGGCCTACACACCACCACAGCTCCAACCAGCCCCGTGTTCACGTCTCTCACTGGATTCACGTCGGAATAGTATGGGTAGTTGATGCAGCCCGGGTCCGATTTCCCCGGGCCGGAGGCATGGTGAACCTTCCATAGATACGTGTGAACCTGACCTGGTTGTACGGAAGGTTGGTCGGGTCGTATTCGACTCTCGACTGATGCTCCTTCGGAGCCGAGAGCCAGGCCTTGAGGATGAATGGAAAAGGTTCGGTGCGCTTTGTTTCTGAAGACAATCTTCAATGTGTCCCCTACCTCTACACGTATTATGGGGCCGAGCATGCCGAGGTAGTCTTCCCTTGTTCTGTTGAGCAGAGTCGTGAAGGACGAGTCAGTGTATCCACGGTAGAGAACTTTCAGTTGCTGTCTGTAACAACAAGTTTGGATTTTTTAATAATCTCCCCAACCCCTAGTAAATATCCGTATACGACAAGAGTCATGAGACAAGGTTGTGTATGGTAAGATGTGAATATTGTTATAATCGACGTACTTGTCAACCAAGGATTCTGTAAATATTCGTATTCGCCGTCAAATCGCCTGTTTTCGTAGGAGAGGTGGGTCACGTGACAGGACGTTACAGATTGACCAATCACACTGCGATAGGACACTACTGATTTACCAGAACAAAGAAGAAATTAACTGGGGTAGGGTTGTTTATGTGTAATATGTAAATCTGTTTTTTATCGACGATAATGATCGTACCCTGATGCAGAATACACGAACCTGTATTCATATTTTGGTGGTAACGGTTTGTCATGCGTGACGTCATGGCCAGTGGGGGCATAGTCCCACAGCACTTGCTCCGCCTGGATAAAGAACACACGCTCCTTTCCGCTACCGACTTCATCCTTCACGCTGCTGGAGGCACATTTCGACACCCTGTACAACGTCTTCTCGCCCGCCTTGAAGTGGTTGTCTGTCTGACAAGTTAGTGCCCACTCTCCTGCAGACAGTCCAATAACATCCATTGATAGTATAATATACAGGAGACCTACATATCGAAATTAAACTGGGGTTCAAGAGAAAGTAAACGTGTGGTTTGGGTGGACTATTTTGAAAGAAAAATCAATGTAAACATACTGAACAGCAAAAGAAACGCAACACTGTCAAGTTTTAAATGGAAGACGTAAACATGAACGCATACTTTGATGTGATTTCTTTGGACATTCTCTTGAAATCAGTACAGAAATTGGTGAATGTTCAGTGATGGAAAGGAGTCGATTTAAACTCTAAATTTGCAAACTTTGCAGGAGAAATCTGGACTGAAATGTATGTGAACACCGAGATTGGTAATGAAATACCAAAGTATCTAGGGGTCATGTTCCCCTCGATCCCGGAGGTCAGTACTCAGAGAATTACCTGAACTTTTGAGGGTCCTCCTCGACATTGGAGGTCAGCACTCTGTGCATTACCTGGACTGAGTGTCATGTACAAGGTCCTCCTCGACATTGGAGGTCAGCACGCTGTGAATTACCTGAACTTCTGGGGATCATGTACAAGGTCCTCCTCGATCCGGGGATGAGGAAGGTGGTGCTGCGGTGAGTGTGCGCCCGAGAGAACGGGTTGCCATGGAAATATATAGAGTGGATGTCTACAGTTGTGCCGATGCTCAGGACGTGCCAGCTGACACGGTCGCCCACGCACATGTCCAACCCCTCAAGGTTGCCATACATCAGACCGTTGATGCCTACAACAGTCACACATTAACGTCAGGGATTGTATGTGACTCCGGATTGGCCCTGGCGAGATGTAATGGATCGACTGGTCAGAATCCGTGCTTACTGTATCAACCATTGGATAACCTAGTCCAGGATACATCGTACATAAACTACTGTCATTTTGCTTGCATATGGCTGAGTGCGATGTCAAACAACAAACACACCCCCCTTGTCTACGTGTCAGACTCAACACGAATGTAAACCGATCAGCTACTACCATACGACTGATTCTACAGTTCATACTTTGTTACTCGAAAAGGAAGTCAATATCATCAAAAGCTAGAACTTAATTACTCTGGTGATATCAATAAATCGTGAATAAGTGAAATCGATTGAACTTAAGGTGAACCGGATTTCATTCTAATCGTGTATGTTAAATGGGGTCTGCAGAAACTGCGATGTTATTTTAGAAAACACGTGAACAGTTCACAACACCATTACAAGCTCTGCCTTACTGGAGGGAAAATGAAAAACATATATGTACCGCTCTGATTGTTTGAGAGAGTGTCAAGTAAACCCGGGTGTCTACCTTATAAAGGTGTGATCAATGGCGGGTGGAAGAATGTAGAGTTGGCAGTGATCACATGATCGTATCTCCCATACATTAACACAGATTTACGACTGCCGTAGCACAACGACCGCGTAGTGAGACGAGGCCCTGCATCAGAAAGTGTCAACTCATCTTTGTCTCATCCGTCTCTCCGGAGAAGATTCCATATTTACAATTCAGAAGTCTTTCCTCTGTCATTAGCTTATTTATCTGTTGTTCCTGTTAGTTTGTTGTTTAATACCAGATCCAACTATGTGATGGCGCGTGGACCTTATAATCAATCTGAGCATCCATCAACGCAATAATGCATGTAGATTTGAACGTTACGGATAATAACTTCAACTTCTTGTTTATTGCATGGAACAACGTTTTAATGTAGTTTCTTACATTAATATCAAGCTCGCCACTTTCATCTTGATAAACTGGAAAGAATCAATGCCTTGGGGGTCAATTATTGCCATGACCAAGAGATTATTATCTTTGAAGTTTTGATAGTTGTTGTTGTTGACACACCAATGTCTACCTAAAATGTTGATCAAACAATCGATCTTCGCAATTGGAATACGTTACGTGACCACTCCGTGAAGGAATCGATAGTCATGTCCTAGACAAGTGTAGGCATCTGAGGAAACGTTGCCCTGATGTTCACGACAGGTACTTACTGTGCATGAGATTGGAGTCGGAAAAGTTGCCGCTGTCAGTGAAATTGTTGTCTAACCCGGCCAGTTGAATATTGTCCTCCAGGTACCATGACTCATTCTCATCCATCACAGACATCACTAGGTGGAACTCCCTGTCAACTTTTATCTGGGAAATTGATTGATTGATTGATTGTGGGATGAGGATTTGTGGAGTGGGGTGAGTATGTGTATGCTGTCCGCAAAAAAAGGAACGTGTGCAATACTTTCCTTAAAATCCGCACGTAAACTGTGAACCATTTTGTCTGAAATATATTTTCTCAGTACACACCTGCGGACACCCGACAGGAGACAATTTCGGGGGCCGGAATTCGCTGTGTAGAGTTGTTTATCTTTCATTTACCATAAATGTACGGACTCGATCATAACTTTCATAATGTTAAATATTATAATAAATCTAGCTCTGTGCATTGTATGTCATCCGTGAGATGAATGTCCTGAGTCCTCATATGAACTACTGCTGAAAGGTGAGATAGACTAGATCACCGACTCCTTGGGTCATCCCTCTGCTTCACGTACCTGTTCCCCTCGTCCATTAAGAGTTCCTCGTTTGCAAACAAGCAATGGCCCGATCATCCCACTGTACATGTCTTTAATGGGGTTGACACCGGACATGTACATCCTCGTGAGACACTGCGGATCGCTGTCTGTCGGCCCCATCTCTTCCGGCACTGTCCAGTAGTATGTAAAGATCCGGCCTGGAGACACCCGGTTGTCAGCTGTTGCTGTGGAAACAGTGCAGTGATCACTTCTAGATTGCCCACCCTCATTTATATCATGATATATCATGAAGCACTATTTTCGACATTAATATTTTCATTATTTTCCTTCAGTACAATTCTTACATACAAGTTACATAATGGGGATTAGAGACGTCTGAGTTTTCACCGACAATATCTTGGTGCTGGCTGCCAAGCATAGGAACTACAGAACCAGGCATGACACTGGTTCGAATACCCTGTGTAATATATCGTCATTCTATAGTAATAAATACAGTTCCCACCTGGATTAGAGCGCCGCTCTTTTCCAGAACCAACATAGCGCTACAAACGTCCGTACAACTACGAGCCAAGGAAATAATGTGCAAAGTTGTTGAAAAGACACTTCTAGGTGATGCCGAACATTGCTTGCCGAATCGATCTACTGCATTCTGTGCAATAGAACGTGGAAGGGGAATGTCATATATTGTATATGGCGTGTCCTATGACGTTAGAGGTCAAGGTCAGGACTTGAAGTTTCTTACCGTCACTGCCATCGTTGTACTCGGCTCCCTCACTGCTTTTCAAAACCTTCACGCCCTCAGCATACAAGGAGTAGGGCCGACTGGCCATGTTCTTGAAGGTGACTTGAACCAAATCTCCAACCTCGATTCGTATCACAGGACCAAGAAAACCGAGATGGTTCCAGTGGCCATCTTGGATTTTCTTAGTCTTAAACTTGTAGTCGTCATATGCTCTGAAGACAGCCTTCTTATACGCTCCACCAATGTGCTGGTTGTCTCGCTTGAAATACTTTTCAGATTCACTAAAACAGAGATTGTGTGAAGTCGGTGACAGGAACATCTCTACGACCCAGTGTCCGTTCATAACTCATGGCGCGCGCCCGTGCGTGCGTGCGTGCATGCGTGTATGTGCGTAAAAAGTGCGTGTGGGTGGTAGCCCGCTCATCTGTGTCGCCTCCCTCACGAGTACAACCAGCTCACCGAACGTGCCAAGGACAACAGTACACCCTGTACACTGAGTAGAGACAGTGCATCTGGTACATCGAGTGCACAGAGCGTACAAAGTACACCCAGTACACGCACTACACCAAACATATCGACTACACCAAGTAGGCCTACATCGAATTCACCGAGCATACTGAGTACATCCAGTAGATCGAGTACACCGAGCATACTGAGTACATCCAGTAGATCGAGTACACCGAGCATACTGAGTACAGCCAGTAGATCGAGTACACCGAGCATACTGAGTACAGCCAGTAGATCGAGTACACCGAGCATACTGAGTACATCCAGTAGATCGAGTACACCGAGTATATTGAGTACATCCAGTAGATCGAGTACACCGAGCATACTGAGTACAGCCAGTAGATCGAGTACACCGAGCATACTGAGTACAGCCAGTAGATCGAGTACACCGAGTATATTGAGTGCATCCAGTAGATCGAGTACACCGAGCATACTGAGTACATCCAGTAGATCGAGTACACCGAGTATATTGAGTACATCCAGTAGATCGAGTACACCGAGCATACTGAGTACAGCCAGTAGATCGAGTACACCGAGCATACTGAGTACAGCCAGTAGATCGAGTACACCGAGCATACTGAGTACATCCATTAGATCGAGTACACCGAGCATACTGAGTACATCCAGTAGATCGAGTACACCGAGCATACTGAGTACATCCAGTAGATCGAGTACACCGAGTATATTGAGTACATCCAGTAGATCGAGTACACCGAGCATACTGAGTACAGCCAGTAGATCGAGTACACCGAGTATATTGAGTACATCCAGTAGATCGAGTACACCGAGCATACTGAGTACATCCAGTAGATCGAGTACACCGAGCATACTGAGTACATCCAGTAGATCGAGTACACCGAGCATACTGAGTACATCCATTAGATCGAGTACACCGAGCATACTGAGTACATCCAGTAGATCGAGTACACCGAGCATACTGAGTACATCCAGTAGATCGAGTACACCGAGCATACTGAGTACATCCAGTAGATCGAGTACACCGAGTATATTGAGTACATCCAGTAGATCGAGTACACCGAGCATACTGAGTACATCCAGTAGATCGAGTACACCGAGTATATTGAGTACATCCAGTAGATCGAGTACACCGAGCATATTGAGTACGCCAAGCATCCAGAGTACACCCATTACATCCAATACATCGCGCATACCGAGTGCACCTAGTACACCCAATACATCGAGTACACTAAGAATACTTAGTACGCCCGGTGCCCTCAGCACATCCATCCAGTAGACTCAGTCCACCGAGCGCAGCCGGTGCACCCAGTGCATGAAGTGTACCGAGTAAACGCAGCACACCAAGACACGAGCGGCACCCAGGACATTTACTTCAGTCATTTGTCATTTTGGTATAATATGACGACTGAGAATCGAACCCCGACCTTCCACTCTCCGGGCGAACGCTACATGACAATTATTCGCAGCGAGAGCGTTGATGCATGCCTGTTTAGGCCGGGGTTAAGCTTGTATAACAACCTATACAGTAACCTTGCGATAAATCCGCCAATGCGTCATTCGTCGGCTAACTTACATTGACAGAGCAGGAGAGTTTGTTTACATGATATGTGAGTGGGAGGGCGATGAGATGGATGTCAGTAAGAACAACCTTCTTTGTTTGGTGAGGAGTTCGCCAGTGAATTCGTTTCTGCCTGTAGGTCCGTAGTCCCAGATTGTTTCTTCCGCCGCAATGTAGTGCCTTCGGAGGTTGCGGAGGTACGTCGGCTGATATCGCAGACGATCGCACGTCCGGACGTCAAAGATGGCTTCCATCCCGTCTACGGAAACAAGACTGAACACTTATAGATAAATGCCTCGTAATCTTGGGCCACAACAAAGTAATACTGTTTGATGGATATTTCTGCCCAATACGAATGAAGACGGAAAAAGTGTAAATGTTAAACAAAATATCTTGTGAGTTAGTGAGGTGGTGAGTGATGAGATGGTTGGGTGAGTTAGTGACTGGAATGGTGATGATGTAGACTGGTGAGTCAGTGACTGGGTTGGTGATGATGTAGACTGGTGAGTCAGTGACTGGAATGGTGATGATGTAGACTGGTGAGTCAGTGACTGGAATGGTGATGATGTAGACTGGTGAGTCAGTGACTGGAATGGTCATTATGTAGACTGGTGAGTCAGTGACTGGAATGGTGATGATGTAGACTGGTGAGTCAGTGCCTGGAATGGTGATGATGTAGACTGGTGAGTCAGTGACTGGAATGGTGATGAGATAGCTTGGTGAGTCAGTGACTGGAATGGTGATGATGTAGACTGGTGAGTCAGTGACTGGCATGGTGATGATGTAGACTGGTGAGTTAGTGACTGGAATGGTGATGAGATAGCTTGGTCAGTCAGTGACTGGAATGGAGATGATGTAGACTGGTGGGTCAGTGACTGGAATGGTGATGATGTAGACTGGTGAGTCAGTGACTGGGTTGGTGATGAGATAGATGGGTGAGTCAGTGACTGGAATGGTGAAGATGTAGACTGTTGAGTCAGTGACTGGAATGGTGATGATGTAGACTGGTGAGTCAGTGACTGGAATGGTGATGATGTAGACTGGTGAGTCAGTGACTGGGTTGGTGATGACATAGATGGGTGAGGTAGTGACTGGGTCGTTGATGAGATGGATGGGTGAGTTAATGACTGGGTCGTTGATGAGATGGATGGGTGAGTTAGTGACTGGGTCGTTGATGAGCCTCGGATGGATGGTGAGTTAGTGACTGGGTCGTTGATGAGCCTCGGATGGATGGTGAGTTAGTGACTGGGTCGCTGATGAGATGGATGGGTGAGTTAGTGACTGGGTCGTTGATGAGATGGACTGGTGAGTTAGTGACTGGGTCGGTGATGAGATGGATGGGTGAGTTAGTGACTGGGTCGTTGATGAGATGGATGGGTGAGTTAGTGACTGGGTCGTTGATGAGATGGATGGGTGAGTTAGTGACTGGGTCGTTGATGACATAGATGGGTGAGGTAGTGACTGGGTCGTTGATGAGATGGATGGGTGAGTTAGTGACTGGGTCGTTGATGAGATGGATGGGTGAGTTAGTGACTGGTTCGTTGATGACATAGATGGGTGAGGTAGTGACTGGGTCGTTGATGAGATGGATGGGTGAGTTAGTGACTGGGTCGTTGATGAGATGGATGGGTGAGTTAGTGACTGGGTCGTTGATGAGATTCTGTAGCGAGAAACTGCCAGCTGCATCTGTCTATGCTTTCCTGAAAGAAGCATCCTGAGACCCGACTCTCTTTCGAAGTTAGCAATATTCTGTTACACATGCATTACGTCGTACAAAGTCTAGGAATGTGACAGTCATGCAAATAGGTGAGAGCCGGGAAGAGGCGACATACAAGGGAGCTAACTCTGGTCATCTTACTTTCAGCATGCTCGGCGACCTCACAGCTGATGCGCCACCTTCCCGGGGAGACCGCAGTGGTGGTGGCGGTAGAGAATTGGGCTACGTCCAGGTTGATTGTGTACTGTCTGAAACAAGAAATCATTAGCACTGTATCAATATCGGAAGAAATTTGTTTGTCTCAGCATTTTGTTTCATCATTTCCCAAACAATAGTTTTGCCAAGTTAGCAAGTTGGCAACTGCAATCTCGACATATCGGTTGACGTCCACTAAACCAACATGTCACTCGTCGTATCCCATATGGGCTAAAGTATCATTAAAGGTGAAAGGTACAAAACTGGGCATTTACAACGGGTACAAGGAATGGTATTTCAAAGTATTAGATTCTATGGTAGTCTGCTACAGTAAACTTTGATAACAGGGTAATAACACATATAAAATGTGTATGTAGTGATCTGTTAAAACGTATTAATGATATGCTGATATGAAGATTTTCACAGTGTTGTTGTCAGCAGGGGCATTTGCATACGATGACATACGGCAAACAAGTCACCCAAATGACATACGATGACATACGGTAACCAAGTGACCCAAATGACATACGATGGCATACGGTAACCAAGTCACCCAAATGACATACGATGACATACGGTAACCAAGTCACCCAAATGACATACGATGACATACGATAACCAAGTCAGAGGGTCTGACAACCGGGCCTCGTAGCCTCTTAAAACAAGCTTGTGTGAACCGGTGACAATTTCTAACCCGGATGTTCACGGGTCCGACGCCGAAGATAGAAAGTGACACTGCGACTGAAGCATAGACTGTCGTTTAGTGTCTTACGTCAGTTTGCTGTTCATATATATCGCCCGTGTGTTGAAAATGGGAAACTACACTTGTGCTTAGATCATATTTAATCCTTTAGATTTACTTTGTTTCGAGTAAATGTTCTATCAAACATATAAAATATTGTATTTTCAAAACTAACACATTTAATATACCATAACAAAACTAGGTTGTATTTTCTTGAAATATGTTCCCTTTTAGAGCCAAAGTTTCGAATATAGACAGGATATTGATACCGCTAGAAAACTCAATATGTCTGTTGTCAGTAACAACGGGAACCGATCATCATTTACTTCGTCAACTCTTTAGCAACACAAATACGTTTGCACTTGCACTGATGCAATTATTTGTGTATTACATCAATAAGATATGGTGCAAACCGCAAGTGGTGCACACCGCACCGAGCGAAAACCACCTTTGACCGAAATATAGGACAAAGCTTCATTTTACCAAGTGCATGTCTCACCTCTGCTTTGTATATCTCCAGCGAATGAGGTGATGTTTATTTGTTGTGTTGAGTTTTCTTGCATTTATAAGGCAAGAGCGTCCAGACCTGATGGCTCACTGAAGCATGTATCAGGACGCAGTGTAACACCTATCTTCCACTAAGACAATACTACGAGCAGAACAATTCTCTATATAACTACTGATAAATGCGTACTGCTTGGAAGGAAAACAAGCGTGATATTTCAAAGTATTGTGATTTTGACGTCATGGTAAATTAATCCCGGAAACAGAGAGTAGTGGGGCCTTCCGCACCGTCTCCACGGGGACACAAGCGTGGACAGTAAAAACTGGGAACGAGAGATATACATCTTACACACTGATGTACTGTTGGGTTGACTGGGAGTTGACAATGTATTCAGACATGACGACATGCAATCTAGGAGCTTAGGACACGCCGCTTTCTGAATAAGTTTTAGTCTTTGGAACGCCTGTCCTGAGACACCAAGTTCTGATACTGGGGCAAGTGAAAGCATTGATTACACAACAGTCTCGTTTCCCGTTAACTTGGTGCCGTCCCATTGCGAAACTTTGTGCAACAACCAGCCCTGCATTTTTAGACACATTCTTTTAACTGGATACATAAATATTGATCAGTATCATTTGATACATCTAAGCACTTGTATATTGCAACAGGACGCTCTTTCTAATCACTGCAAACACGTCGTACAGCGTGCTCCGTCGTACAGCGAGCTCTGACAAGCAGTAACCTGGAAATCCTGGAAACTTTTGACCTGTTAGTTTGCAATCACCCTTGCGCAATTTAACCCCGATTGTGAATGACAAGCGGGATGTTTTCACGAAGAAGTAGAATCTACTGATGGTTTCACCTGTGATGGAAGTATTCGAACGAGTGTCCACTGATGGACAGCGAATGAAGATCCTGGGATGACCCTAGGCCCGCCATATGCCACGTGACTGTCTCTCCAACACAGGCCGTGATGTCGGGGAGGTTGCCGAACACGTAGCCGTTAATGGCGTGGATAGAGGACGTCCGACTGAAGGCCACATCTTCGTTGCTGATGTTGCGAGAGAGGTGTTTCACGTTGTCATTGATGTACCAACTCTTGGATTCGTCCACGGTGGTGACGTACAAGGCGTAATGGCGGTCGAGGTTTGTGTTGTTGAGGGCACCTGCACAACCATTAAACAACTGTTATTTTACATACGTCTAACAATATTCCCGTGGAATTCTTTTATGGAAGTGCAATACACACGTATCTCCCGTTCAGATCAGATCTTCAGATGGTTTAGTCTCTGTCTGTAAAGCCGTGTTGGAGGAGGGGGGAGGGAGGGAGGGACATGATCATATATAATTGTGGGTTCGAATCCTGATCACTCTCGGTATGGTTCTACGTCTGTCGGCATCATCTACCCCATTGATAAGGGTGATACAGTATTTAATGCGGGGACAAACAAACTTGCTAACACACCCGCTGTGGTAATAATATACGACACGGTCTATTTGGAGAGTATATGAAGAATGGCCAATCAGTTTCTGTTCCTGTGCAAAGATGCTTCGTGCCGAAGCTAGCTGGATCATTACTATTTTTTTCTAATCATTATGCTGTTAAAGACACCGAAACATCTTCGACTAGATCAACGAATCCTTAATTGTTAAAAACATGTTCTATCTTAACATCATTTAAAAGCAATGTCTCCAGAACATTGAAACATCTGTAAATAATGTTCACAGTCAACACATCTATGTGAGTGGGTTTAGTTTAACACCACCCTCAGCAATATTCCAGCAACATGGCGGCGGCCGGTAAATAATTAAGTGTGGATCAGAGAATCCAGTGATCACAAGCATGAGCATCCATCTATGCACGTGGGAACCGATGACATGAGTCAACCAAGTCAGCGAGCCTGACCACCCGATCCCGTTAGTCGCCTGTCACAAATAAAAAGTCGCCTTTTGTGGCAAGCACTGGTTGCGGAAGACCTATTCTACCCCGGATGTTCACGGATGGACAATATAACGCCAGTAGGTGTGTCCAAGAACCTTTTCTGCAGGTGAGCAGGAACCCGACTAGTCCTGAGTTGGTGTCCCTGCCGGTGTCGATGTGAGAGTGGTACAGCCATGTCAGACAGTCTGGGTCT
Source organism: Haliotis asinina (assembly GCF_037392515.1). Lineage (NCBI taxonomy): Eukaryota > Metazoa > Mollusca > Gastropoda > Lepetellida > Haliotidae > Haliotis > Haliotis asinina. The sequence continues at coordinate 51,763,929 of NC_090294.1, read as the reverse complement.
CCCTCTGACGGGCTTGCGGTGGGCGTTACTTTCCACTTGTAAGTATAGGTATGTCCAGGTTCCACGATATCAGGGGGTGTGTCCGTGTAGTGGTCATGGCTACCGTCCGCATAAGCCGCTCCTGTAAGAAGTGGAAGATTTCAAACAAAATTTCACCCATCCTTGCACAGCATATTCAAGACGCTGTATGGCGACCAAAAGCACGAAGTATAGGTTTGTTGGATGTACCGCTGGAATGAGGACACTTATCTGACCTTAACCTCAACTTATGTTATATTTGGGACTGTACTTCTCAGTAAAGCACCGATCCTTCATGACCGATATCCAGTACACACAGAAGGGTACGCAAAGTATTTGTTCAGACTATCAGTTGTCAGACTCCCATCTTTGTGGAAGGTTGGGTGTCTGAGTGGGTTAGATCGTTCAATCACTCTGTGAGTGTAGGTTCGAATGCCGATGAGATTCAACACCCAAAAGTTTTAAAACTTGAACTTTTCCCTGATATTGCAATTAAACACCAAGACACGCTACACCTTTCTTAAAGGCATTGCTTATTAGCATATGAAACTTCACAGATACTTATTCCTAAATTACACAATTAAGTACTTGTTCGCCACAAAACATTCTCAAAAACTGAACTATTTAGTTCATAATCTATTCTTGTAACAGAATTTGATGCTGTTTAGCTACAAACATAGCCTACTGCCTGATGTATTATTAAAACAGTATTTCAGGAGCTGACCTTCATTGAGCTTGCTGTAGATGACGCCGTGAGGGTGCATAGAGAAGGTTCTGCTAGCGTTGTTGAAGAAGGTGATGTTGATGAACTCGCCTTCCTCCCCGTACAGAATCGGTCCGACAAATCCCAGCCATGCCGGCTTGTGTTTCTCTGTGCTGAAGGTTTCGTCTGTGTACTCTCTGTAGATCGCCTTCTTGAACACAAGACCGTCTCCAGGTTGTCCTGCCTTCGTCCTGCTGGCTTTCAGACTGAAATATACCATCATCTTTGACATCTCCTGCTACTTGTAGAGACAACGCCAGGAAACCTTCAGCCATGTCATGTCAATCCTGGGTAATCCAGGCAACTACAGTTCGAGGTCCTATGTTTCTGACTGGGAACTGTATCCCGCAATCATAATCCATAGAAAAATAGTTCTTGCATTTTGAATGACTCAACAGTTAAATAACATTTATGACCGTTCAGCATATTTACTCATCACTTTAGTTACATTCAATAAAAACGACACCTTCGAATAAAAATATTTTGAGAACAGATCATTCAAAGGATGAACAGCTTGCTTTTTTCCCCAGAACTACAACTTAACCTGGCCGATGATTTACGCTGTTTACGTCTACAACTCAAACACCAATTCCTAGAGCGAATACGGCAACGTAGCTGTAGTAAAAGGAAAAGAGTTTGTGTTGTAAACCTATTTCCTCTAAACAGAAGTCACCTGTATTTTCTCTGTGACACCAGTTTGGACTCATGGAGAGACACTGGGACGTTTTTGCTAATTATGCATTCCAAAGAGCTGAGAACGTAAGCAGGGAAGTGCAATCTTGTTATAGAGGATTGTTTTACCTCTATAACCTCACACGAATTTCTAAACACTGAAATGTGGCCACGAACACGAAAACAGTTGTAAACGAAGACGCGCCAGGTACCAGAACGTTCAGAATAACGCCGAGGTTGTGTGGGAAATGGCATTTCTTCAGATGTGTTACTTCTATTATTTCAGGGCCAGTGGTATGAATGTCCGCTCCTCAGACACAGGAGCGAGTTTGAACCTGGCATGAGTATGTGTGTGCATACCCTTTGTCCTGACTCACTCCTTCCTTCCACCCAGTTACTCACTCCCTCACTCTCACCCATCAAAGTCATCACTGCCACACAGTCCTTCACTCACTCTGTGGTACATACCTCTCTATGTTGACGACCTCGCCACCTAGCGGCATATAATTCCAATACTCCTCGGTGGCCGCGACGAAGAACAGCTTGTCTCCAGCTACCCCGGATATAGTGACACACAGACACACAGACATGGCCGACAGCATGTTCTTCAACATAGTGATGGTACAATCAGTCTGCAATAGTACAATAACATACCATGGACGCCAGAAGCATGATGGATGTGTTGCAAATGCGAACTATTATTGCCAGATACTGAACTGTCAAAGAAAATAAAACGTCGACACCACAGGGGACGGCTGGGTGAATACAAGAGTGCAAGTGCAAATAACCCTGCAATAAAGTGAGAAAAGTATCTGTGCAGCATATAACCATTGTGTTGAAGATACCCAACACACCCCTTCTATCCGACTCCAGACGAATGTGTAGAGATGAGTACTAAGGGACTTTTTGGTCTGAAGCATGTTAACTTTTAAACCTGCAGAAGAAACGCACTTTACTAAATAAATGAAATCTCATGCTTATGTCACACATTTAAACATTAAAATACTTGCCAAAAAGCCAGAGTTGCGTGTTATTTATTTATTTATTTGTTTGTTTGTTTGTTTGTTTGTTTGTTTGTTTATTTATTTATTTACTTTGTTGTTCAGCATACTTTTCAACGCAGCACGGAGATGGTTCTCACAATATATTTGGCGAGTCAAAAATGAAACATTCATCTCTATTGATAACAACTTCTTGATAACTGCGCTAAGCGTTTCTGTGCAGATTCTTTCATCTTTACCAAGCTAAACGTAACTACAGCCACACATTACTGGTCACGAAGCCAATAACCTAGTTGAATTCAGTACTTATAACATGTAGATTGGGCGCTTCGATAGCCTTTGAGCTTGCAGTTTGGCTGTATTCTTCATTGGCCGTTGGTATGTAGCATCCTTGGTTTGTGTTGATCAGAGGATTGTGGATTTCAGTAATATCTATAGACTCAAGACGTTTTCCATGGTACTGGAGTCTTCTAACCTTGTTGTTTTGTCTTTCAGTCAACTTGTGGTGTAGTTCAAGCTGATAATGATTACTGCTTCTCTCGGTCTTTACTTATGCTGACCCAGTTTACAAATGACACAAGTGTGTGAGTAAATGAGTCAGTTGTTGTTTACGTCTCTTTTATCAATGTTCCATCAATGCCACGATAAGGAATCACACATTGAACTGAATGGAGGGCATCGAACTGGAATATCTGGCTTGACGAGTGAACGTTTCACCCCGTGGACTACAACACCGACCCTGTGCCTCGGGTATCCTATTGCTTGTATACTATATGTAAATACTGACTTCACTTTCACAACCATGTTGTTCGGGTTGATAACGACAGTAATACGATGCAGATCTCCGTGCACGTGTATGCTCAAAACGCGCATACGATATAAGCCTGGTTATTGCATCAATATGCACTCGATTTTCATTCTCAACTCCCTGGGAGTAGACAGTTCAAACAGGCGATTAATCGACAGAAGATTTACAGTGACGTCCTAAAACAAAGACGTCCTAACACCAGAAATGGACTTCACACATCGTACCCATGCGTGGAATCAAACCCGGGTCTTCGGGGTGGTGAGTGAGCGCTTTAACCACTTGGCTACCCCTTCTTCCAGGAATTCAGGTGAGACCTATTGTCACTTCTCGAAAGCACTAGATGTGCTACAAGTGCACCCGTGTGTGCGACGGGACAAACAGCCTCCAATGACAGCCAATCCTTCCCTTACAGCAGAGCTTGAGTGAGTGAGTGAGTTTAGTTTTACACCGCACTATACAATATTCCAGCTATGTGGTGGCGGTTTGTAAATAATGGACCACACAATCCAGAAATGAGCAGTGTCGAACAATGACATGATTCGCACACGTCAGCAAGCTTGATCCTGATCCCATTAGTCACCTCTTACGACAAGTATAGTCGCCTTTTGTGGCAAGAATGTTGCTGAGGGCCTATTCTACCCCGGACCTTGATGAGTCAGAGCTTAAGTAATCATAGTATACGTGTATGTACATACAGTAGTACAGAATGTTCTGGTTCGACCCCCAACAACACAGTATGTCGAGAACAGAAGTCTCCCTGTTCTCAGCTTATATCCCAAGCATGTCGACATGACGCCAAGTGGAGGGCCAAACACCAACAATGCAGATTTTTGTTACACAACACAACCTGTTCATAGGCATTACAACATGCTTGCATGCAAAAGTTTTAAAAATACCGAGTTATACAACAGTCTAGATTACGTCACGTTTCAATGCCGCCGAGGAGGAGGTATGGTGATCATATTTTATTTCTTTAGCAGGGGTTTCTTAATCTGAAAAGGTTCAATATAATGACAGGGCACCTCGTGACCTGTTGCCGCCACTCCACACGTCTCAAGATCTATGCAGTCAGTTACTCATTTGTCCAGGAGAAAACATGGCATATTTTCAACGGAGGCATTATAACTAGGTAGGGGAGCTAGGACAATCAACAAAGTCATTGAGCTGGTGTCTCTAATAAGAGTCTTGGATGACTGGATATTGCCTAGGGGTTGCAGGTGACTTGTTGTAGGCAGCAGGAAGCGTATTGTCACATGCTTCTAACCCATCTTGGTGCATGACTACTTAAAGTATTGTTCACCAAAACATTGTCATTTAGCATCATATCCAGTTTGGCATTTCAACCAAGGCACGCACAGGGCAGGAAATGCGTTCTATCAAAACAAATGGCATGCTATCAAGGTACATTGTAACCAGGAGCAGTATAGCCAGGGTCCGATTTCTCGAGTTTTAACTCAAATCTCAAACTAGGCTTCACAATTTGAAACAGCTGAATTTAACGTAACTGCATGTTTGAAATGTTTGAAACAATTTAAGTAATCTCTAACCACCAAACTCAAATTGCTCTAATGTTGAATTTTATGCCGTTCAGTTCATTTTGTGAAATGCGTTTTCTCCACTTTGAGCAAAAACTCGAACTTAAGTCAAAACTCAGACTTAAGTTAGTTTCGAGAAATCGAGGCCAGGTACACTGACGAAGGGGAAGATGAATCAGAGTAACGTATAATGGTCTCTGGACAAGAAACTGTGACACTGTCCTCGGAACTATCCTACCGCCTTTGCACGATAATTGAGACACAGGAAAAGTGACATATGCAGTAATGATGCTATATCTTGTTTGAATGTATACAACACAATTGAGTATCTTGTTTGGATGAATACAATACAATACAATACAGTATAATGCAATGAAAAAGTTAAGCCAGTCCTTTTGCTATTTGCGAAAAATAAATTCTGAATCTGTTTAGTGGAAAGCTGTGGAAATTCTAGGAAAGTCTTGCGAGGACACCAGGTGTTCACGGAAAGGGTAAACATACCAAGCCCGGTAGGATCCACCATGCACAATATTTGCATACGATTATTTTCAGGCAAACGAGATAATAAAGTGATCGATGGAACGAAGAATAATGTCAGATGAATTTGAATTGACTTCTAGCCGGAGATTCCGAAGGTGAAGAAAAGATATCTGGAAAATGGATTTGTCTTACAACATGTATTTGTGCCTGTGACCTAGCAGTGTAGCTGATTCAGCAAAAATAAATATGCTAAGATGAATCTCGGGATTTTCAGTCCATCGGTAGAAGTTGGTGTTCACTAGTAACAGACAACATAGCAAAATATACAATGTTAATACTCACTAAAAATAATAACACTTTAAAAGTATTAAACCATGTTCAAGATCTCCCCCATCGTGTGTTAAAGTTGACTGCAGACTGCAGACCGTGAACAATTTGTATGTTTCAACTTGTCAGTAAAACGAATATCGAATTTAACACAAAAAACATACCCCCGTGCTCGTCCCGTCCTCACCACGTCTGCCGATATGGATGTCTCCACAGATCGTCGCGGACACTGCATTTAGCTACCCGACTCACTCATCCGTGACCTCATGGGATGTAGCCTGATCACGTGATTTACAGTGAGAAAATCTGTTAGTTCTTCCGCTTTGCACATCTGATGCACTTTTCAACAAATCGGCCCGACAATAAGAGGCAGTGATTGGAGTGATCACCTTGTCTGACCCTAATTTGGCAAAGGTGAACTATTTAAGTGCGGAAAACAGCCCCAATCGAAGCACGATAATATACTCAATTCAGAAAGTAATTTACGTCATACATTTTCTTTCTCAGGGATGACGGGAAATAGCAGTACACTGAACAGCAAAACAAACGAAATTAAGCGTTCTATTTAAAAATTTGACTGTAACCAAGGGCAGAACAAGCCTGAAAAGTGTCGATATACTAACACGCATATCCTTGATACTGTAATGTGAATATATATATAACATGGGATCAACATCGCTGTCGCATTTTCGTAAATTGTCACACAACCGCATTGACAAAAACAGGGTTGCGTTTCTTTCGCTGTTTGGTATAGTTTTCATACATAATGAGCCCATCACACACAGATACGTTGTGTGTATTAAATGTATGTAGTATGTATTCTATGTATTTGGTGTTTTGAAAAGCCTGGTAGGCAGTAGGCAGCATATTTTGCTCATTGCCAGAAGCCCCTGTGTCGTTAGTTTTAAATCCTAATGTCCATTGCACATTCATTGAAAATATTCCTAAAATGTTTCGAGATAGGCCTCGACTAAACTCACTTCAGTGTAAGATTAAAATAGTTTAATATTTCCAGAATATTGTTGTGAACTGGGTTGCGAGGAAGTCACTCATGCTTGAGACGATGCTCTGTGACTTCGTTTTCAACACGACAGCATGAGGTTGGGCTGTTACAGAACGCTATGTCTGAGCAATACAGAATGTATGTTGACCTTTCACCCCCTGCAACACATCAAGCAGAACTAGAAATAAAAATATCTTATGTAATTAGTGACTATACGTCCTTATATAACCATGGAAAACATAATACACAAACGTATGTATGGAGAGTACATATATGTCTGGTTCTCTAGTGTATGTGCATTTCGGTCACGTCATCCTTACTCTCAATATTTTGTTCAGGCGTTGACTTGTTGTAATGCATGTCACTGTCAGCACAATATGATATCCTCCGATTAAACAGGCGTGACGTTCGATGTGTTGTCAGGCAGCCACAATGTTGCGGGAGACATACCATCATACCATCCCATCTACACTAATGAGTGACTATGGGTGGATGGGTGGGATCGGGGTCGGTGGTTCAATTTCCTGACAGTGATGACTAGCATCTGTTACAGCATGGTGTGAGTGAGTATACACAGTCTGTATTTTTGTTACAGCAGTATCCCGCATAGACAAAGGCATAGGTATATTTCGGACACAAATGTGTAACTACATTTAGGGCAAGCCCAAGGCATTAAACAATTATTACCATATGAACAGGTAGATATAATGTTTTGATTCAGTTATATCAGGAATGAGTTAGGCTGGGGACTTTATTTGGTGATGTATTGCATCCTTCCTAATTGTTAATCTTCATCAAGTCATATATTTGATGATCATACCAATGTTAAAGAGCATTCAAAATGTTTTGCATGAAGCTACACGTTCAAATCTGTACATTTGTTTAGTTGCAACTATATAACGCTAACAAGTGACCAAAATACCCAGCCTCCATTATCCGACGAAACATATTCCCCTGGACGCTAAATGCAAACACATAGTAGATATTACAAGGATTGGTCACCGAAGACTGCAATGTTTGAGTTGTGTGTTGATATATCATCTTTTTTATATGAGTGTCATACAGCTTGTCATACAGTTTGTCATACAGTTTGTCATATAGTTTGTCATACAGCTTGTCATACAGTTTGTCATATAGTTTGTCCTACAGCTTGTCAGGAAGTTTGTCATACAGTTTGTCATACAGTTTGTCATACAGTTTGTCATACAGTTTGTCATATAGCTTGTCATACAGTTTGTCATACAGTTTGTCATATAGTTTGTCATACAGCTTGTCAGGAAGTTTGTCATACAGTTTGTCATACAGTTTGTCATACAGCTTGTCATACAGTTTGTCATACAGTTTTTTACAGTTTGTCATACAGCTTGTCAGGAAGTTTGTCATACAGTTTGTCATATAGTTTGTCATACAGTTTGTCATACAGTTTGTCATACAGCTTGTCAGGAAGTTTGTCATACAGTTTGTCATACAGTTTGTCATACAGCTTGTCAGGAAGTTTGTCATACAGTTTGTCAGGAAGTTTGTCAGGAAGTTTGTCAGGAAGTTTGTCAGGAAGTTTGTCATACAGTTTGTCAGGAAGTTTGTCATACAGCTTGTCAGGAAGTTCTGTCTTTTTGTTGCCCGGGACTTTTACTAAACGCGTGACGCAAAGGTGACTCTATAAGGGAGGTCAACTTGTATCTCAATCTGCCGCCATACACAGCAGTGTCAGAAATATACACAGTTACACATCCAGCCCCCACAACATCATAGTAAAGCACACAACAACACTCATACACCACCGCGCCGCGTCGCAATAGACTGTTTTAAATTGTATTTCTTTCCAAGAGAGAACGCATCCAATGATCCATACATCATTCAGGCTCATCCTCTTTAATTCAGCATGCTGTGTCTTTACAACAGCAAATCATCCAGTAAAATCAGTACTTTAATATCTATAACAGTATTAGTTGGGGGATATGCCTTTGTTTGGGACATTTGGGTCAGAAGGAGACATGAAACCTGAACCCGGTCCTCACTGTTCAGACGCCTTGACTACTACACCACCCTCCTTCACCAGAAATTGTAACAGAGAGTGTGTAACAGAAAGTTAACAGAAAACGTACAGAAAATATGTAATAGTCAGTCGGTAAAAGGCATTATAACAGAGATAGATTTGTCTTATATTCAAACAATGAACCATCCAATTAATAAGTGCTAATGAGGAGCATGCATTTTAAAAATACTGACCTATCAATGTGCTCAGTTATACACTGAATACTATACGAACAGTGACGATAGAAAACCCAGAAATCCTTCTTACAGTACAGATGGACGTGATGTTCTGTGTCATATTGTGGTGCGGCGATACGATACAGAGCTATGTCCCTTTTGAGTACCAAGGACCAACGGTTGTAGGTTCGACTCCCTGCTCATGTCACATCCTTTGCTGGCACAGCATTAATACTGAAAGAGAAACGAACTTATCAAAACAGTGTCAAATTGTCTTACACTCTTGCTAACTTACTTCAATGCCCACCCACGCACTCACTATCCGAGGGACTCGGATCAAAGTTACAATTCGTCCTCTTCAACCCATACATGTCGTAAGAGGCGATTAACGGGATCGGGTGGTCAGACTCTCTCACTTCGTTGACACATGTCATCGTATCCCGATGCTAATTCTGCTGACCGCTACATAGTCTAGTCCAGACTCGATTATTCACAAGTGTCCATCATATGACTAGAATATTGTGAAACTAAACTACTTCACTCACCAACCAAACAAAGCCCCAACGACCCAGTTACCTAATTCTAACTACTGGCAGTGTTCAACCTGCCATGCTGACAACTACATCGATTAATACCCGTCAGTTTAATGGAGGAATTTTGCTTCACACACAGACATTCGCGATGACAGTCTGAACCTCGTGTCTTGAGGCTGACTTCGTGACTACTGACCAATTGATGGATGACCAGGCCACTGTTACTATTGCTATATAAATGTCTGGCCATCATGAATGTGTCGTCAGTCCACACAGCCTGCACCGTAAGTATCCACTGACAGACATTCTGTCGTCGTGTTCCAACGTACAGTACAGTTAAATGTACACATAATTGTTCAGTAGTACTCTGTGGATGTGTTGGGCATTGTATGTGAAGGTCTGTGTTGTGTCCACAGCCGTGATACTGCTAGAATATTGCTAAACGCGGCGTAAAACTACATTCAGTCCGTCTTTGAGCTTGTGTAGTGTCTGTTCAGTACATTATGATTGAATCTAAATAATCAACCTTATACATTATACATCTACACATTACTCGCTTTGTCTCATATTCTAATACGACAAACAGGAAATTGACATGTATGCAAATATTTACAATAGGTCATAAAAGCCGCTTTTAGTCCTTGCAAGATAATTCCTTGATACAACGTCAAAGAAACATCAATCTGCTGATCGAGGTGATTAGACGTGAAGTCCTGGAAATGTCAAAAACATGATCCAATCTGTAATTCAATTTTAAAGAAAGATGACTAATAAAATATTATATTTTTGTACTCTAGCCTAAAAATGGCCACCCGATCCACAATCCTACTTGTCTTTTGCTTCCTGGCAACCACCACGGCATATCTTCCCTTCCTGTCACGACGTTTCCCAATGCGACTACCGTTCCCCATGTACCCTCCCCTGCGACACCCGATGCCTCTCCATCTTGGTGCATCGCGAGGTATCGGAATGGGCTTACCTACAGTTATTGGCGGAGGTGGCGTTCACACAATGGGTGGTGGCGTCCTTGGTGGTGGAGTTGTCTCTGGAGGCATCAACGTCGTCGACGGAGGAATGGACATTAACGTTGTCGGGGGAGGTTTGGGTCAAGGGTCTTCTCAAGTAATCTACGTTGGTGACGGTCCGGACACACCTGATCAGTGTAAGTCTGAACGTTCTTCTGTATCTTCCATGTGTCACACGACGTCGTTGTTGTGCATCTACTGATTCACTGTTTAAGTATAACACCGTGGTTTTACTTACACATAGTGTCCAGCCACAACACAAGTTATTTGGAGAAGTCTACTGATTACAGTAACGTCTCAACAACGTTATATCTTTTTTACATAACCAGTTGGAACCTCCTTTGCGCCTCTCAATGTCTGACATGTTTATTGTGTTTTCTAGTTAGGACAAACACGTACCAAATCAAGACATGTAGCTTTACATTTGGAAACAAAGATTCGATTATCAGTGACATAAGACTGTCAATGTGTTTTTAACATGAAGAGGTTCGTGCTCCTTAACGTATAGAAGAACGATTTATCAACCACAATTTCTTTCGTTATTACAGATATTATAGGATGACCATAACCCACAGGAGACACAAGAATCCCCTTCAAGACTACTCCTTGATAAAATAGCCCGTCATGAAACCTGAATGTGAAAGACGCAACCGTTGTGATTGTCTTGTTTTCAAGAAACTGACGAAGTTGTAAACCTCGGTCTGTGTAAGCGGCACGTGTTTTGTTTGTTTCGTTCTGTATGTGTTGCCATCAAAATGATGTAAAATATGGGAAATAAAGAATCGTCTTGTTATATGATAGTTTGGTTATATTGAAATTACCAATCCTTCTTCAAGGATCAGTGTCAACACTCGTGCCTAAGTAAATGATTTCAAGATTCTGTGTAAGCCTTTTATCGTAGCACAGTGTGGTAGCATCTGTCGGGCAGAATGTAAAGCACGTGACTCTAGAAACTTGTTCTCAGTTTTGTGACTTCTGTTTCAATCATTCTTTTAATCTTTCCGCTGATGTTGTGTAGGGGATATATGTAAGAGGTAGTTGTGTCGTTGTGGTGACAGTCATCACTTGGTGATGCAAAAACAGCAGAATCTAAGTCATTACAAATATATGCAGCAACAGATGAGTACAAGTCATCACTTGGTGAATCTACGTCACCACCAGGTGATGCAGCAGCCATGTTAATGATTTGATCGAGCGAACTATCATAACGGTATCGTAATTCACTGTTACAAGCGTCGTGTTTTCACGACTTTACCAATATACTCACGCACTGATCCTCAGTGTTATGCTGCCATACAGAAGAAAAGTGAAGATACTTACAGTCTGGAAGACCAGCCTTAACATGTGACCTACAACGACTCTTGGGAATACTTGTGTGAAACCGGTATCATTTAAGCCTGTGTGAAGACTACAACAGCATAAACCATGTTTGGAATGGACGCTCGATGATTACTTTCACGTTTAAAGTCAAGTGGATGCCCGGCTTGATCATACTGATTTTGAAGTGATGCGTCTATGTGACGACAGTCGCGTGTCTCTTGAGTGTTACTGACAAGGGCAAAGTGTGCACTTCTTCCCCACAGAGAATGTGAGTGAGTGAGTGAGTTTAGTTTTACGTCGCACTCAGCAATATTCCAGCTATATGGCGACGGTCTGTAAATAATCGAATCTGGACCAGACAATCCAGTGATCAACAACATGAGCATCGATCTGCGCAATGGGGAACCGATGACATGTGTCAACCAAGTCAGCTAGTCTGACAACCCGATCCCGTTAGTCGCCTCTTACGACAAGCATAGTCACCTTTTATGGCAAGCATGGGTCACAGAGAATGTAAATAAAGTTAAAAAGTTTTGTTTCTGCATGAATACATTTCATAGTTTTAAAGAAATATCTGATAGAATGGTTATTTGTTCAGAAATACCGCATAAAGCTCAAAGCGAAAGGCAGGAACACCTCTAAACAACATCAGCTACCAAAAGGTGTCGTCTACAAAATCAACTGCGACTGCAGCTGCGACTGTGAGGCATATGTAGGTGAAACCTTCCGGCCGGTAAACATCAGAATCAAAGAACACTTATCATCTACAACCAAATCAGACCGAAAATCTGCTATATACACATATAATCACAGCATAATTTGGGACAATGTAGAGATATTATCCCAAAACCACAAGGACTTCACCCAAAGAAAACTGGCAGAAGCAGTTCAAATCAGGAGACACAAACCCTCAATCAACAGAGATCAGGGATATCTGATCCCAACTGCATACAATGAACTGATAAAAATAACAGATTAGAGCTCGAGCTCACCAGCCATCATTATTAATTACCCGATCAGCCATGTATACTTTGTTACAGCTGCAGCCACTATTGGCTTCCTCTTATTGTCTCATCATTACTACCACCCATTGTTGTTGTTGTTAATCCCCCGCCTTTGATCCATACCCACACGTTGTTATTGCTTTATCCCTGTCCATGTATATAAGTCTGTTCTGTGCTGTATCACTCCACTCTTGCTTGACAACGGTATAAGGATCCATACCGAAACGTCGCATCATATGTAATAAAGAAGTTGTTATCCATAACGAATCTTACCCTCTTATTGCTCTCCAGCTTCTAATCATGGCAATCAAACAAATAATACCGCATAAAGATAACTCAGCGGTCATTTTGACAAACTAGTGATGGACGTCTGATGGGGGTATGACATGCACATTGTCAACAAATCTCTCCAAGCACGCACTTGATATAATAGGGCTTTTTAGAGAAAAGCAATAAGATAATGTTCACATACGTTATGTAAACTGGCAGAGAAAACAAAAACACTGAATGAAACAATTGCAAAAAGTTATTTAAACGATTTTAGACTGATCACATACAAAATAGTACTTGGTGTATAACTAGAATATTTGGCACTACCATCGCCTATCCTGGTCTTGTTTATTTCATCCACTGTCGAGTAAGGATCTATCGCTTCACCTGCCCATCAGTTCGTGTCATACAGTACAATGGCGGGACACTGTACATATGCCTTGAAGTAGGTCTATTGTATAATAAGGTGCGACAGTGAAAACGACTGAATGTTAATAAACTCAAAAGCATTTTGCATCCCTCTTCGGTTCTCTGAGTGAAATCAGGGACCACTGGGTGCCCCACTGTACCTCACTCGAGACTAAGATTTGGTGTCAGCTCTGTGGGATCTCTAGGTTTTCGAAAGAAATTCTATTATTAATTAACTTGTGAAAATAAAATAGAGTAGAATCTGCTTTCAAGTGTATTTTCCAGTGAAATGTCCAGGCACATTTTACATTGGAAAGTTTCTCATCCGCAGCTGAGTTTGACCAAAGGTAGTATTATTTAATATCAACAAGTACCTGGAGCATGCATGGCGAACTATGTTTGAATAGCACGTGTTGTAATATATCCACATTCTGTTTACAGGGTATAAAATGCCGAGATATGCACTGAGAGAGTGGGAGACACTGACTTCTACCTTCTGAGATATATATTTCGTTTGCTTTCTTACTTGTAAGCTTTCGAGATATTTTCGGGATATTTTCGCAGTATAGTTTTCCAAAACTGTATTTCTGCACTCTTTAGAATGACCATATTGACTATGACGGCGATAGAAGAATGAAGACAACAGACGCAGATGTCATGACAACAATTATATTCAATTTGTAATTTTTCATTGGAGACAAAATTGAACAACACAACAGCAATAAACCATTTTCATCGGTGTTAGACAGGAACAATTAAAGTAAACATACACTGTAAATGTATAAACTTTCCACAGAACAAACAATTACGTAGAGCTGACTGTTAAGTATATATCTCCAGATAAACATACATTCTCGCCCTCGCCCTAGATTGTCTCTCGCAATATGGCGGAGTTACTCTGTGGACTATCATGTACTTTATATTCTCGCCACGTCTCGTCACGCGAGCTGGACTCGTCATGACTGGTGTCATCAAGTATAATCAGCCGATCAGGTCTGAAATACAAAAGAAGAGCTCCCTTAGATCTTGGTGCCATATAGCAGCTTGATTACTGATGAGAGCGGTATGAGACTGCAAACAATGAACCAGTACTTGATGAATGGGCAAGACCTTGCACAATACACAAATGTATACTTTATCACTTGTTGTCATCACAACATGGCAGAAATACTGCCGACGGGGATATTTTATAAATAACTTTCCAAATGAAAATTACATATGTCCAAAGTAAGACGGGATAGTGACAATCAACGTTTACTATTGAATTCATTATAATCATAGAATGTCAATCCTAAGCTGTCTGGTCTATTTTGCATCACAATTCCTAAATATTAAAATTTTCAACAAACAGATTTACCTACATATACTTCCAGTCGTACAACGCATTGTGCCCGAATTTAAATACACTATAATTAGATACGTACAGGTATCCGATACGTCTGGGCGAGAGATGTCGACACCATCTCCATAGTACATGACGCTGGAGGCAGGAACAGTCGCCCCACCAATAACACTGACTCCTGCTGGAGATCCTCCAACTACATTCACGTTGCCGTCAACGGACGCAGCAACTGTCGCAGTCCCTACACCAACTCCTCCCCCAACACCAACACCGACTGATCCGTCAAAGCCGTAGCCACCGACGACGTTAGGCAATATCGTCCTGAGAAACCCAGGACCTCCACCAAAACCTCCATAAGGCATTGCCATTGGGAAGGGTGTGAAGGGAAAGGGTCTTGCGAAAAACGGCACATGGAATGTCGCCGATGTGATGGAGCAGGACATGGCAAGGAGGAAGGCGCAAACAAACCTGAGTGGCATTTTGTGACCTTCAAAGAAAAAGAACAACTAAAATATATATTGTGGGGCTATAGGAGAAGATTGTTCAACAAAATGTATAAAGTCAACACCATAGAATGACTAGCTTCAGTTATCTCCCGAAACTGCTTGCACATTAAATGTGCGTTGACATGGTAAAGAGTCTACACAGTCATGTGATAAATGGACCAGAAAGTGTCGCGATAACCTGCTTAAATTATAAGATACCTTTTGTATTTGGGTGTACTTTGGGTATGTGCACATTGTCATATAGAGAACAGGTGTTGACTAAAAGATGCGCGTATTTTGCCTCCCGTCACAAGTACATACAAGGAAAAGTCAGTTGTTCAACTGAAATATACATGAATCATACGATACAAGTCCAAATGGTCAGAATTACCTGTCAGTACTTGAAACCGTTGAAACTGTATTTCTGGTGAAATCACAGCAAACCAGCATTAATATAGTGATGTGAAGGCGATAAATGCAGCTCATCCATCAGAGATTGGTCAAGAGATCTGTCAGAAGACAGCATCACTCACGTTGTCATGATTGAAGAACAACAGGAGTAACTTGATTGAGGTGTGGTCTACACGCGTGTGCCATAAATAATGTCCTGTTGGGGTCAGTTGGGGTCAGGGGTTCGTGGGTGTTGGCTGTGTAATGCCGTACTCATCTATAGCCCAGCTATACACAATCGACACCAGACAACACTGGCAATGATATGGTGAGGAGCGGATCCGATAATGCCAGCGACAACGTTCCCAGCCACCCGAAGCATTGTTCATTGATGGGGACCATTTCTCATCTATGTTCCCATGGTATGGTTTTGACATAGTTTTGACATGATAAAGAGAGATTCATCAAACATTACTTGCAATGAATGATTAAGCGCCACCAGGTTTTTATATCATATTGAGTTAGTATGATCAAACACAGGGGTGGACACAGGAGGAGTTGGGGTTATGTCAGGTTTAAAGACATAATTGATCCAGCAACTTGTCGGGGTCAATCTCAGCGTCCGTGTCACGGTCAGTGACGTGTGACAAATCGCATTAATGGTCAGGTGTTTGTACGTGACAACTGACGGGCGGTGACTGATGTTTGGTGGACGTGGGAAGGTAGTTATTTTAGCTTCGCTTAACACGTAATTTCTTCAAGTGGAAGAACAAGTCTTGCAACTAGAATAGAATTTTTGCTGTTAGTTATAAATTGTTTTGACATGTTTAAATGCAAACAAAGACGAAAGCATGGGCCGTGACAGAGATGTGAAGATGTGTGAGGGTTGTTGTAAATACGAAACAGACCCAAAAGTTATTTGATGAAACTGTCTGCTACAGGCTATCACACACGTTTACCGGATTCACAAAGAGCAGTTCCTAGTTGTGTGAAACTGTCTGCTACAGGCTATCACACACGCTTACCGGATTCACAAAGAGCAGTTCCTAGTTGTGTGAAACTGTTTGCGGAACATTCGCTTCTAGTGACATGTGATTTGTTCCTCGCATCACATTTAAACAACAGTTTGCGAAGTGTGTACGCCGTACACTTTGCATCGATGGGTCATCCAGCGTTCCCACTGTCCGTGAAGATTCGGGTGTGAGTTAATCGGGTGGTCAGTCTCGCTGGTGTGCTTGACGCATATCATCGTATCCTAACTGCGTCAATTACTGTTTTTGTTTTTGTTTTGTTTTTATGTTTTTTGGGGTTTTTTTCTGGTCCGGACTTTCGTATTTACAGATCGTCGTCATTCGCTTCAATGTTGCTATGTATGTGTGATAGACAACAGACAAAATAGTAATCCCCCATTCAAAGACAGTGTTTGTGCTGGGAAGAAAACGTGTGTCAGTCACGAATTTGTTCACGTATTCACAGGTTATCCCTATCTCAGAATATTCTCTTTCCGTATGCAGATCAAATCAAATCTCTTACATTTCAAGGGCGGTGGGGTAGCCTAGCGGTTATGGTGTTCACGCCAAAGACCCGGGTTTTCTAGCGTCCTGTGATATTGCTGGAATATCCACACACTCACACACTCATTCACTCTTATAATCCAGTACTGAAGTGTCCACCGGGCCTGTAGTACTGATGAGACACAGGGACAATGTTTGTAAGCATTGTTTCTATGTGAAAAAGCATCATGGATATACAGACCAAGTATTTTTAATGTTTGTTTTATTTGTGTTCATTAACAAAAGACATTTTCATGAATTATTATTTGTAGGGTGATATTACGGTAGAGAGTGTGTTAATAGCAAGAACATACCAACAAAAACAGGAACTCATCTTCAATTACATTCAATATACATAATTTCATATTCATACTCAGGGTGACTGCAGGAAATGGAAGACCACATCCATGGGAAAACTACTGGAATAGTTTACAGATGAGTTTACTACACGTTCTTGTTGTTATATATTAAAAACATGGCTGGAAGTTATACAACCTAGGACTACAAAGCAACTAAAACGTTTGATTTACACAACAACTTGATACTTTACACAGGACACGAGTATCTCGCATGAGTTAATATTAATTTTAATGAAGATTGCCTCTGTTTGTATCTCTCCCTCAAGACAGGTCAAGGATCTCGGAGTGTAGTTGCAATCGGATCTATCCATGTCCTCACAAGTTGAACATCTGTGTAAGATCAGCTACCAACATCTTCGTACCATCGGAACATTCAGGAAGTACATCACCAAGCAGAGTGCACATACTCTAGTTAGATGTCTCTTTGTTTCCCGCCTTGACTATTGCAATAGCCACCTCACTGGTCTCTCTAAAAAACACATACGAATACTCCAGAAGGCTCAGAATACGGCAGCCAGAAGTATTTCCTTATCTTCTAAATATGACCATATATCTCCTGTGCTAAAATCTTTACACTGGCTCCCTGTTCCATACCAGACAGAGTTCAAAGTCCTGTGCATCATCTACAAGTGTCTCAACAATCTTGCTTCTTCATATCTATCGCCCCTGTTAACCAAGTATGTCCCGTCAGGGCTCTCCGCTCTCAGAATCAGTATCTACTGATAGTTCCCCCAGCTCGCCTCACTTCCTACGGAAAGAAAAGTTTCCAACACGTTGCTCCACTCCTATGGAACTCTTTGCCACTCCACATAAAACTCTCTGAAACTATAGATTCTTTCAAGAAAAATCTTAAGACTTTTTTTCTGCACTAAAGCCTTCCAGTGACTCTTCTTTTCTACTTGAGCGCCATGAGCATGCATTCGTGGGTGGACACTGGCACTTTATAAACATCCGTATTATTATTTATTTATTTATTAGATTCTAAGAGGAATTCTTGGTTGTTTTCCTTCTATGGGAAAAAGGCCGCACCTCCAGGAAATTCTGTTTAATGTATCTATTGGCACTCATTTCTTCCAGCAATCATATACTTGCCAGTATTACAACCACATGCATGTACAGGTAACTGCATGTACCTTGATACAGGTGGCCTACGTATAACTAGATACAGGTGACCTACATATACCTAGATACAGGTGACGTAAATGTTCCTTGATACAGGTGACCTACATATACCTAGATACAGGTAACTGCATGTACCTTGATACAGCTGGCCTACATATGCCTTGGCACGGGTGACCTACATGTACCTTCATACCATTGACCTGCATGTGCCTCGATACCGGTGATACAGGTCACCTACATGTACCTTGATAGAGGTGATACAAGTGACCTGCATCTACCTTGATGCAGGTGATGCAGGTGACCTACATGTGCCTTGATTTATGCTTTTCGAATTCTTCACCATCCCTCCTGCACAGCGTTGGCAAGTCCTGCAAGTGTCTGGGGAGTGAATGAGCATGACTTAACTCCGCTTTGTTCAATATTCCAAAATCACGAGGGACACAAGAATTTGCCTTCACACATTGTACCCATGTGGGGAACCAACCAGGCGTGACGAGTTCACGCTTTAACCACTAGGCTACCCCACAGCCCTGTCTGTGGACGCTGGTGACATTAATGGACACGTTCATAAAGTTTGTCCAAACAGATGCTCAACCGGGTTCAGATGAACTGATTTGTAGGCCAGTGAATGACACTGAGGTTTGCATTAGCGAGACAGACACCTGTTGCACGAGCTGTGAGGGCTCGAGCCTTGTCGTATTGTAACATTCCACTCTGGCGGTTACAAAGGGGGAGGTGGTGAGGTCGCAGGACTTGGTCGATGTAATAATTTACTGCATGACTGAACCTCGCTATGAAGCTTTTGGCTGTATATGATCAAGTATTTAGACGAACAATTAAGGGTAAATAATTTTATTGCAATTGGTCACGTGGACGAAGGAGACAAATATGCACAAAAATACAATTGTACAACTTCAACTGATGGAAGAATCTGTATAGACTGAAAGTAAAACACATATTTCCATGTAACGGGAAACATACACTCACAACAAGTCGAGCTTCTCTTTGACACACACATCGCACATAGAGGCAGAAATAGCATGGCATATGCTTGTATATTAGAGACTGTTTATGGATTTCCATAAATACGAATTTGAAGACCCGCCTCAGATGCTTTCTTCAGCTACCAATGCTTATCACTAGAGGCGACTAACGGAATCGGGTGATATTTACATAGTTGTATCCATATTTCGAAAAATGATGCTATTGATTTGAATCATTGAATTGTTGACTTGAATACAAACTGCCGTCATACTGTTGTCATGACGGTGAGAGCATAGTAAAACAATAAACAAACAAACAACTCTGTTAACAACTAAGACCTTACTCTTGAAAGGGACAAAATTCCACTTCAACTTAGCCGACCACATCTGAAACAGTAACAAAACACATATTCACCAATCATTCAAGGCATAAATCAAATACATGTATAGACGTCTGCGACTTTCGTGTGGGGTTTCAACAGATGGAGGTATATTGTTAGTTACTGTGCATGGTTTGCCCGTTAAGATATAGCTACACAGCCAATGGGTGTCACTAACAATATAGTTTGAAAAATACATTTGACTGAAGAGTTGTTGGAGTATAAGAGCAATGTCTAACACCATACACGAATTGAACAGAGCATAATTTTCCGAAACATACTTTGAAATGCGACACGTTCAGACAAACGTTGATAACCACTCCATTGCACTTACACTTATCAGATACGTCAGGGCTGGATATGTCGACCCCATCACCATAGTAAACTCCGCTGTTGGCGGGAAGAGCCGCATCAACAAACATGTTTGCTCCTGCCGATGTTCCACTGACGATGTTAACGTCACCGTCAACAGACAACCCTGATGGAAGGCTATAACCTGCTCCACCGATGACGTTGACGTTCCCATCAATAACACTCGTAGTAGCTGGGACAGTCACCGTTCCACTGCTCAAACCAACGCCTCCTCCAACGACGTTGACGTTTCCGTCAATAACATTTGTACCTACTGGGACGGTGACAGGTGTCTCAACCACACCCACAGTCCCACCAACCACGGAACGGCCAACGAGAGGATGAGACACCATGGGTGTGGGAATATGCACTGGCATAGGAAAAGGCACTGGTATATGGATGGGCATGGGTATATGGATGGGCATCGGTATACGTGGAGGCATCAGTAACGGCATAGGAATAGGAAAAGGTCTCGGCAACAAGGGTAAATGAGACGTTGTCGGCTTTGTGAGACAGGAGACCACAACGACGGCAAGGAAGGATTTTGTTGCCATATTCATATTCTAGAAAGAAAGAAACAAACATCATTACATTAGTACAGCTATGACAGAAGTTAAAATTCAATGACATCCTTAAGACCAAGTACAGACGAACAATGTTTAAAGACACTAATTGTCACTTGTATTGTATGATGTTGCATATTCAAACAGAAAACAAACATTCTGAGGCCAGTCATGTTGGATACAAATGTCAAATATTGAAACACGTACACAGGTTGATGGCCACTCCCTCCGTGTTCAAGGATCAGATGTATATGAAAGCGTCCACTTACCCTGCACAGTATTCTGCATATACAATCTGTAGACCCCTGAAGACAAGTGTTTTGAGGAATCACAGATACCCAGCATTTATATAGCCAAAGTCAAGAAGGAAACTGTCACTCATAAATAAACGACTGATTACAGGGTCTATCATAAAACAAAGTATCACTCAAATGTCTTGTCGTGTTAAATGGATTGGTTTGCTGCCATGACTAATGTTCCCTCTACGAGATAAATGAGTCAGTGTGTGAGGGGGTCAGCCGACGTATTGACCACATGACACAACAGGTGCGACGTGGATTTCGTCAGATGTTGACAGCTAGGTGGCATGATAAAAAAAACACAAAAAAAAAAAACTTGGTGAAGAGACGTAAAATATAAGCATGCCACAGGTATATAACAAGTCTCTTGTCTCAGAATGATCCGTAAACTTCACGAGATACCTTAACCAGTATGGGACCTAATGAGCCAAGCTCTCGTTGTTCTCCTATATCGTCTTGATGTTCGTCACAATCAGACATAGTCATTGAGGGTTCGCCATCAAGATCCAAGGGACGTAACTCGTGAGGCATATCGGACGCGGTGTCAACAGATGACTACCTTCCTACCTTGCCATTTTGGTTTAGCTAATTCAAGTTATTAATTATAGGATGTTAAACCAGATTCCCCTTTCATATCAAGCTTATGTCATGAGTGACAAACCAAAATGATTTCACGAGGGACATAAACTTGATGTGAAAGGGGAACGAGTTTTGTATCCTATTTATTACACACGTTCTAAAAAGTGAAAATATCGTTAAAAGAAAGCAATATTTTGCTTTCCTATACATAGAAGCATGTAACGCGGATTAATACATCATACTGGTGATTGGAATGTCAACAGCTTCACTCCAGGAAAACGTACGCTGCGTATAGGCCATGTATTTCCTATACGGCGCCTAATCACAAGAAAATAAACAAATTAAGTCAGAATCAAGTCGTAATGAAAATTTTATTCTTTTCAATTGAGGATTTGTTTTCAAAAGCAATAATATAATTCATCAAAACACTTGAACTTGACTACGTGACCTAAATCTTGCCTGAACGTCCATCGGCCATCACTGTCGGGTTAGTCGTCATGTTGAGAAGTGTTCACAAAGAAGGGGGCATGTAATTAGGAGCGGCAAACTCAACAGCAAAGATGAATGTGAAAAACAGGGAACTGTATGTCTAAAATAGTTGGGCTTAATGTTCTTCATCGGAGGACGAGTTACTGTAAATAATTCGGCGATGCTTTGCGCAAGATGCCAGTGCCGCCTTCTCATCTCGGCTTGGAATTCCCACTTGTCGAGATGTTTATGTTGAAGACTCCACCGAAAACTGGGTCTGAAAGCACAGCCAACAACCTCGAACGAAGACGATTTCAAGCCCATTGTGTTCAGATTCTGGGAAGTGCTTTTGACCCCTACATAAGAAATAGGGCTGCAACGAATCGGGCCACCTTCGATTCGAATCGATTTTCGATGTTTAACTTTCGATTTCGAGTATTTCGATTCGAATAATTGTCAGAAGACAATACACACAAGATGACTTAAAAGTTATAATGGCGTATACCACATTGCCATATGCTTACTTTAATACACCGAGTAAGCAGATGAGATATTCTTTGAGTCATGTATTGCCATGTTTGGATACAAGTGAGGTATTAAATTTCTATTAACTATAATGTGCCAAGTTCCAGCCTACTGTCTGAATAATAATAATAATAATAATAATTATTTATATCATTGAATTTTCTGTCCCTTTTGACAGCAATGTGATTGGCAAGATTCAGGAAAAGCATGATAAATATGCGGACCTCGCCTTTGAAATGTCTCGCTTGCATCCCAAGTACACTGTCGTCAGGCTCCCCATTGTTCTCGGTGCCCTTGGTTTGGTACCTCCTGATCTCTTGGCGCAGATGAGGAGAGTGCCCGGGTTCTCCACCGGGAGCACAGCCCTTCTGACAATCTGGGTAATGCAGAAGGCTGCAGTGTTGGGGAGCCTCCATATTCTCCGAAAAGTTCTTGGTGGGTTCGACTAGGCAGTGTTTCCTGGGAGAAGTCCCATTCGCTGTCTGGGCTGCGTGTAGAGGGGGCGAGGGCCCTGAGCTGATGATGAGCTTGACCAGCCTGACTGTGCCAGGATCACCCGAACCCTCTCTGCTGCATTTCAATTTTTAATCTGTAAAACATAATAACCTATCTTGGAATGCAAGTTCGAGACAAGCTCCAGAATGCCCAGATTCAAGATAAACTTCGGGCCGAGTATAAATCTCGTTTAAAGAAAATCTGGAGTTCAGAGCTAAATGCTCGAAACAAAGTCAAAGCCACCAATACCTTTGCTGTGCCAGTCCTCTCCTATTCCTTTGGAGTAGTTGATTGGACAAAACAAGACATCCAGAATCTTGACCGCCTGACCAGAAGGATCATGTCTGATAATAGAGCACACCACCCTCGCTCCTCTCTTAATCGTTTATATATGCCAATCAATTTGGGAGGACGGGGTTTGATTAATGTGGAAGCTCTTCATGACAGAATGTTATTGTGTACTTTTGCACATATTTATTTGTCAGATGATCCTCTGGTGATGCACGTCAAGATTCATGATGAAAGCAAGGAATTCCACAGCTACTTTAAGCGTGCCAAGGTTGTTGGACACAATTTGAAATTTGAAGTTGATTTTGTTGATGGCGATGTACTGCTGGACGGTACAGTGATGGGAGTAAACCAGGTGAAGTCTTTCACCAAGTCTGCCCAGAGTCGGTCCTTTATGGAGAAGCTGTCTGAGAAGCCATTGCATCGTGTGTATATGCAGTGTGTGGAACAGAACAGCAATCCAAGCGACTCCTTCGCCTGGATGAAGTCGGCTGGTCTCAAATGTGAAACTGAGGGCTTTCTTTTTGCTGCTCAGGACCAGTCACTTCCCACTCGCAATCGCCAGAATGTGATTCTTAAAGAAAATATCAATATGAAATGTCGTCTTTGCAATCAATTTACAGAGACTGTCCAACACCTTGTTAGTGGATGCCCTTCCTTGGCACAAACAGCATATCTTAAAAGACATGATGGCATGGCTCGCTGCTTTTATTATCGTCTCCGCCATGCCTGTGGCTTTGACTCCGAGGTCCATCCATGGTACGACGCTGAGCATGTCCAGGGCGTCCTGGAAAATGACAACCACAAACTTCTCTGGAATAGGCCAATATACAGCCTGAGACGAATTCCAGCCAACAAACCTGATCTTGTCCTTTTTGATAAAGCCAATGAAATTATTTATATCATTGAATTTTCTGTCCCTTTTGACAGCAATGTGATTGGCAAGATTCAGGAAAAGCATGATAAATATGCGGACCTCGCCTTTGAAATGTCTCGCTTGCATCCCAAGTACACTGTCGTCAGGCTCCCCATTGTTCTCGGTGCCCTTGGTTTGGTACCTCCTGATCTCTTGGCGCAGATGAGGAGAGTGCCCGGGTTCTCCACCGGGAGCACAGCCCTTCTGACAATCTGGGTAATGCAGAAGGCTGCAGTGTTGGGGAGCCTCCATATTCTCCGAAAAGTTCTTGGTGGGTTCGACTAGGCAGTGTTTCCTGGGAGAAGTCCCATTCGCTGTCTGGGCTGCGTGTAGAGGGGGCGAGGGCCCTGAGCTGATGATGAGCTTGACCAGCCTGACTGTGCCAGGATCACCCGAACCCTCTCTGCTGCATTTCAATTTTTAATCTGTAAAACATAATAATAATAATGGGTCAGTGATTATGACCATGCAATGCATGAGAGAGTATCTAGGTCGTTTGTCTGTTACATCTCACCAGATTGCCTGAAAAGTGTCAATAAAAAGTCCAAATCTAATACAGCTCCAGGGCCTGATGGCATTCGAACCCGGTATTGGAAACTGTTTCCCTGTGTCCAAACACCATTACTTCACTGTTTTAATTCCCTTGTGGACACAGGTGATGTTCCTCCGTGGTTCTGCAAAGGTCGCACAATACTTCTCCCAAAAAGGGAGACTTGACTGATCCCAAAAACTTCCGCCCTATCACGTGTTTGAATACTCAATATAAATTAGTCACAGGATGTTTGACAAACCTCGTGTCATCTTACTGCTCTTCCAATGAGATAATTTACAGAGAGCAGAAGGGGGCGAGAAAGGGATGTTGGGGGTGCAAGGATCCACTTCTTGTACAGAAAATGATTTTGGAAGAGGCTAACCTCTCCATGTGCTGGATAGACTACAAAAAGGCATATGACTCTGTCCCTCACGAATGAATTCTGAGGTCTCTTCAGTGTATTGACCTCCCTGAACGACTACTTGATTTACTCAAGTCTTTAATGAGTTGCTGGTCGACTCAACTTGAGATGTATTCACAAGGAGAGGTGCAGACATCAGAATCTATTCCAATCAGAAGGGGAATTTTCCAGGTGGACTCCTTTAGTCCTTTGCTTTTTTGTCTGTCTCTAAATCCTTTCAGTTTCCTGCTCAATAGGGAGGAAGGTTACCATCCCGGGCCTCCTCAGCACAGGTCCCCAACACCTCTTACTCATCTCCTCTACATGGATGACATCGAGCTCCTTGCCAAAGGAGAGACCAATTTGAAAGAACAGGTTCTCCTTGTCGAGTCCTTTTCTAATGATACTGGCATGACACTTGGACTCGACAAATGTAATACTCTTCATATGAAACATGGCAAGGTAACTAATAATGGATCGGTCAAGTTACAAGGGGGAGAGGAGTTGAGTTATTGAGCATCTTGTGGAAGATCAGGCCTACACCTATCTTGGAATGCAAGTTCGAGACAAGCTCCAGAATGCCCAGATTCAAGATAAACTTCGGGCCGAGTATAAATCTCGTTTAAGGAAAATCTGCAGTTCAGAGCTAAATGCTCGAAACAAGGTCAAAGCCACAATACCTTTGCTGTGCCAGTCCTCTCCTATTCCTTTGGAGTAGTCGATTGGACAAAACAAGACATCCTGGGTCTTGACCGCCTGACCAGGAGGATCATGTCTGATAACAGAGCACACCACCCTCGTCCCTCTCTTAATCGTTTATATATGCCAATGAATTCGGGAGGTCGGGGTTTGATTAATGTGGAAGCTCTTCATCACAGAGTTTTATTGTGTACTTTTGCACATATTTATTTATCGGATGATCCTCTGGTGATGCATATCAAGACTCACGATGAAAGCAAGGAATTCCACAGCTATTTTAAACGTGCCAAGGTTGTTGGACACAATCTGAAATTTGAAGTTGATCTTGCTCATGGTGATGTACTGCTGGACGGTACAGCGATGGGAGTAAACCAGGTGAAGTCCTTTACCAAATCTGCCCAGAGTCGGTCCTTTGTGGAGAAGCTTTCTGAGAAGCCATTGCATCGTGTTTACATGCAGTGTGTGGAATAGAACAGCAATCCAAGCGACTCCTTCGCCTGGATGAAGTCGGCTGGTCTCAAATGTGAAACTGAGGGCTTCCTTTTTCCTGCTCAGGACCAGTCACTTCCCACTCGCAATCGCCAGAATGTTATTCTTAAAGAAAATATCAATATGAAATGTCGTCTTTGCAATCAATTTACAGAGACTGTCCAACACCTTGTCAGTGGATGCCCTTCCTTGGCACAAACAGCATATCTTAAAAGACATGATGGCATGGCTCGCTGCTTTTACTATCGTATCCGCCATGCCTGACTCCAAGGTCCATCCATGGTACGACCCTGAACATGTCCAGGGCGTCCTGGAAAATGATGCTTTCAAACTTCTCTGGAATAGGCCAATATACAGCCTGAGACGAATTCCAGCTAACAAACCTGATCTTGTCCTTATTGATAAAGCCAATGAAATTATTTATATCATAGAATTTTCTGTCCCTTTTGACAGCAATGTGATTGGCAAGATTCAGGAAAAGCATGATAAATATGCGGACCTCGCCTTTGAAATATCTCGATTGCATCCCTAGTACACTGTCGTAAGGCTCCCCATTGTTCTCGGTGCCCTTGGTTTGGTACCTCCTGATTTCTTGGCGCAGATGAGGAGAGTGTCCGGGTTCTCCACCGGGAGCACAGCCCTTCTGACAATCTGGGTAATGCAGAAGGCTGCAGTGTTGGGGAGCCTCCATATTTTCCGGAAAGTTCTTGGTGGGTTCGACTAGGCAGTGTTTCCTGGGAGAAGTCCCATTCACTGTCTGGGCTGCGTGTAGAGGGGGCGAGGGCCATGAGCTGATGATGAGCCTAAGTAAAAATAAATGATCAAACCCTGCCTCAAGGTTGTTGTGAATCGCATCCTTCACTGCAACCACCAGGGGAATATCGCCTTCAACTGGGGCAAGTTGTCTCAAAACCATCTCTTTCAGTGGTTGTACCATAGATATGGTTAGAGACTTCTCATCACAAAGAATTGTTGTTATCATCTTCAGTGGTCTCAAGACATGAAGCACTTTTTCAGCTGCAGCTGTGTCATCATCGGATAACTTTTCAATGTTTTTTCACTTCTTTTGCCAAAAGAGTAGCCTCTATTGCCTCTTGTTGCAAAAGAAATCTCTCCAAAATATCAAATGTTGAATTCCACCTTGTAGCTACATCATTGATAAGCTTGAGCTCAGGTAACTCTAAAATAGCTTGCTTGACTTTCAGTACTGCTGTTGCAGTTGAGCTTCTGTGAAAGAATGACACAATGTGCCTGATCTTGGACAACAGTTGTACAAGCTCTGGGAGTTTCAAACATTTTTGTGTTGCCAACTTTAAGGTATGTGCAAGGCAGCCAACATGGGGATTTGCCTTCATTAGCTTTGCTGCACTGACAATATTCTTGGCATTATCAGTTGTCTTGTCAAATCCCAACTGACTACAACTTCAGTCAGAAAGTCTGCAATGTTTTGGGCAGTATGTGACTCTTCCATTTTGGTTGTCTGTAGGACATGACTTTTCATATTCCATTCATGAATGTAATGTGCAGTTACTGTAATATATATGACTCAGCTGCTCTCGATGTCCACGAGTCTATTGTCAACGAAATAAATTCAGCCTGATTTAAGTCTGAAGCCACCAGTTTTTTGGTTTCTTTGTACACATCAGGTATCACTTTCCCAGAAAAATGGGTCCTACTTGGAATTGTATATCTGGGTTCCAAAGCAGTTATCATTTCTCTAAAGCCAGAATTTTCAACTACCGAATATGGTCTCATGTCCTTGGCAATAAATTTGCCGATTGAAATGGTGATCAACTGGGCACGTGGGGAATTGTAAACCAAACTTGTATGGTCCTTAAAACAATCTTGCAATGTCTTTTGCGAGGCATCCCCTTTCCTTTTTATAACCTGACATGACTCCTTATCAGAATCCCTTGGCTTGGCATTTTCAACGATGCCATGTCGTCGTTTGAGGTGCGACGACATACTTGTAGTAGATCCTACGACGTATTTCAGAGTACACTGGCATAATCTGCATATAGTTGCCGACTTATCGGCTGCCCCATCTCTCAAAGAAAACCCAAAATACTTCCACACAGGAGATTTTAAGGGTCCGGCTCCGTCAACACAGGTCGGGGACATTTTTGTTGTGACGTAGCGGAAGCGGAAGTGGAAAGATCCAAATGTACAACTCGGTAACAAATGCAGCTGTTCTGACACTGCAGTCGCAACAGACCCAGTGAACCAGGCTGTAACAAATGTTTTGAATGTAAAAAAAATATTCGATTCGAAAATGTTAAATCTGGATTCGAATCGCGAATAACGATGGCCGACTCGCGAATAATTGAACTTCTATTAATCGTTGCACTATTAATAAGAAACCACGGGAGGAATGGTAGTGACAATATGTTTGTGCGGGTGGACGCGAATGGATGCGGCAGACAGTGGCAGTGATAGAGATACAAGAGCGCCGCTCGTCTTTTGATGTTGTGTGTTACTGTGCAGTCCTGGCAACATACACGCAGAAGGTTTTCAATCTCTTGATAACATTCACAGCTCTTCCAGCCAATTGTGACGAAACCAATAACTTTTACGGGCGACGCCATATTTGTTTACACTCATGAGAGGCCTACTAGACGTATGTGTTTACGTATTTTTGTAGATAGTTTTATTTTCGTTTTTATTACAGAAACTTGAGTTATCATAGACTTGAAAATAATGCTAGTAACCACACTAAATGAAATACATTTTATCAAATTCCATAGAAGTGTTTTCGTTTTACATGCTCTCAGGTGTGAAAACTTGAATGAAAATCATGAATGGAATGAGTAATGAATGTAGTACCAGTAATGTCAAAGTTAACGCGTTAGCCAATCAAATCACTGGAAGGTGTTATGACACATATGTGTCATAACACTTTGCTATTTTGTTATGAAACACCTTTACGAAGTACCACGTGGGTAATGAATACATATATGCACCTGCACAATGTGTAATATTTGTGCATATATCCCATGATAATAATTACGGCCGGGAAAATAGAACGGTATCCTGAGTGAGGTTTTTCAGGTGAATGTAATTATTGTCCTATCAAAATTATAAAGCTATTATTTTCACAAAACGATAATAATTGGGCATAGTGCTACCTTTGAACAAAAGTTGAATCAAGCCAGATGAAAATAGTTACAGATGAGACTACATAGTTCATGTTTTGTCCATTTTTTCAAATAAGAGACTTTCCTAGTATTCCATCAGGATGTTTCACAGCATGCAACATATTTGACAAACGCTTTAACCCAACACTCTTTATCTAAACCGAAACGAAGTTTCACTTCAGCCTTTATTGATGTTAAGAAATTGTTCGATCTAGTGATGACAAACAATCAGAAGATACTACCCTGTAAAATGGTCAGGCAAGACATTACAAGCAACAGACTATGTTGGCGTCATTGCATAATACTAATATAACATTGAAAACGTAGTGAAATGTTCCCTTTGGTTAAGCCAAGGTTATGTCCTTCTCCACTTTTATTGTTTTGTGTAGTAATGAAAAGTCGAGGAGATTGTCGGCGATTCATAAACACAAACTCAGACATCCTATCTCTTCAGGTCAATCACTTGTTTGATCCAGACGCAATCTTTTCCAAAGGGAAAGCTGAAAAGATTTTGTCTTTTCTATTTTGAAGGATGCAGAAAAAAATACCGTGATATTCTTATACATGCATTTGCTCATACTGCATTCTTGATGATAATGGGTATTATTTCTAAGATCTTGTAATGGACAGAAGTATTTCGACACTTTCTAATCATTTTGCCACTGATCGAAATTATCTTTAGAACAATATCAAAGTTAACCGTCGGATGCTTGAAAGTACACAAGCGTGTTTAAATCAATGTTCAAACATATGATTTGTTACAACTTACAACAAACCTGATGCAGTAATGTCACTAAGCCAGGTCGTATTCATAAATACAACTCATGTATTTTCTATTTTTGAACTTATTTCAATGGTTGTGTGTTCATCTGAGATTCTATCTTTACAAATTGAAGAATTGCTGCGTTAAGACAGTTTCTGTGACGAAACA
The DNA here is from genome assembly GCF_037392515.1 of Haliotis asinina. Classification (NCBI taxonomy): domain Eukaryota; kingdom Metazoa; phylum Mollusca; class Gastropoda; order Lepetellida; family Haliotidae; genus Haliotis; species Haliotis asinina. Next base: position 51,733,268 of record NC_090294.1, on the reverse strand, counting down.
TTTTATTTTTCAGATGTGATAAATTTGTATCTCTTTGAACCCAATGAAATGGGTTTCCTTTGAGTGATTGAGTTTACTTTTACGCCACTTTTAGCAATATCCCAGCAAAATCACGGCGGGGGACACCAGAAAATGGGCTTCAGCATTGTACCCATGTGGGGAATCGAACGCGGGTCTTCGGCGTGACGAGCGAACGCTTTAACCACTAGGCTTCCCCACCGTCAATGCTGCGTTAAGACTGTCTCTGTGACGAAACATTATAACTTCAGATGTGATAAATTTGTATCTCTTTGAACCCAATGAAATGAGTTTCCTTAGAAATGTAATATTCTGCTAAACAGAATAGGCGTTATTTTGCATCATCTTTACAGATGCCAAGGAAATCGTATATTTTCAGGATACATTTTGCTCCATTGGTGTAACAGCTGCCATGACAGAAGCTGGACAAGATGGCTAAGTACCATTCGTGACGTCCGACGACGCTAAACCTGTCATAGAACATTACTGGAAAATGATTCCAGAGAAAAAGGACGGATATCGGGTTAATCAACGCTCAGATTTTGTAGTGATGCTGAGAATCGTTGACAACAGTGATAAAACGTACTGGTTTCATGACCCTTGTCATGACAACATTTGGTTATCCTGGACAGAGTTCACAATTATGAGTGTGTGGTAAGTTTTACGTTACTGCCATGTTAACATCGCATGTGACTGATAGATAGGTTGGGGACTATGGTGGGACCCAGACAGACGTTCCCTGTACACAAACAAACCTGCCAAACAATCAGATCTCATCCAAAAGTAGAACCAAGAATCTTAGGTTGCTGGTGCACTGAAGCGAAGCACCTGCACACAGTCACCTTGAAGACTTGGACACCGGCTCTTTATACCTTTGCCCTAAATGTGAGTGATTTGGTCCTATCTTAAGAAATGACGAATGCCTTAACATCCATTTTTGAACTTTAAATGAAGACGTGAAGGTAATGAGATGCACAGTTAACTACAAATGTTAAGAAATTGTTTTGTTTTGTTCTTATTGCAAATGATCACTTTTGCCGAAAGGTCACCTGTACTCCAGACCCTTCTCTTGAAAGTTAAGTCAAAGACATGAGGGATGCCTTTATACCGGTATGTATCCTCAATGTTCAGCATTTGACTGTACTAAGTATTACGTGACAATTATGACGAACGAATGTTTAACACAAAATATTTTTATTTCATCTGATCATCACTTGCATGACGAAGATAAACACAAAACAAACATACAACAATAATACAACTTTTCATGATGGAGTCAGTGTAATGCGGAAAATATATACTTCCAACCAAACAAACATCTAAAATAGTTTGTTATTTCTGTGTCTCACATGTATATTGCAGTGCATCATACAAACTTGTCTTTCGGATTTTCTTGTCCAATGCCATCACTATGAATAACAGTTCTGTGAACATCCGGGTTATTACCGGTTTTCACCTGACCGTCTTTGTCCTGATAGGCTTCACAGGGTGTCAAGAGTGTCTTTGAAACAGACAAATAAACAAACATAATGAATAATGAAAACAGTTTGCGATGTTCCAGACTAAGTGTGATGTTTGAACGGACAGGACAAAGATTCTGGTCAAACTAGTCCGTGACATCTGAAACAGAAACAAGGGAACTTTTCACCAATGACATTGACCACAGACATCTGATGTCTGTGAAAGTTGTCAGTGTTATTGTTAGGAAAACAATGAATAGAAATAAATATGCCACCATGTTAGCGTTATCCTTCACAGACTAATTGTGAATATGTAGCTACTTAGGTGAACACAGAACGCTCGGCTTACATAGATGTACCATCTAATGTTTAGTCACGTACAACAGCAGGAATATGTGTAAGAAGCTGATAAATCCCCCTTGCATGTGGATGGCTGAGTGCATGACGATCCTGGCGACATACATCGATGTTCACGATATCAATCACGGCTTTGCTCAAAATATTAAGTCACTACTACTACAGTGTTTCATCAACGAGTGAGCTTTTTAGCAATCTTTCATTTATCATGATATGTGGCACCGACCTACGGCATAACAATGTATGTCAGACTTCAGAATTGAACACACCGAGACATAGGTTAATACACCACCCTTTAAAACATACACCTATCCGATACTTGAGGGCTGGATACGTCGACTTAATCACCGTAGTATACTCCGTTGTTGGCGGGAAGAGCCGCACCACCAATCATGTTTGCTCCTGCCGATGTTCCACTGACGATGTTAACGTCACCGTCAGCAGACAACCCTGATTCGAAGCTATAACCTGCTCCTCCGATGACGTTGACGTTCCCATCAATAACACTCTTAGTAGCTGGGACAGTCACCGTTCCACTGCTCAAACCAACGCCTCCTCCAATGACGTTGACGTTTCCGTCAATAACATTTGTACCTACTGGGACGGTGACAGGTGCCTCAACCACACCCACAGTCCCACCAACCACGGAACGGCCAACGAGAGGATGAGACAGCATGGGTGTGGGAATATGCACTGGCATAGGAAAAGGCACTGGTATATGGATGGGCATGGGTATATGGATGGGCATCGGTATACGTGGAGGCATCAGTAACGGCATAGGCATAGGAAAAGGTCTCGGCAACAAGGGAAATTGAGACGCTGTCGGCTTTGTGAGACAGGAGACCACAACGACGGCAAGGAAGGATTGTGTCTTACGATTGAACCTATTAGGACATGACTATTACTGGTGGTATCATGTTACATGCACAATATACAAAATCAGTCAATACTTGAATACAGAATTCAATATTCGATCTGTGTTCTACCCTTAACCTCGGTATTATTTCAGAATGGGATAACAACAGTGTATTCCCGTGCAATAGGCGACAATGACGACAGCCTCTTGAAAAGAACAAGAGATATGCAATACTGAAACTAAGAAGTAAGATACCCGCTGACAACAAATATCTGTACCAGAACAACAGTTACAAAAAAAGCAGTTGATCAGAAAACAACACCAGATGAGCATGTATACGACGTGAGGATTAAACAAACATTTCTGAGTCAGTTGAACATAAAGCTGCCAATACAACACGGTCTCTACTCTAGGTTGGTGTTCTGTATGCAGAGAATACTGAACAGAGGCTCATGCTCTTTGCTACGCGAGACGGAACAGCTTAGCAGTTGAACGAAAACTGAAGAACAAGGTGTGATTTATCTTTTGTACTCTCCGAAACTTTCCCTCGTCGTGCATTTGGTAAACAAGTGATTCGGTTTCCACAGCTTGAATAATGACAAAATCAACATCCCTCAAAGTTTTCGTCCAAATATAAGATTCCGTTTATATCGGAAGCAAGTTTTCAAATCACCATGACATAGGGAAGATGCCAGGTGTTCACTGAACTGTGAGCGTATCCTGCTCTACTGAGTTCATCAGTTACAAACACAAACACTAAAAGGCAAGGCAAATGGAATCAAGGAACTGCAGAGACATGATTAATCAAAACAAAATCATTACTACAGTGACAGGTGTATTGCAAGAACTCTCCAAGTCCGCCATGCGCTTGTTAATTAGTTACCTAAGGATGGTAAATAGTATTGTTTAATGTTTGACGATATTGTTCTAACAAAACTTTGAAAGTATATTTTTTCTAAGCTATAGCAACCGGGTTTAGCGCTACCTATGAAGAAAGTACCAAGTTCACGTTTTGTACATTTCTTTTAAATATGAGACTTTTGTGTTATTCCATTCATGATAATTCACAGCCGACAAGATATTTGTATGAAACGCTTTAATCCAAAACTATTCAACTAAGTTTTATTATACCCTTTCCTATTTTTAAGAAGGTGCACCACAAACCGTCAGAAGACATTACTCAGTCAAATGGCCAGACAAGACGCATTACAAGCAATAGGCTCTGAATGCAACATTGCATAATGTAAACATAATATTGGCAATTTAATGAAATGTATACTTGTTGTAAGAAAAAGAATTACCTACTTATCCACCATTACTTTCTTTATACATTAATGAACCGCTATGTGATCGTTTGTGATCCATAAACTCAGTCAACCTATCTCTTAGTGTGAATCGCTTGATTGTCTGGTCCAGACCCTATCTTTTGCAGACGGGGACGTGTAGCTGTAATGCTGTTTAATGTGTCATATTGTCAAAATTGAACTGTCAGCACCGACTTTACGAAAGCTGAAAATGTTTTGTCGTTTCTATTGTGAAGGATAGAGAAGAACACGGAATACATGCAATTGTTGATATTTCATTCTTGATGATGATTTGTATGACTTCTGAGAGTCTGTATTTGCACGTCAGAAGTATTTCAACACTTTCTAATCATTTTGCTCCTAATGGAAACAATCTATAACACTTGATCTAATCAACCCGAACTATCGGAGCTTGAAAATACACAAGATTGTTTAAATCAATGTTCAAAGATATGATTTGTTACTTCTCACCTCAAACCTTGTAATGAAAGAATCACGGTCAAGCATGTCTTGCTTGACAGTGTTGAATATTCCATCAAAGGGATAAATATTTCAAATCACGACCTATGAAGGATATTTTACTGATAACAGTTCTCGTATAATTATAGCAATTTTAAAGGAATTAGATTTATTAACTGATTTGGAAAAGGATAAATATGTTATGATTGGAAGTTTGAACAGTTAGTGGCTGTATCCTCGCTGGGGGTTAAAGTACCTTAACAATATTGTCCTCCTGAGAGGGTACGTAAGTGTCAAAACATTCGAAGTCAATTACAACTTTTCACTGTTTTTTATCATAGCATATATGCCTTTACTGGATGGCTAGATGTGTCTAAATTGCTAACGGCTGAACGGATGGTGTACATCCAGCTCGGGCCAATGCAGAAAGCCCCATGGTCCCTACCTTAGTGACTTACCCTCAGTTGTTGGCAATCTGCAGCCCACTTTTGTATTATCCTTTATAATTAAACTGTTTTAGACATATTTACTCGGTTTAAATGGATATCTGTGACATACGTTTGGTTTTACTGTTTTTCGTCAACAGGTTTTAGTTTCAATTTTCTTGCTATACAGTGTAATTATTAATTGTTCTCGTCACGATATGGCTGCAATACTGCCGACGTAACGATAAAAATTCACTCACTCACTCGCTCACCTTTTTATGTTTCTGTGTTTATCTGAGATTCACGCTAAAGAATTACTGTGCTCGAACTGTCTCTGTGAAGAAAATATTTCATTTTCCTCATATCAGAAATTTGCATATCTTTGAACAAAAATAAATGATTTTTTTTGTCAGAAATCTAATATTCAGCTGCAAGTTCTTCACAGAATATGCATCAATTTGCCATCAGCTGTACAGGTCTGAAGGAAATCTTGCAATATTCAGGATAATGTTGGCTTCCTTGGTGTAACGGCCACCATGCCACAAGCAGGAAAAGTTGGCCGAGTTCTAGACGTGACATCCGGTGAAGCTAAACCTGTCATGGAACATTCTGATACATGATTAAAAGAGTAAGGACGGATATCGGATTTGAATTCAGTTTGAATGTAGCAGCAAGTTTGTGAAATGGATTAACCAACGTTCAGATTGTGCACAGTGATGCTCAATATCATTCACAACAGTGATATAAATTATTGTTTCATGTTCCCTTTCATGACATTTGGTTATCCTGGACAGATTTGACTATTACGTGTGTGTCGTCGTTTTTTCTTTACCGATTACCGCCATATTAATATCACATGAGAATGACAAACCTTAATCGGAATTAGAAGTAGGGACCTGGGGTTGCTGGCACACTGAATCGATGCATCTCTTTCTGGTCAGATCGAGGACTGGATTACCCGCTCTCTAACGCCTTGCCCTATATGTGATATGTGTGATCTGGTGCAGTCTTTAGGGATGCCTTAACTTCTGATCGTACTTTCCATTTCTGACCTATAAACGAATCCGAATTGTGAATCCGATGAGATCAATGTTTAACTAGAAATATCAAGAAAATGCACATGCTCACTTTAGCGACAAGGTCGCCCGTACTCCAAGCCGTTCACTTCAGAGTTAAGTCTAAAAGTGTGAAAGCTTGATCTCCATCCGAAGAGATGAGGAACGCCTTAATGCCTGCATGTGTCATAAATGTTTGTCCTTTGACTGTACTAGGTACTAAGTGAGCACTAAGACGAACAAACCATAGCAGCAAATACTTTTATTTCATTGATCATGATTTGGACAACGGAAAGAAACAAAACAAATGTACAGCCACAATACAACTTGTACTGGTGGAGTCAATGCAAACTAAAATCAATATATTCATGTACCGGGAAACATATACGTAGAACAAAACAAACATCTAAAATAGTTTACAATTTCTGTGTCTCAGTGCATCCTACAAACGTGTGTTTCGGATTTTCTTGTCCAATGCCATCACTATGAATAACAGTTCTGTGAACATCCGGGTTATTACCGGTCTTCACCTGACCGTCTTTGTCCTGATAAGCTTCACAGGGTGTCAAGAGTGTCTTTAGAAACAGACAAATAAACAAACATAATGAATAATGAAAACAGTTCACGATATCCCAGACTAAGTGTAATGTTTGAACTGTCTGGACAAAGATTCTGGTCAAACTAGTCCGCCACATATGAAACAGAAACATCTAAAACAGTCTGCAGTATCTGTGTCTCAGACGTATGTAGCAATGTGTCACATATTTGTTCTGGATTGTCTTGTCCAATGTCACCACTATGAATAACTGCCTTGTGAAAATCCGAGTTATAATCGGTGTCCACCTGTGGAGGCTTAACCCAGAAGGCTTCACAGGTTACCAGGGGTCCTGGCTTGGTTGATGCAGTCACTGGATGTATATACAAACTCACAAAGAAACAAAATGAATGCCATTAACAATGCAAGATATTGGTGGTGTGGTGTTTGAACTGGCAGGACAAAGATTCTGGTCACACTGGCCACATCTGAAACAGGAACAAGAGAACTTTTCACCAGTGACATTGACCACAGACTTCTGATGTCTGTTAAAGATGTCAGTGTTGTTCAGTAGGATTTATACGTACTCGTATTTTTACCGTTACCCTCCATAGACTTGTAGTGAATATAGATACATAGATGAACACAGAACGCTCGCCTTGCAACAGATATACAATCTAAAGATAGTAGCTATATGGGTACCAGGCAGGTATATTCCCCTCGCATCTGAAGTACTAAGTGGATGACGATACCGACGACATACATCAATGTTCACGATATCAATCACGGGTTTAGTCAAAATGTACCTCGCTGCTACTACACCGTTTTATCAGTGAGTGAGCGGTGGGCACTTTATCATGATATTAGTATCGAGCGTTGACATAACAATGTTATGATTTAAAACTGAACACACTGAGACAATCAATTTAGCAATAGGTTGATACACCACCCTTTAACACTTACACCTGTCCGATACTTGAGGGCTGGATACGTCGACTTAATCAACATAGTATACTCCTCTGTTGGCGGGAAGAGCCGCACCACCAATCATGTTTGCTCCTGCCGATGTTCCACTGACGATGTTAACGTCACCGTCAACAGACAACCCTGATGGAAGGCTATAACCTGCTCCTCCGATGACGTTGACGTTCCCATCAATAACACTCGTAGTAGCTGGGACAGTCACTGCTCCACTGCTCAAACCAACGCCTCCTCCAATGACGTTGACGTTTCCGTCAATAACATTTGTACCTACTGGGACGGTGACAGGTGTCTCAACCACACCCACAGTCCCACCAGCCACGGAACGGCCAAACAGAGGATGAGACACCATGGGTGTGGGAATATGCACTGGCATAGGAAAAGGCACTGGTATATGGATGGGCATGGGTATATGGATGGGCATCGGTATACGTGGAGGCATCAGTAACGGCATAGGCATAGGAAAAGGTCTCGGCAACAAGGGAAAATGAGACGTTGTCGGCTTTGTGAGACAGGAGACCACAACGACGGCAAGGAGGGATTTTGTGACCATATTCATATCCTTGAAGAGAAGAAACAAGAAATATCAGATAAGTATAAAGCGTCATTGTATTTTGTTAGGAACAATTTCTCAAAGACTACGTGCAAACTAGAAGTGGGACTTGGAAGAAGAACGTACAAGTGACGCTATGCAGTGTTGTAAATTCAAAAAGTAAAATAACAGTTTAACAGATTGTGATCTTTTGGACAAAATAAGGAAGTGGATTTCGGTCTCTGAAGCGTGTTCATGTAACTGTTCACTTACCCTCGACAATGTTGGACGACTAATCTAGGAACGTTTGTGGAATCTCGTCCGCCACGCATTTATATAGCCAAGGTCAAGAGAGACATTGTTACTCATCAATTAACTCCAGATGAAATTCTGTCATCAGACAATACATCGTTCAGCCGGACTGTCGTGTACTAAGGACACTGGATTGGAGAACAGGTTAGTTTGAAGGTTGGTCATATGAATAATGATCCCTCGGGGGGGAGGGTACACGGGGCACTGTGTCAGGCGGTCGGGGGGACACATGCCAGTGCATGAGGCGGTCAGGGGGACACGGAAGTCGTAGCGACAGCAGCAGTAGTAGTAGTAGTAGTAATAATAGTAGTAGTAGTAGTAGTAGTGGTAGTAGTAGTAGTAGCAGCAGCAGCAGCAAGAGCGGTAGCAGTAACAGCAGAAGCAGCAGAAGTAGCAGCAGTGGTAGTAGCAGTAATAGAAGTGGTAGTAATAGTAGTAAAAGCAGCAGCAGTAGCAGCAGCAGTAGCAGCAGCAGTAGTAGTAGAAGCGGTAGTAGCAGTAGTACTTAAAGGAGTAGCAGTAACAGCAGTTGTAGTAATAGAAGCAGCAGCAGCAGTAGTAGTAGTAGAAACAGTAGCAGCTATAGTAGCACTAGAAGCAGTAGTAGTAGCAGCAGTAGCAGCAGCTGTAGTGGCAGTGGTAGGAGTAGTAGTAGTAGCAGTGGTAGTAGTAGTAGTAGTAGTAGTAGTAGTAGTAGTGGTGGTGGTGGTGGTGGTGGTGGTAGTAGTAGTAATAGTAGAAGTAGCAGCAGCGGTGGTGGTGGTGGTGGTAGTAGTAGTAGTAGTAGTAGTAGTAGTAGTAGTAGTCGTAGTAGTAGTAGTAGTAGTAGTAGCAGCAGCAGCAGCAGCAGGAGTAGTAGTAGTAGTAGTGGTGGCGGCGGCGGCGGCGGCGGCAGCAGCAGCAGCAGGAGCAGTAGCAGCAGTGGTAGTAGTAGAAGCCTTAGCAGTAGTACTAGAAGCAGCAGCAGCACTATAGCTAGTAGTAATGTATTAAGTATTAGCCGTCTGTCAAGCGTCAGTACATTATACATCGACACACTTAGGACGGACCTCAAACGGCTACAAACGTTCTTTCTGTGTGTTTGTAGTTATCCCCCTTTGACCACTTACACATGAAAACTCACTTTTGTGACTGCGAGCATGTGTACCTGTGATAGCGTGAGAGTATATGTGTATTCTGTTCTACTTCCTACAAAGCCAAGACGTATGTTGCCACTATGTATGGCTTCATACAACAGTAGCGCTGACTGGGTAACTGACAAGACAACGTCATACCTGAGGGAGCAACTCACATGTCACCACTACACGGTGAACAACATCGACAGAATTCCACTATTTCAAACACACATGTGCTATCCACGATTCCATGTTGAGAGAGAGGTTGACACTTTGGTGCCATGCCAATCATGATCACAATCAGACGTCAAGCTTAAAGTTACTGGACACGTTCCCAAAGACGGCACCAACAACCACCGACACTTCCAACACCGTCAGAGATGACTTTGTCATGCATGCTGTAGAACTGATGCACAAAAATTAATCTGTAAAAGGATTCTAGAGGACAGATGCCCGCTGGCTCGATGGCCTCATTACGGCCCCGAGATTAGAAACCATCATCACAACTCTTGTTACTCCGATACAACCGGATTGAGTGGTTTCTGATGCTTCGACAAATATCACTTCCGATAAAAAGTATTCACTGAACTGATATATGCAGAGTACTGGACTGAACAAAAACAAACTGTTCTGATCAGCCAGGATAACGTTACACGTCTGTTGACGTGCGGCATGACACAACATCTCCTCAGTCACACAACTAATGACAGCAATGATATTGAAACGGTTTCCAGCTTGGGATTGCCTCCTGGATATTCTGCAGACAGCTGACGAGATGCACAACGAGAAGCCAAGTGTAGGGAAATTGCTTTTATTGGAGCGTCTGGGCCAACAGCATGAGATCAGCCTCTACACATTCTCTCTGTACACACAACACGTCAGATGGGTACACTGTACAGGTACACTGTACGGGTGTAATCTACAAGGAATATCACATGGAACGCTTGTAAGCACAGGGTTTCATAAACAACACCATCATTATTGCTTTAGCACACTGGGATGTCTTCTGGTGGTATATAATATACTGCACAGTCGCTATTCGTACACTTCCTCATTACGGGCCTTCTTGTTCCTCTGCTCGACCACGAACATGGATGTTAGTGCGACTGCTTTACTTATACAAGCTGCATCAGACAACATGTCTAGATTTTACATATCCTCTCTAGAGGTCCTACTGTGGTGCCTTTGGCCCTGAACGTGAATAGGGCAGTCATCCGACTAAAATTAATGCATCTGGTATAATTTCAACGATATGTCCTCGCGGGGCTCTCGGCAACATTCAGAACACCTCATATACATACACGGGCTAACTAGGGTATTACGATTCATTGAATCGTTTCGGGCGCTGTATTGCTATCAACAAGGACTGTCAATTCATAAGAGAGTTTTGTTCAAGTCAATACATAATCTACTAATTAATATAACACCTTTTTACGACGTTCATACTCCGCCCTGAATAAGGATACATAGCTTTGTCATTGTTTGCACATGTACCATATACTATACATTTCTACATGTCAACAAATACACTGGGCCCCGAACAAGACTATATACCAAGCTCGTCATCCACTTTTAACACAACGGATAACATACTATACTTGTCCTACCACGTTTAGCAATTAAAAACACCCGTTATGGACCGTCTACTGACGCGTTTCGGCCCTGATCGGGCCTGCACACACACTTCTGGATAGTCCGTTACAATGATACATATCAAACGTAACCTAAAAAGGACATTTGTCGTTACTTAAAAGATTATTACAATCATTGTATCTAAGTGATGTGGCATATTGATGATGGTAGAATAGTTATAAGGCTTTTGAAAATGTTAATTTATATTTTTTTATCATATACAATGTAAACATGCCGAAACTGGTTCCCTGATGAACTGAGTTGCTTCACTACCAGACGGCGAAGTAGAAGCAGTTGAGTTATGTTGGGAAGGTATTCGTAGTTAACCTATTTTTGTGGAGTAGTGTAACACACAGTCCCTGCGTCAACGGCGCGTGGTGTATACGTCACAGAAACGTCTACGGAGACAGATATAATTACGCATTTTAAGTCATTTTCATCACAATAACGTAGATATTATTTTCACAAATCTATGTACATGTGATACATCATATAAATACATACGGCGTTATAAACATATATGCGGGTTGCCATGGTAACGTGGGTTTGCTCTAATCATCTACAAGTATTCACAAACACCTAGAACCATGTTACTATTTGTTTACGCTACATCGCAATGTACATGAGGACACCAACATGACGACGCAATAACGAACAACCTAGTCAATGTCAGTACTCCTGATCAATGTCCTCGTTCCATATCATTTAGTAAATCAACAATAAATACATTTAAATTCATGCATGTTCACTCGATGACAATGCACTCTCTTTCCATAATTTGCAATACAACATAATGCCTATTCTGGAAAGACATATTTCACAAAAGATCTCAAAATCGTTTCTTCGAGTATTTTCAACGTTTTTCAGTGAAAACCTCTGTCGCCCACGTTATGAATCCTATCCACAAAAAAAAAACATTCAACTTCCGGAAACTGGTCATAAATATTTGATATTCTCTTCATCCCATCCAATACAATCCCATCTAGATAGCTCCCTGTATCCTTATCCACACGCTAACGACATTATGTCAACACTAGTAATCGCTCCGAAGTCCAAGACTTCTTTCTGTTCCCGGAAAATTCCGATCTATTCCGCATGCCTGTGTCCCTTCGGCTAATCTTCAAAGTAGCCATCTTCTTCGTCTGAGTTGGCGTTGCTTCGCGTGGTCTGGTTGTAGGTCACGTACTGTACTGGACACTGGTCATTCATGATCAACGACTGGAAACATAAAGCCAAAAGTTTAACACAGACACGGATCTGAGCTGACAGTGTCATATAAAATAACAGAAGAGGGGATAGTGAATAGCATTAGTGAAGGAACAATGCCGGACGGTATTACTGACCACTAGCAGACATAAAAGGCTCAGACGAAAGTAAGCTAGTATAATTTACACAAGCAGTTGGTATCCCACTATTGGAATCAAAACTACCACATCTATAATGGATTAGACTGTAGTTGGTGGGTGTACACACGTATGACGTCGAACCTCTATACATTCAATTCATTTAAGTTTCATCTGGAATAAAAGCCCAAATAATTCAATACAAACACTGTTATTTGCCATGTGTTGCAAAAATATGGGTTAAACCGATGGTTGCATACCGGTGTGCGTTTTCGGTAGCTTTTTTCTGCCCCCTGAATTTCAATAAGCTTTAGCTATTTTAAGATGAAAGTGTGATATTCTCCCTTGAGACCTGTTAGTGATAGTGTCACTATATTCAGACCCAATGACGCGTGTGGCGGCTGCTCATATTTACCACCCTTCTGACCTTGGTGGATTTCATTAGTGTGTATGTAGCCAGCATTGCAAGTTCGCATCGTGTTGTCTTCAGTCTCCGATATTAGTCATTTAAACAAATATTGAAATACGAGTGAATGCTATTGCATGACGCAGTGATATAATATTACAGCTACTTTACATAAGTATGAAAGATTCCACGACACATCAGTGACCGGTATCATGAGCACCGACCTAGAGCTCCAAGGTATGATGGCACATACAGCCACATAAAAACCCAGCCATGCCCACCTTCCCTGCCACGACCATCTAACCGCTACGCCGCCACGCCCACCTTCTCACCACCCAACAGTTCCCCGCAGAGTAGAGTTGTTGTATAAATCATGAACGCACATATTATTTTTCAGCACTAATCTTAAGACTTGTGTTTAACATCTGCAATGTCTTCACACACGACGGACTATAGCTTGCCCAATGGCGACTAGCCATGAATCCAACACACCCTGACAAAAGGGAAAATCAGTTTCAGCTGAGAGTGGTCGTCAATTTCACTAAGTTTACCCTTCACGAAAACAGGAAACCACTTCTCTCATCACCTCAAGAAAACCTCGTGTTGCCTTTAGAAAAAAAGTACAACTCGATATCTATCAAAGACTCGGTACTTCAGGAGGTATCGACAACATCGAAAGCTGGTCACTGAACTTAATTACTATTGATATAGTGATATTTCTGGCTGTGTAGCCTTTCATGTCACGTGACCGTGAGCTGCTTCCTCACCATCTTCTCCTCCCGTCCCTGGGGGTTACGCAGAAAGTACATGAGGGGGGCGTACAAGATGTTCACGATGGCGATGATCCACAGTAACCTGGCGACAAGAAGTTTCTCATGACAGACAGATTGGTATGTAAGCGTGGATGTTTCTCATGACAGACAGACTGGTATATAAGCGTGGATGTTTCTCATGACAGACAGATTGGTATTAAGCATGGATGTTTCGAGGGTATGACTTGTGGAGACGTGATTTGTGTATCTTTCAAACAAAAAATAACATGATAATTGAATTTCTTTTTTGTTCTATGACAATGACGTTCATAAACATGGCTTGTGGACATGACCGCGGGCGCAGAACGTTTGAACTTGTAAACTACACTGGACCCGAAAATTGGAACCGTTTTAAGGCTGCAAATTTTCGCTGTAACGCTGCTAGGTAGCAAATACATGAACATCACCACACAAATCACAACCAAAAATTCGTTTAGAGAAAGAAAAGAGAATATTTTGTTTAGCTTGGAGGTTTGTCGGGAAACTTGTCTATAATATACACGCTTCGTTCTGAAGGTACACATATCTCACTATGACAGATATATAAGTGGTGGTCGGCGTACAGAGAGTAATACTGCTATTGTTGGGTAGAAAGCAAGGTGTTTATGCTTGTTGAAAGTTGCAGGCATTATTTCTTGAAAGTATGATTGTCACTGACTGATTAATGTACGATCATGTAATATTGCTTAACTAAACCACAATAATTATTGCCTCACCTAACTGAAAGCATTATCGAAAAAAGTAAAAAGGATAATTGTTGGATAACTATTAAATGATTTGGGATGAAATATTTACTAATTTAAACATTAAATAGAAGAACTAACGGTGACTATCAATAACCTGCCTACCATCAGACATGTCAGAGATAAGAACACAGAATAGCTTGTGGTAGACGAGATAGTGTCTTGGGCAGAATGAGGATTCAGTCACCTCTAATGACGTTAGAATTAAAGTATCCGTTGCAGAAGAAGAACTACATACCACTGGAAACCAATTGTCTGCACAATGGAGCCGCTTATGGCTGGGCCTGAAATATAGATCATCACAATTATCAACTGAAACGTGTGTTTCTGAACTTCAAATGCTCTGATGCAACCTGCAGCATTGTTAGATTAAGTTGGGAATAATCAGTCTATTATGAAATGAGGCATACCTATTGCAAATCCAAGACAGAAGGCGACGTCAGCAATGGCGTAGACACTGCCGTAGACGGAGACGTGACGGAGGTCCACGAGGTAGCCCATGTGCGGCATCATCGACGAGTCCACCATACCTGCAAGCAGTGGAACATTATTACAAGGCCCACAGTATCCGCAATCGAGTGAGTGAGATTTTCTGCCGACCTTAGCAATATTACAGCAATATCACGGCGGGTGACAACAGAAATGGGCTTCACATATTGTACCCATGTGGGGAATCGATCCCGGGTCTTCAGCATGACGATCGAATATTTAAACCATTAGGCTACACCTCCATTCCTTGCAGTTTCAATCAGGAGACATGTAAGGACATAAAGGAAACACAAACGAACTGGTAGCCTGGTAATAATTACATGAGCACCAACATCTAGCAGTAGTAGTGAACAACACTTGTTGCTAAATAGTACGTCAAGAAAGAACAGCACGGTACTGGTTATTTACAGAACAGTGTAAAAAGTAAACAACCGGTCTTTACATTACGTACTGCCTCGCCAGGCTCTATTGACTGTATTGACACTCTTGTTATCAGAAACTCAAGGTCACCCTTCCCAAAGCCGCATCCACCCCAAGCCGCTTGTCACAAGCCGTCAATCATCATTCCTGCCTCCAAACATAATCAGACTCCTTAACGGAGGGCATGTGTCTTGTTCAAGTAAAAGCACCCGATCTATCAATCTCATACGCAGAAGAGTTCCTTTCCGGTCTGTTAACGATCCATTTCCGGCAACCAGTTAAAGCTCTTACGCAAGGAATTGATACTTACCAATTGCAAAACCTAGTCCGAAGTTCGGCGCTATAAGGTGCCCGATGTTTTTGGAGAACGGGATCTAAAATAAATAGCATAATATTAACTGATGGATGGAGCCATAACGCAACCAGGTATACGGAGGTTAGATTTGCATTCAGCTTTAGCGGTTGAAATGTTCTCGTCTCCGGACGACCAAATCTTGCGATGAATAACCCAACTAGAAGCAGTTGATTAGCTAAAGCACTTTCACATCACACGTCTACCTGTCACTTCCACTCAAGGCCAATCCGGCTCCATTTATACACCATAATCACTTTGCAAAACTGTCAGACTTGTTTTACAGTGTGGTATGCGATACTTCCACATAATTCATTTTATCAAGTGTGTTTTTGGTGTGGGAGTTGTTTTTGTTTGCTATTGTTTGTTTTTTGTGTTTTCAGTTAGTACTGCCCTGTGTCGTCTGTTGTCTATTAACGAGCTCTCTCTGTCCTCACTAGTCCGGTGTTTCCGACAAAGGCTACATTATTGTCTGTGGGACAATTACTGGAAGCCCTTAGTTTTAGCGGTCAGAAGTTCTGGGCTGGCATGTTGTCGTGACGGTGAATACTTACGAAGAAAAGGCATACTCCAATAATGAACATTCCGATCATTGCGCTCAGCCACCTGGAACAATAGTGAGTGGGAGAGTGAGTGAGTAATTCTTTAAAGGGGACCGCCTCTTCCATCAAATGACATTGTAACCAGGTTTGATTCAAGTAACTCAACAGCATTTATCCTCTTGGTATGAAAATCAGTGTCTTCTTTTTCCAAATGAGCAGTTATCATGAAAAACTCATCATGGTTTCCAATCAGTTTGTCCTTTTCTGTGAGTCAAAGGACCATACGGATCAGCTAAAAACTCATGTTTTTACATCGACAAGAAGTTTTATGTACGTGTTGAAAACCTATCATTGCAAAAATACAGAGGGGGCTTAAGGTCTTCGTGTATATATATGACAGGAGTACTCGGCCACTGATGACGCCACGTGTTCGAAAATCCCTACCGAAAACACCCGCCACTTACATACAGTTTAAGTGAAACGTTTTCTACAAAATACTACGAAAACGATCTTCGTGAGATATAATCCACACTTTATACCAAACCGAGTTTGGTACTGCGTGATTAAATGACTCAGCGGCAGTACATTTAATACTGTAAAAATAATTAGGAGATAAACATACTGTGTTGGAAAATCAGAGGTATATAATGAAATGATAATAGCTCTAAATTTGATTTAAAACCGAACGCGTAGCGTACCTCTGATTTTCCAACACATTACGCTTATCTCCATTCTACCATAATCGCGTTATTAAGATTTTGAACAAATACATGATGTGTGGGAAAATCAGAGGTACATAACGCGATTACCTCTGAATGACTTTGATTAACCAATCAGAATCCAGAATTTACTGAAGTCATGGTAGAATTTTGATTTTTCAGATGTTTCAAGAAACATCGATGGATGATATTGGATAATTGAAAAGCCATATGTGTTTACCATTTACCAAAAAACTTATGCCATGCTATTCTGATTTCCTCAATCATCTTAAGTAATATATCTTCTATATGTTTGTTTTCGTTAGTATATACAACATAACAACATTCCAGCTATTTGATGGCCGACTGGATATTTGTTGCCGACATCCAGTGTCCAGTTGAATCCCCTGAGGAGCAATCCCTATTTAACCTGTAACTATTATTCCTTGACACTATGCATACCTCCCCATCTTGTGGGCCAGCGGGCCAAATATATTGGTACCAATGAGATAGGACAAGCTTGCTGGCAGGAAGGCCACTCCTGGAACAGAAAGTCAGTTGAAAATTATTCTGAAAATCTAGAATGAAATGTATATAATGTATTCCCAAAGTTCTGTTTGAATGTTCAAAGGTATCTAGTGGTTGATAATAAATGGATACTTTATCAAATATAAAATCAGTTTATAAAAAAACACAAAATTACCATAGCCCAAGAATGCATGATACCATCAACTTCACGCAGATCAGCTGATTGACCTATAGCAAAGCAGGGGTGCGTGTCGTGAACCTTTTAGGTTTGGTTGGCAGAACATTAGCTAGAATGTGTTATCCTTTAAATTTAACAGTTTGTGAATGGGTTATAGTACAACTGGGATGTGGTTAGCCTACCTTGTTGCCATTCCTTGGCACCCATGGTCTCGTACATCCAGATAGGCAAGGAGGGCTCCATCATGGCGATCCCCATGTTGGCGAACGTAATAGATCCTGCAACAAAACCACGACTTCATCAGTAACTGTTTGGTCTCAGTCAGTTGATGCTTTAGTAGGCAATAAATAGCAACATGTCGATGTCATGTTGGTATCCACAGATGGTGCAATTATTCAGTGAATATTCCAGCATACCATGAACAATACCGCCCCTAATCAGTTGTCATGTTTCCTATTGGCCGCAAGAGAGTGGAACCTTTAAGCCTAAGATATTCCCATACACAGCTATAATGAATGGCTTGCTTGTACTGATGCTAATAGAAAGTATCACAACCTACGTCAGTACACGGGTACGTCAACAAAGATATCTACTGTACGTCAGCATTGCTGCAGGATACCAGTCATTACAGGTGATTGAAAAGTTATACTGGTGCCCTATGACGAAGACCAATCGACAATCGTGTCATGACCAGATGATCTAGAGATTGATATTATCAGTAACTACCCACGCATTCGGGGTTCAGGAATTTGACAGTCAAGTACCGGACATCTCGTGATGAATATAGTCGCATCTAACTACCAGGATATATTGGTGGGGAGCTCTCACCTGCAGCCAGAAGGATGTAGGGATCCTTGAGGAGGTTCTTCAGAGACGACCCCTCCTGGGACTCTGGCTTAACGCTAGGCTGCAGCACCAGCAGCTGGAGGCCTGTAAGGATGACAGGATGTAAGGATTACACCTCACGGAATGAAATACTGACAACACTCAAGATGTCAAGATGTTATTTTCAGCCGACCAATATCCCTTGCATTGTTCACAATGTACACATTCACAACGTGTCTTTTTATTTTTTAATTGAAACTCAATATATATAGACGAGCCTAGTGTCTATTAAATCAGCTTACTTAGCTCTTGTTCAGGAATTAAACGATGTACATTGACATGGAGCGATTGTTCCGCTAGTAGAGAAGCTTCTCAGGTAATCGTACACATATGTGAGACTTATGCGAGGGACAATTAAAATTATACTTTGATGCCTGGTGATACTGTATATATATATATATATATATATATATATATATGTGTGTGTGTGTGTGTGTGTGTGTGTGTGTGTGTGTGTGTGTGTGTGTGTGTGTGTGTGTGTGTGTGTATAAATATATAAATTAGGCATTCATACTATACGTGGAATAATTGTTTCGTTCAAGCAATTGAATCAAGGGACCTACTTATACTTTACATTATTTTAAAATGTGTTATTTTTGAGATTACACTTTCTCAGTAAAGCAACAAGTGATTCTAGGGCTTTCATAATTTTTTACTCCCATCTGTGCTTCGAAGCCACATTCTCAGAGTTAGGCAGCACGTTCTCATATAGTTATACATAACCCGCATCGTTATTTCAGTCACTGCCACGAATCTCGTCTTCAATGAAGACTGTACATCCCTGGTCTAATTATATATAAGTGTGTTATAGTGATGACAGAGAGAAGATGCTCGCTACGTACATCCGTCAAGGAGAGCTAGGGCGGCCAGGATGAGGAAGGGAACCGCCTTTCCCGTGAACTCATACATCACTCCCCCAAACGGCGGCCCAACTGTAACAAAACACACATGCAGTGGAACTGTGACATGAGTCAGAAAAGACATTAATTAATGGTGGGACAAATATATTTTCTGGTGGTATCCAAAGGTTTATTTATCACTGCAGGACATTATTTCTTAAAATTGTTCATAACTGATGTTGTGATGAAATCTTTTAGCCAAATACCCATTGTCAGTTCGCCGTAAATGTGTAAACTCTGTACACCCTAAGTACAGAGAGTGACGGTTCTGCCCAGCTTGTCCTGTAGTTGAGCTGGTAGACATGGTTACCAATGGCAACCAACAGATGGCGATAATACTTACCAAGAACCCCCATTGCCAACCCGCCAAGCGCTATGCCCATGGCGTTCCCTCTCTCCTTGTCATCCGGGTACCTGTCAGCAAGCATCCCCATACCTGCAACACCATCAGCAAATTCGTCCAACATATTCACATCTCAGGCGAGTTACACCCTTGTAATATCATTGTACTAGGTGCCTGGGTAGCGGCTGAGTCGTAACTGTTAGCTCTGCACAGTTGAAGCTCTGCAGAGTTGAACCTCTTACTTTAGAGAACACATATGGTGTGAATCTTGGAAAAGAAACCTGCGCTCGTAGGTTTCACCAAAGTAGTCATGTCAATGATTTACGCATCCTCGATAGACCCAGGATATTCCTTCCGATGCGTATCCGCTATACCCTGGACGAATCTACGGCTCAGCCCGGTGAATTTATTAACTTCCATGGCTGGTTATTTATCCAATCAGGTGTCTAAGGTGGGAAGTTGAAGATATATTTTTTCGGACCTATCAATTTTTCTGTATCATATACCCCAAATGTTAGTCGCTTCGCGAACAGACCTCCGCAGCCACGGTCACTATCTTTGTTGACACTGGCAAGCTCCGCTGGTTTACCTGATTGGCTACTGTGAGAATGTCATTGGTTACCTACACCCTGAACTACTGAAGCTGAACCTCTGTACAATGACGAAGACACCAGGTGTCGACTGCATTAACACCTAACAGCACCCACAACAACTGTCATGTAGATCAAGGTGTCTAGGTGCCGTTGTACAAAGGTACCTCAGGACTACGCCGGTCGTAGGTTCATGTTAAGGTGTGAGAGTTGAGGATGGTAATGATCACCTAAACGTTAAGGTTGATTTGTACAACTTCATCCTGTTCTCTGTTTAACATCAGAGTCGGCTGAAAATGCCGAGTATCTATTGAAGCCTCCAACAGAAGATTGACTGGATCTGCTCTCGTTGAACGACCTCCGCACTCTGATACGCTTGTGATTTGTATGTATTACTGATCGACGTGATAGCGCCAACTGGACCGAGAGTGTGAGCATGATATTGTGGAAGATGGAAGAAGGTAGTAGCTCAAATAACCCTCACAGCTAGTTGGGATACAGTAACGAAGAAAATGTTATTGCAATGTTCTGTTTATATCAGTTTTCAGTGTGCATTCATGACCTAATGTTTCACACACATAAAGTAAGGTTTATCAATAAAACGCCTCCCCATTGTTCTGACAGATGACATGAGGGTAACACCCTGAATTACCAAACACTGTTTCCATGGAATACACGCGCACCTGTTGCTCGGAACCTGTCTTTGGCACAAAGGACCAGAGAATGTGTTGTGGCACATGCTGTCCCAAACAGTTGACCTTGCAGATCGCCCGATCAAGAAGCGTGAAATGACCGAAAATAATACTAGCGGGCTTTCCACTGAACTCTCGCACATTCACCAAACTCCAGACGGGAATGTACTGTCTACAATATCCATGTCGTTGTCCATATATGTGTAAAACCAAAGCATACAGCCCCGTCTGCGTCACGTGCCCTTCGTCTTCTCTATTTACCTTACTTTACTAGATACCTTGCGTTACCTCACTGTATTCGTCTTAAAGTGCTTCAACTTACCATGTTCCCCTTCTCACTTTTTCCATGACATAACTGTTCCCGATACGAATTCTTCTAACTACCTCCACTCAACATCACTCATTATCCCCTCACCCTTACACCTTTATCTTCCCAACCCCCAACCTTTGTCCCCTCTTCTTCCCCCCTCCCTCCCCCACCTACCCATCCCGTCCCCAACTTTATCCTCACACACGCACCCATCGCCTAAACCGTGTCACCTCGCCGCATCTACCCACAACCGTCAACCGTCACCCACTTAACCCTCACGCCTTAATACCTTACCCCTCAATACACACTCCCTCACCTCTCTCACCATGTTCTCCCTGCTCCTTCTCCTATGTAACAGAGAACGTGATTCCGTGATCTGATTGTAACCCAGGCCATACGGCCGGCTGACAGACCATCGATTCCTTGCCCTTTTCTGAATAGCAAGCGGCATTTCTTGATTGAATCTGTTGCGCTTGACTAAACAGAATAATTGTGAAGTAATCAAAAATCAGAATTGCATATGCTTGTCTGTGGAGGGTTTGTGTTTGGTGACACCGGCCCTCAGAAATAATGGAATATATTCAAGTGATGTATTGATAACGCCAAATCACTGTAAACCCTGCTCGGTAGACGTGAAACTGCGAGAACGGGGAATAATAGTCTGAATTGCCCCTTCTATTGGCCTGCGCTATAACAACCACTCGCTAGGGCCTCGGTGCCGCCCCAAGTGGTCTTCAAAACAAGCAGCATGGCGCACCGACATGAAGGTTATTTCAGGACTGTCAAGTTTCAATATTAATTCATTGGCTAATTCGTTCACAACCGTTCCATGTCTCTTTGCCATATTGAACCGTGGTCTCATAGCAAGCATATATCTAATTTGGTACAAATGAACATTTAATAAAATTACCTTAAATGTTCATTGTCCCATCAAAAAGAATAAAATGAAATTTGAATAGATAACGATAGTGAGATCGCCGAGAGCACACTTAAAATCTTGAAGAACTAAGCTGGTTCTGTTTTCCTTCTAGATCCCGGCCTCTCGGATGACTGAGGGTGTCTCGTCATGTCTTCACCCAGTCACAGCTTCATGCCCATACAATGATCTACATCTTTGTTGTGATCGAAGTTGTCACCAGCAGGGTCTGTCATCAGCGTCACCAGCGTCAACATCCTCATCATGGCAGTCACTGTGACATGTTCATGTCGCCGACGAAAATGTCACTGACACACCTGTCGCCACCATCAACATTTCACTATTCATTAAATGTGATCAGTATTACTGAATTCACAACCTCCGGTCATCACGACTTTGTCAATACTGTTGTATGGGCAATATCTTCGGTATCATGATTAATATATCAGTAATTAGCTCTTCCTAGTCATCAAACAAAATCCATTTGTCATTGTCGGCATCGAGACCTTTACCTTAATACGCCTTATCAAGGTTACCATTATTTTATCGAAATGATTCAAAGTAGTAATCAAGGTACAAATCATATGAAACTAATGATTCATGTGAAATGATGAAAACTTTCAAACAGTTTTGGATGTTTGTTACCAAATATTGATAGTCAATGACAGTCTCTATGTGAGTTCATAATGGTGTATGACGTAATGTACATACAGGGCAAGACATAGACGTGTGCTGTTTAATTAAGTAAATTGTGTCATTATGTATATCAAAAGCTACGCCATCCAGCGTAACTGTCGCATCTGCAAATGTCAATTCTGTTTTAAGATACTGTTTGTTCAAGACATCGTCATAAACTATTTCCGGTCACATACGTCCCACACCAAGACACGGCGGGATCCATTTATTGGTCAATAAAGCATGCGGTGGTGAATCCTGAATAACTCACGTCGACCAAGACTAATAGCAAAAAAGCACCAACCACTCCTACCAAAGGGAGATAAATGCAGACATTGATTTATCCATGTTCTATGCGACTACTCAAGAACCCCGCTCCGGTCTCACCCCACTTCCGGTTACTTCTTTGAGGAAAGGTCAGGGTGACAGATCTGGATTAAAAGGATTTATTTACGCTGGGATTAAAATCTTCCCGTCGACTATGTACGAACCGAGGGTATGGAGTAGGCTTGCCTTAAAAGCCATTTTGTAAGGAGGCACCGGTAAGCTTCGTGAACATACAAATTAACAGCTATAGTCGTCTGTGTATGAGCAGGAATGGACGATTGAAATGACATGACGAAGGTCACCTCTAAAGACATTCAATTATGGCGTCTATTACTCTCCTTCCCTTTCATCGGTCCCCAAAATAAAGACACAGTTTTTTGTCGTGATCGAGTGATCTATTTGTATCGGTAGCTGCATCGTCCCTGGGTCTTCGAGTTAGACAGATCTAGGATTGACTAACTCTTGGAAGATGGCGTATTCTGGCTTCCTAACTGACAGGGGCATTTCTTCAACCTGTTAATGGCATGGTAACAGAGTCAGCATTGTGACAGTGTTTCTTATGTTGTTCTAATGGGATCTCTTATGTGATGCTCATGGAATGGATTGTATTTGATAGTTTGTCGTTTTTCTAGTCCAGTTAAATACAGAACATAACCACCAGGGAAAAAATAATCTCTATTACGTTCTATAGTGTCGTCGGGCACAAAAGAGTACCACAAACTGTAAATAATGTTAAAATGACAATCAGCAAATGATAAAACTGTTGGGTCATCCTTTGGCACATAAAGTACATCCTGTACGGGAAAATAAAAAAATAATAAAATAAATTACAAATGTTTTCATTATGTTCCAAAATATACTGAATGGTGAATGAGCTGTGTCTGACACTTCTTTGTGCAGAATATTGCAGGGATATCGCTGTATGCTATTTGGACGTTTGCATGTTAACACTACCCTTCTTGTAGGCTCTGTGATGAAGTCTTATAATTAACCTGGTGGACCAGCAAATCACGAGGCTGATATTAAAAACAACAATTCGCGTCATCGAGGTAAGATGTCAACTAAGTCATTCTGTCTAGACTACACACACTGCAAGGATGCCATTCGTTGCCCTGTGTTGTCCACTAGCCTCATCAGTGACTGCAAAACTATTGACGTGTCTTGGGCCAAGTTACAGGATATCTTCAGACAGACGGAGGTACACTCACCAGCGACACTGGAGCAGGAGGACCCTATCCCCTGTACAGTCCGAGCTATAAACAACACGGCGTAGCTCTGTCCAAAGGCAAAAACTGAAATAAGGGAACATGAGAAAGATGATTAGTATAGCTACAGGGCACATCACTCATATCAACAGTGAGTAGTTATTCAAGTACACATCGTTCTACTGGGGCAGCAGTATGTTAATACTGACTGGATAAGTTACAGCAGTGATTGAAAGCATGAGCAAACGTCCTCTGCGCATTGATATCACGAAACCAGTCAAGTCACAGAGAAGTTTCATTCCATAGCTTTTAATTTATTGTATTGGTTTAGGGCACTTCCGTGGGGGAAACACAATGTCAGATATCTGTAATTCTCATATTCAGACGGAAAACATGTGAATGAGGTCCCATCTCGATAGTGCTATCCCATCTATATCGAGACGAGCACTTCAGAAAGTGGCCTTACACATTGTATCCATCTGTTAAATCAAATGACAAAAAGAGTTTTAATGCAAATAGTTGATACTGTCATGACAAAGGGTTAGCGGACATTCATTGATAGTTAAACCTAACATATAATAGTGTAGTGGAATATTTACTAATAGTCATGAATGGTGAGCGTACACTCATTGATAGTTAAATCTAACATATAATAGTGTAGTGGAATATTTACTAATAGTCATGAATGGTGAGCGTACACTCATTGATAGTTAAACCTAACATATAATAGTGTAGTGGAATATTTACTAATAGTCATGAATGGTGAGCGTACACTCATTGATAGTTAAATCTAACATATAATAGTGTAGTGGAATATTTACTAATAGTCATGAATGGTGAGCGTACACTCATTGATAGTTAAACCTAACATATAATAGTGTAGTGGAATATTTACTAATAGTCATGAATGGTGAGCGTACACTCATTGATAGTTAAATCTAACATGTCAAAATATACTGGAATACTTACTAATAGTTGATACTGTCATGACAAAGAATCCCACAAACATTGGAATACTGTAACCAACCCTAGAATAAGAAGAAAGTATGACTGAAATGAACAAAAAAGCAAGATACGTATGAACTATGTTCAGGAAACGAATAAAGGAACACACGAAAGTGCAGGTGTTCCCTTACTCTTTTCGTGTTTCTTGTCCTGCGTATCTATTATTGCACTGTGGGTGAAAATCCGTAAAGAGTAAAGGAACACTTTTATGTTTTCCCTTATTAGTATTGATAGGTATATTTCACTTTTCACGCTGATTTTGTAACATATATCCACTTATTCGCATAAATACAATCATGGTGTACAATGTAAGCAACGTTTACAATTGACAATACTAGTGGTAGAACACCACAACATAAATACTGTCATGTTCTGATGTAGATCGTTGGATAGACAGACAGATGATTGATAGATAGATAGATAGATAGATAGATAGATAGATAGATAGATAGATTTCATGTAATATAAATATGTCCTGCACGAAAGCTACATTTCCCAATCTGAACATGTGAGACAAAGAGTGCAATATAATGTGATACATGAGATACATTGTTTGTCATACATTTCCCTTTCTCTGTTAATCATTGCCCTCTCTGTGTCATACGTTTCCCTTTCTCTGTTAATCATTGCCCTCTCTGTGTCATACATTTCCCTTTCTCTGTTAATCATTGCCCTCTCTGTGTCATACATTTCCGCTTCTATGTTAATCATTGCCCTCTCTGTGTCATACATTTCCCTTTCTCTGTTAATCATTGCCCTCTCTGTGTCATACATTTCCGCTTCTATGTTAATCATTGCCCTCTCTGTGTCATACATTTCCCTTTCTCTGTTAATCATTGCCCTCTCTGTGTCATACATTTCCCTTTCTCTGTTAATCATTGCCCTCTCTGTGTCATACATTCCCCTTCTATGTTGCCACGTCTATGTCATACATTTCCTTTCTATGGCAATCACTGCCGCCTTCTCTACGCGGTACTTCCTGAAACTCCTTCATACCCACCTGTTCGTCAGAGGTCCAATAAACGGATTGGTGATTAACTGCATTATAGCTTTAGAAGCAAACATAAGCCCAACTTGCACATTTTCATTGGCAAACGCCTTATGGTCGAGTTTATTGTCCGACGTCGTGATGACGCTGGTAAGATTTGTCTGATTGCTATATACACATATGTACGGCACTGACGTCGTCATGACGTAATGGCGGGGAAAGTCCGAGAGTCCATCCCATGAATAACCAACAGAATCCTCGGAATTATTTTGAACATCAGGTGTAGGAATATATCTTTCATCTGGGACCAGCGTGCACACTTGAACTGTCTGGTTCACCACTTTAACTGTGGTTGTATTCTTTCTTTGACTTTTCTCCAGTCTCCTCAGAAAATTCGGCACAACGGGAACTGAAAACAACAAGTGGCAGAGGCGTTCTTTGACCAGAGGTGTTTTCTCATAAAGGCCCTTACTGTCTACCACCGACAACATTGGGCGATCTTTTCGAATTTACCTTCCTGTTACTAATCCGCTAGATTCGCTGATCCGGGCGGTCCAACCTTAAACTGACAGCGCATGTCGTATGCGTGTTACTATTACATTTAGAGACAGTTAACCAGTATAGCCTTCACCCGTCACGGGGAACGTTCACGCTGGTACCTGGACAGCATGTCTTTTCCCTTCTACGATGACATATCAAGTGTTATGTCCTGAAATATTTATTCTATGATTCTGTGATAGGCATGACTGCTTACAACGCAAGTATGAATCGCGAAATGGCGGTTCGAAGCGAGGCGATGGAATCAGCTGATCGTTTTCGGGTCATGTTTTGTCGTTTTGCTGACGTTTTGCAGTCGGTAATTTACGTCTGGTACTAGATGTCTCAGTATCACACATTTAAAACTGCAGTGTATTTTCAGTGTATATGTACTCAAATCGCCTTACGGCCGATATGGCCGCATTCATATGCGTTGCCCGTTGAGATGCGTTGCCCGTTGAGATGCGTTGCCCGTTGAGATGCGTTGCCCGAAATGTGAAACACTGACAGTTTTGTTATGTAGAGTTCTAAATTTCATTGGGCCATTCATGATGGGGCTGAGATTTCTGACAACACTGATATTTAGCAGGTATAGAGGAAAGTGAGAAACAATGGTGAAGTAATTGTAAAATAACACTAGCGGACGAATAATGGCAGTTATCGCCTAATGTAGCCACAGGGGCTTGTAACGCTAAAAACTGCGATCAAGGTACATATTGTCCCTAATGGGGTATTAGTACTACTATAGTGATTACCATTAGGTTAAGTACATATTCAAGGGCACTTTCCAAATGTTATTTTTCATTACTCACTTAAACAATACATATATTCATATTGATGATAAATTTCAGTTTCAAATATAATAAATGCTACTGTTAAGTGTTGTCAGCATCGAATGGTTTACTTTTTCCTGCAGTGTCTTCATACATCTTGTCTTCACAGTGGTCGGATTGTTATAATAGTCATGAAAAAGCTCATATTTTATATTTTAGACCCCGCTCTTTATGTTTTGTTGGATTATATTGAATTTTCAAATTCTAACACAAATATATCAATAAAGTCAATATCTATTCCCACTTTACATTGTATTTGCACTTTACAATGTTGTAATTCTATCTCATTCTCCGTATGCTGGTGCATGTATACTTCAATATTACACATGCATGATTCAGTCATTGCACATTGTACTGTTATTTGTTATAACATAAATAAATGCATCAATATATCTTCAACCGTGGGGTTAAATTCAAATTTATATCATCTAAAACATGTACTTGATAATAAGCACATCTTCTTTGTTTATTCCTAACAAACAGACATTACCTAAAGTTTTCTTTTAGAACTGTTGAATGAAAATCAGAAAGTTAGATAGTTAAAGTTAGATAGTACATGGTCTGTGATGAGAAATATTTTCTAAAAATCAGTGTTACCATAACAAGAAACATATGAAATGTCACTTTATTATTCACATCCTCTTGGATGGTCAGAATGAAATGCTGTTGTGAGGAATCTCTGTAAATATATTAAGAGCTTTAAGTGGTGTTCAACTTTTATAAGAAATGAATCAGTAAATTCACATATATAACAGGACTCACAACACTGGCTGGTGGACATGTTTTACAAGGGGTAAATATTTTATTTCAAGCTATGAAGAGTGGTGTTTGGACAACAGATGTATGGCACTTGTAGAAGTATACATAAACATATATACAGTAGTGTCTGAATTTGAAACCAAAATGTATTGACATTAGTGAGGAACTGCTGCTCAAAACGTAATATTTATGTTTCTAACTAACTGTTACATTCTATATGGAATTTCTTCAATTGTCAATTTCTTCAAATTCTCGATAAAGAACTTCCAGGGAATACTCTTCGCCGGAGGTGTATCTCCGATGTTCTTTCACGTTGTGATCGGTGGTAGTATAGGAACTATTTGTAAGATTTTAATGTGGCAATAGTTAAGGAATTACTGTTGGGAGTAACACAGGGGCTGATATCGTATAAAAAAATAATTTTCATTATTTGACAGATGCTACGAAACCGGAGACTTGCTCTGTCTCGTGTTCTGTCGTAGGAAATGCCGTGACAGCACAGCAACTTTTCATGGCGTTTTCCCTGTTATCTTCTATCGTGTCAATTCGTACTGTATTTGGAAATAACACAAACGATATCTTTCTAAACTTAGAACAACATAGCAAAACATGTGTCAGTTAATGGCTTTTCGTCGTAAACGATCGTTTTTTTCAATGAAGGTGGCCACGGCAACGCGTCTGCTGGGTTCTGTCTTACAGAACCCACATGTAGCAAGTTGTCGCAGCACACTTTGAGTAGGGAACCAGACCGGAAGCGAGAAGTTTGAAAGTCGCTTATATCATTTCAAAAGGAGAGGTATCGCCCTTCGCAACAAGAAGATCGCCCATTGCCTCAAGTAAAAACACCAGCTTCATTACGTTGCGGGTCACCTCACCATCGTGGATGTGAGTTGACATGCATTACGTGACCAGTAAAAGCATAAATATTCGTCATTACTGCATTTATGCATCTACACGAGTTTATCTTACAACGGTAACAGCATTATACGAAAATTATTTCTCAAACTGAAAATGAAGTTAAGCTATCACTTATAAATACGTAAGGTGATACGTTTGCGTTCTCTTTTCTACTTCCCGAACCGTCGAGTCGAATGTGTCGAACATGGGATAAGACGAACAAATGTATAATCTCCAGAATATCGATATAACAACCCTCAAGGGTATACTCATCCACTGAGATTTGACAAGTGTACATTGACACCACAAGCTCGTATACAAGTGCCACCTACCGACAGTTGTGAGAAGCATGTTGTCAAGGAACAAAGCTATAAAGACTATGATGAGAACGAGGCGACGGGACTGGCGGCATCTGGAGATGCAGCCCCCCAAACCGGAGGGGGACATGCACTCCTTGATGTTGGTGGTTGACAGGAACTCCTTCACCGTCATCGTGTCCGGCTGAAGCTGGTCGTCGTGATCCTGCAATAAAAGAGAGATTTCTTTTATACTCCGAAAACAGTGGTCCATCTACCGTTGTATTTGCTAGTACAGTCACGTGACACGCTGCTAGAAAAGGTGAACACTGTACTCACACTGTACCTACATTGTGCAGTTAGACACATGCACAACTCGTGATGATTTTAAACTGCGTTTACTGAGGTTCTCAAATGAAGTTATTCCCGACCTTGACCTCGATGTAGGAGGACGTAAGTGAGAATGTGTCACGTCTGATGCAGACAAACGATCTAATCACTATATTACACGTGAATGACGGAACTGGAAAGTGTGATTTGTGTTTTGCGGTTGCTGTTCATATTTCATAGCTGCTGGGATGGGTGCCCCTATTGCGTTCTGTTTGTACCGATGAATCTGATGATGAGACGAGTGAGATGCGTCACCGACCATATGATGTTTAAAAGTAAACGTTTGCTGTGTTTCACCGTCCCATGTGTTAAGTACGGTGCAGACGAACGATCTATCTTGCCCTCAAAACAAGAAGCCAAAGTACGTATTGATACACATGATTTCTCGAAATATTCCACCAACGGCGGGAATCAGCAGGAATAGGCTTGATACACGGTAGCCATGAAGGGATTCGAACTTGGACCTTCAGCGAACAAATGTTGAAACTACCTCGCTGGACTATCGACAACATCACTGACATTCAAACCTGCAATAACACCCGCTAGAACCTAGAGTCTGTGTGACTCGTCGTGAACAGGATCTTTTGAACAAACCGGTGTTTTAGTGCGTCTAAACCATTGACCTTGGCCTTTCAGAAAAACAAACATGGCGTGCGGTTGTCGTGTATCCATACAGTTGGACTGAACATAACATTTGTCTTGAGATTCAGGGGAATATTAAACGTTAGTTATGAGCCGAGGTTCCACATCCTCGAGCAGCTATTGCCGTGACACTAAGATATGTACAAACAGACAGTAAGCATGACCCCGACTCTCATTAGCTAAGTGCTCCACCTACTATCAGTAATCACAAATAGACAGTGGTTTGATACCCTGTACATATAAGGCAATCGATACTGACGTGCTTATCTTAGCATGTAATACGCCCGACATGTACAACCCCAGGCTGTGGAAATGATAAAGGTTGAATTGTAGCCGTCGGTTTATCATCAGTGCAGTTTATCTCGGGAATACAAATGAAAGTCTACATTTGTAGGCTGTGGGAATGTTTGCTGTTTACACAGGGTGACTGGTTGTGTAATCGTCAGTAATCCTTTCACAAATGTCGAGAGGGATAAGGAAAACAGTTTTTGTCCTTATTTTTTGTTTCCTGATTGTGTGAACCAGTCATTACTTAGTTTTGTGCTTCATTCTGACCATGTGCGCCAAAGGCAGTGACGACGAACCTTAGCGCGAGTAATTTTTGTAACTGAAATATTCACGAAAAACTGTTTATGTTTAACTTGCATGACGAGGACAAGTTGGAGGATATCTGCCTCTGTATGTATTTTAAGTTGTACTGAGTTACGATAAACCTACATAAGAAGGTCCTCGAGAATGTCACGGGGAGATCCTCCACAATGTCACGGATGAGTTTTCCAGAATGTCACTAAAGGTACTGAGGTATCTGTCGAAATGAGTCTACTGCAGTTCACTCAAGCGTATCCAAGTCCAGGTGTGCCTGGTAGCTAATGATCTATCACAATCTGACTGTACTAACCCAGCCTTTCATCATCCCATGACGTCTGTGAACCTGGGCACGACCACATAGTGCCATCGCACCTGAGTTCAGAGAGGGTTATAACACAACAACCATGAACAGATCTAGAGTTCAAATATCTGTCAGCGAGGAAATCTGTCACAGAAACATGAAAAGATCATTAATGACTTGGATATATCTATAGACCGACCGGTGGGAACTTTCTGCTTTGGGAAGAAATCGATGCTCACATATGCTGCTTTATAAAGATGCGCACTTGGTGCAAACCTATAGCTTGACTTAGGGCACTTAAGCCTAAGATATATAACTTGTTGACATTATATACACAGCTTTTGGAGAAGCTTTCCATCCTTCAGGGAGATTTGGTGGAAAGAGCCGAGAGCAGGGATTGAGTATGGATTTCGAAAGATAAGAAAACTCCCATGTAAAACATGTTATGGTGTAATGATACTTTGACAATCATGTTTATCAGCAGGGAATATTTGAGTATAACGTTTGTACTTAATTTGAAACACACCGACACGACCTTGAATAGTGGGTTGAGTTTTAATTGGCAATGTTTACTTTTAAGAAATAAGTAGTATTATAGTTTGATCCAATCCCTCAGCTACTATGATCTGATCCGTACCCTGAGCCATTATAATTAATTCTGTACTCTGAACTATTATAGTTAATTCTGTACGCTGAACTATTATACTTGAATAGTGAGGTGCGAGTGTAGTTTCTGTAAATACCAACCAAGAAACGTGACACCTGGTGTTGCGTGACAGTCACGGTCTGAAATACCTTTTGGCTCCACGTCTGCCACTGTTAACTAATTATAGTCACATGAAAACGGCCGTGCGTCCTTTCCCCCTTTCGAAAAGCATTATTAAACTGAGAGATACAGTTAGGAATGTGTTCTCTATAGAAACAAAAAACATTATCAAGTACCTAGGGTGCCATCAAATCCACTTTATACAAATTCAGAAACCATTTCTACCTGGTGGGTTGAAATAATATTTATGTTCACTAGCAGGGAATGGCTTACATGGAATGTTGTTTGATATTAGTGAAATTCTGATGGAATGTATCACGTACGTGGGGTGCGTGTAGGTATGAGAGTTGTTCGATGAAAACTAGGTGTGCCTAACGTTAAACTAGATTGTGTCCCAATTGGCGAAACTCTCTATAATATATACAATAGCTCAGTACATGTGAAAAAATATTGCCTAATGAGATGAAAAGAATAGCCTTAATCGCATAAACATATCCTTCAGGCAGAAGAAATGAAATTTTGAGAAATCACAGAATCCTATCCAGAACAATCCCAGAAAATGAACAATCCAGAACAATCCAGAACAATCCAAGAGTTTTGAGCGACATATGTGCCGTAACTGCTCTTGATGTTATTCATCCTGCTATTAAATGCACATTTCATGTAATTCCTGTCACAACTGATTTTTCGTCATACAGACAACCTGATGTTGTGTAAACGTGTATAAGACTCATTTCAGATTAATGCATGGAACAGAATAGCTTATGGGTATCTTACAATCAAATACGGGATTTTCACTTCAACCAAAATCACCCCAGTAACACATAGTAAAAAAATCTGGTCAAGTTAACACGTCATCTTCATGCATATAGTATTAACTCGATATTCAGTAACCTGAAAGAATAACCCATATTCTATCTTAGTGTTTATCATATACCAATAGATTGAGAGAACATACATGGATTCCATACACTTCGCATAATGCCACTTGTGCACCCACTAGAACTAGATAGAACCATTCAATGTACATTGTATTATCTAAGAGTCATTTCTGCGGCCTTTGACTGGCAGTCTGACGTATGCTAAACAGACACGGAGATGTGGATGGTGGACAGCCTGGAATAATATCGAACTTTAGGTTTTTGTGGTCTTTTTTTCTTCTGTTGTTGTTGTGTTTCTTCCTTTTTTCTTTTGTGTTTCAGAACAGAAACGTTCTAAACGCTTTTTAAATAAAGCATCATATACAATTTGTGCTTGTTCATTAAGTCTCAATCAAATCAGGAATAATTTCAGCTGTATAGAAGAGTGTGTGCAGCCTGGTCTACTGGGTATGGTTCAGCGAAGCGTCAGCGCATCATACCCAGGGAACCAGAGTCATGCTGTAGAACATTTCACTGGAGGGACTTTATGAGGAACACGTATGTCACTGGCGATTCCACTTGGTGTAAAACGTAAAGCAGTTCTGAAAATTGAAAATCAGTGAAGACTGATCATGGCAACAAAGAACCTGTGCTGACTTATCTTTTGGAAAATATATATTCAGAAGAAACTGTTTGTTGCCTAAAGCCACCAGCAATACAATACTATAGAATGTACAATGAATATGCAATATACAAAAGTATACAATCTAGCACAATACAATACACTGAATATATATATATATGGATTATTTATGCTTCAGTTTTCCGTCATGAGCCTTGACATATTTCTTAGAAACAGAAATGCCTAAGGCTTTAGTATTTGCATACTGTTTCAAGAAAAGGCAGGTGCATGGGCGCGAACACAGTCAAGAACGCACCAAACACGGCAGCCATCACTTATTGTGAACACACTAATGTTCATATATTAGTTACAGTCTATTTCGGGAAATTTTCAAAATATACTTCAGCAATTTCGCTGTAGATAGCTGCCGGGTGATGTATCTTCAGGCACTGAAGTTGTTGCCGTACAGGTCTTTTCAACACATATCGATGCGAGGTATAGATGTGAGGGTACTTCATGTTCGTGTCAACGTTGTGGTGAGCGGGAGGTGTGGCTGTCGGGACGACACTTGTGGTATTGATTGTAAACTGTTTGGAGGCAGACTCAGTGGTCTGTATCCTGAGTTTTCCATGGTGCTGTGACGTTGTGGTGGCGTGATGCAGTGACGTAAGAACGTTGTGAAGGAGTGATGCAATGACGTAAAGACGTTATGATGCAGTGAGGTAATGACGTTGTGGTGGTTTGATGTAGTGATATAAAGAAGGTATGATGGTGTGATGCCGTGATTAATGGCGTTGTGGTGGTTTGACACAGTGACGTAAGAACGCTGTGATGGGGTTATGCAATGACGTAAAGACGTTATGATGCAGTGACGTAACGGTGTTCTGGTGGTGTGATTCAGTGACCTAAAATGACGTGGTGATGTGACGCAGTGAAATAATGTCGTTGTGGTGATGTGATGTAGTGTGCAATGACGTAAGGATGTTGTGATGCAGTGACGTAAGACGTTGTGGTGGTGTGGCGCAGTCACGTTGTGGTGTTATAACGCACTGGCGTGACGCGTATATATATGCACTATAAATTATGGATATCTATAGATAGAATTATAGACAAAATTATATTTATTGCGAAACGGTATGACCTATGAATGCTAGTTCGATCTCCTAAACTAATGGAGTTTTAGCACTTCTCTTGTACTCATTAATTATCATCGTTAATAAGTGCAGGTGTGCTACGTACAACTGTTGTACCGTGACTCTGATCATAGTGTTTATATTCATGTATTTCCCAGTGGAAGATGTTTACCACTTTGTTGCTGCCGATCCTGGAAACAAGCAGGGAGGAGCGGGATTCGATATCACGATCTCAGCTCCAACATGCCATAGGAGCAGAACTCAAACAGAATAGCGTGGGTCGTCTGTACCAGTTTCCCAGCAACACATTATAATAATAACGTTTCCGGTCATAGTGATATAATAGCTGATAACAACCAATGTTGAGATATCAACATATCAAATGTCCTTCCAAATGGTAACAATAAATAAACTTTTGCCAAACTGAGCCCATTAACAAGGGAAAAGGCTTAATAAACCACATTGTTTTGCCCGACAGCAATCGAAGCACCACTCAAATGTGTATGAGTGAAACCAGTATTTACATTCTTGTGGTGAGTCCACGTCAATAAACAGCGTAAACAGAATCAACGACCGGTGTACTGCCGTCATTGTCTCTCATGGCCGTCAATGATAAAAAAACCAAGCCGTGTGAGGTGGCCATTGATTAGTAAATAGTTGTACGGTAACCAGTACTCAATTAAACAGATTCACTACGCTATGTCGGGGAAAGCATTCCCCGGGGTACTAGTCCTAACTTCATCCCAATCACCAATCAATGAACTAGAAGTGTCCATGCAAGGTACTGGTGGAAATATTTACAAATCTAAATGCTCGCCAATTAGTGATGTTTTCATAAATATTAGTCTCCATGAATATAGTATTTGAGTCTTCAGACCCGAACATGTTGTTTCCATGGCAACCACTAGGCATCCGTGACAGGTCTGAATATGTTCATACGTGGTGTTTATATATGGAATTATCAATATGAAATAAACAGCAATATTTGTACATAAGCAGTAGAAAGTCAACATGTTTGTTGCCAATATTCATGTTTGAAATACACCTTACTCTAACATAGACGAGAGACCTTCTCTTGGGTAGATGTAAGACACCCTGCAGGTGTATACTCTGTCAAAGCATGACAATAAGCATGAGACATCTAAAGGCGATGTCAAGTGCATCATCGATGGTATCATAACCGTGTTTTTATGAATCATTATCAAGTTGAATAACAGCACGTGTTCGCTAGAGACGAACATGTCGACGGTTGCGTAGTTCGATCTGAGTGAAGACTTAGAGCGATGTCATAAATATTATTGAAATGGTTTGCGTTTTATTCAGTGAAAACGTAGATCAGATTCGGACTTAACCCATACCCAACCAGCACCCTATAGACTTCAATATGTTTTACATCCACCCCGAAGTACCTAACCCATACCAGATAGACTGCAATATCCCCAACACCCACTCCGAGATACTAACCCGTACCCGATAGATTGCAATATCCCCAACCCCTATCCGATAAACTGCAATATCCCTAACAAAAAACCCCGAGATACCAACCTATACGCAATAGACTGCAATATCCCCTACACCCACCCAGAGATGTCAACCCCTACCAGACAGACTGCTATATCCATCCAGAGATATCAACCCCTACCCGACAGACTGCAATATCCTCCCAAAACAACACCGAGATACCAACTTATACCCGATAGACTGCAACATCCCCAACACCCACCCAGAGATACCAGCCCCTACCCGACAGACTGCAATATCCTCCCAAAACAACACCGAGATACCAACTTATACCCGATAGACTGCAACATCCCCAACACCCACCCAGAGATACCAGCCCCTACCCGACAGACTGCAATATCCATAACACCCAGCCCGAGATGCCCCATGCATAGCTTGTCACACTGTCAACCTCATTCCCGTCAAACTGCTGTCTGATATGAAGCATTATTCACAAAGCGAGAACGAGCCAGGGTCAATAAACAATCACTGTATTAACAGCTGTGTAACTAATACAATTAGCAAAGTATATTTTCGGACGTCATGGGGTATTGTCAACATGAGTACTAGACAATACCTATCGGCACTGCCAATACGATGGCCGTGATCTCCATCACGTAACATCTGAAACAATTAGTACACCCGGCAATACAGGTATGGGGTATCGCTTGTAGAAAAATCATGTATTGTGTAGCGGAACATGGCAGTGTATGAGTGTGAATTAACATCACCCGTAAACTTTTGTCTGCTAATACGTCTGTCGTTATCAGGGAGCCATCTAAAATGTTGTGTGATCAATAAACATAATCATAATCAGATCATAACAGTAATGCAGGGGATGATGATGATGATGATGATGATGATGATTCATGAGTTAGAAACAACGTATGCACAAATCAAAACAGAAGCCATCACAAGTCATAACTCTGTAAGCTCTGAAAGCAGCCGCCCGGTGTGACGCACCTCCGGGTCCGGTCGGTGATTTCAGCTGCAGGCGACAAACAACGCCAATATCTGGCCCCACGGGCTGCATTGTCAGCACTGGAGTAAAACACTATAATATTCAGGTGCTACACTTTGTATCGTGTTGTGTACATGTGTGAAGGGGTAGGTGGGTAGGGAAGGTGTCCTGGTGGTATTTATATCAGCAAATGAACAGAAAGAAATGTTTATCTTACTGTGAAACACACGAACGTGCAGTGCGTGACAAAAAGTATTTGACAGTCACTGCAGCGTTTGAAACAGATAAATGTAACACGCCCAAGCCGTAGATCATACTATTCCATTTCACTTAAGACTATCTTCACCAACGATGAGGCTATCTAAAAAATTAAAATGTTTGTCCACTAAAACAACACCGCGGATTATATAACACAGTCACGTTTTGCCAGAAACATTTCAGAGTACGAATGATTAACCAATCTGTCTTCATTGCTGTTGGAGTGGCCCAGTGCGTCTTCCTCTCACGCAGTGCACAAAACACCTTTAGTGAAGAGCTTTGCTCAGTCGCGGACTCCTGCTTGTGGTCGTCGAGAAGAAACACAGGGTGCAGAATATCGGAATTTAGTTAAACATTATCATTATCTTAAATATCTACATATAAATCCATATTTTGGAAGAACGACATGGGTATTCAGGTATTAATTGCACCAACTGATGATCTGACAACGGTTGAATCCATCCATTTCAAGCTGAAGGCATTTCGTGGCACATCGGAATCAACACGGCAAATAAATGACACTTAAAACGGAAATGTATTTGAAATATGAAATATCTCACGAATCGTTTGTTACATCTTTCTTCAATACAATCTGCGTGAAAAGTTGAAATATACGCTGATCTGTTCGGGGTATCTTGTCAGTTAGGATGTCCACTTTAAGTCGATTTTTTTTTCACAACATTGAAAGGTTACGTCAGTTCTTTTCATCGATGGGGAAATTATCGCGTTGTTAATGAATAGAAAGAAGCAAAAAATATTCTCAGATCCTGATTTGTGAGTAAAGAGCAAGGTAAGTTCCAGAGTGTATGTTCAAGAAATTCAAAGCAATAACAACACTTCAGTCCATGAAGTCCAGCATCAGGAAAACTATGTTAACAGGTCACTCTGACCTTGACGCAAAGCTTGACCGCGCGGTTGCGTGCATTTCACTGTCAACGGCAATATTTACTTAGAAACGCAATCATGGCGTTCAGTCCACTCTCCAGAGTTGAAATTCATGATCATCTCGCTCTTTTCACCGTATTCTCATGTGCCTTTTGAGCTTTTTTCTTTCGATCAGTGCCAGAATTGTACGTGCGTGTGTGTTTTTAATCAACGTCAAAAGAATTAATGAAAATGTCAGGCACCATGGGAGTTTCGGAGCCGTCCCGTCATGCACTAGATCAACACTTCCGGATAATGGTTGACAAAAGCACATGTGCAAATCCACAAAAGGGGGACCTGCATTTGTCAATAGGGAGTGCACCATTTCCTCGTTCATGCCTCCTTCAACTCTTTCAGAATTATTCTACTGGTGTGATTTCAATCAAGGATACTTTTTCCAAACGGGATATACCGTGCTTAATTTATGAAATGGGCTTTGATGTCAGTCGATACAGCTCATATAAAGATGGTCTGCTAAACAGTCCAGTGAATATAATGTCACCTCTCTCAAACGAAACTGTCATACCTTCAGTCATCTGTTTCTCATCCCTGTCATACGATTCGTCATGATGGTGTTTGTACCACTCCGATAAGTCTACTCCTTGTAAAAGATTCACTCTCAGTAATTTTATGGCATCGGTTGTTAATCTCTCACACTTTGCAATTTCTCGAAATAACCTTCCATTTGGACACATGCTCTCATTTCGGTTTATCAAGGTTGTAATATCCTGTCCGATCTCAAGTGACAGTTGAACATCTTAGCCGTTATAATATGTCATTATTCTGTCACATTACCATCAGTTTTGACAGACTATACAAACGAGGTGATACCTTTACTATTTCTGTTACACTAGGTAGTCTAGACTTGCATGTATTACGCATGCAAGTTATCCCCTTACAAGACATCTGTTTAATATCACAAGCATCATTAGAGTAAGTTCCAGTACGTATATGAGTATCTGTACCTGTTTGCAAATTGGAAGAAAATAACTTAAAATTATCTTAAACTACATACAAAACATAAATAAATAATTTGGGTATTTGTCATGAAAAGCTATCTTAGATGCACATAAATACAAGAGTTCCTGATTCAGATGCATTTCTACCTTGATATTCTCAGGACAGCAATTGTCGGGCCGGGACTGATGGATGGGTTGTATTCCAGGTTGTTTGTCCACCGTTGTCTCATTCCATGATCGATCAGCTTGTGGTAGTAAACACGGGGACAAGATATGCCGTTACATAACTGTCTCACGAGTTTCACGAAAGTTTGTCCGAAATGAACGTAAATGTCATCCGAAGTTTACACCAAAAACAAACAAACAAACAAACAAACAAACAAACGTGGACCTCGACGTCCTCGATGATGACTATATAAAACGTGGGCGCCAACAATCCCGAGATTGTGAACAGTCATTGTACTTCCACTGATTTAACACGTGTTTGTGACGGGTTCCACACCAGAACAAGCTGAGTTCGTCGGGGACACCCGTTATCACCATTAATGTATTGTAATTCAGTAGCACCTTATGGTGTCGGACATGGACAATCACGTATGCTTTTAGTAGAGATAGCTTAAGAATATGTAAATGGTCCTGTTGTTTTTAACTAATTAATAAACACGTCAACAGGCCTAGATAATTCAGTGAAGAAATGCTCCATCCGCCAAGTAAATACATCTCTTTGTAGTGCATATTCAAGTGCTTTATACTACTTCGCAATTCTGTAATTAGTCTTCGTGTTCTACTGTCCTTCATTCAACAGACACAGTCACTGATGTTTGTATAGTGTTGCACTGAAACCATTGCTATTTGCTGCAACTCCGTATTGACAACGTGTGGTTTTAACGATTCCAGCCTCGGGCGATATACTGGACTTTTAGTATTTATAGATTTATTACGGGTACATGAACACGTGTACCTACCCAGTAAACAGGACGGGAGTAAAGGTTACTATGGATGTCATCATCTAATGAATGGACATTGACAGGTGATGCGGTGAAAGATGCGAGTGAGTGAATACGTTAGTGAACGATACAGTTTAGTAGTGTGGTATTTATACTGAGAAAATATCAATATCTAACATCATATCCAACATCAATGATTCATATGATGCATTTAAATCTCTTTGATGTGGTACGAGAAGATATCATATTATGACGCAGTTTTGAAAAACATATGCTGCATGCCAGGACACACTGCATGCGACCCCACACGTGTCGTTTAAGACACGCTACTGGTTATAACAGAAATCATGTCCACAGAACACATGTTATAACACACACTGCTTTATAACACACAGTGTAAATTATAACATGCACCATGTTACAACACAGATGCATGTTATAAAACACTAAACATTCAAATACAGCGTTGCTATTCCACACTGAAATATCCTGACATATATATGGCTAAACGTACAGATGATTTATATCATACATGTTAATCCTCATGCTGATTCACTCTCTCTTCGTCCCCGTGATGTTGCACTACAGAGTGACGGCAAACACCGACATTCGCTACACAGTCTTCCAGATAACACCATGTATCAAGGAACCATTACAATAGAGAACAACTCTTATACACATCAACCCTGATTCAGCAGCTAGATGTACATAAACAGCCTTCCCTCCCTGGATGGAAAGTGTATGATGACGAGGGACACCGCAATCAATCACCAACAGAACCATTAAGGAAATTCCAATATCGAAATTAAAACTGGTTTGATACACTTAGTGATAATATTTACAGGGAGGCTGAAGAACACTGTGATGCATCCACGTTGCAACCAGCTTCCACCACGTCCATGAACACATACGTACCTTTCTGCCGAGTCAATACAGTGCACAGATCAACAAAAACAACAACAACACCCAGACTGCCGTGCGTGATGGAACAGGAGGTGGATGGATATGTCCGTACCACTCACATTTCAATATACATTAAACAAAGTATTCTGCTACAGAGAACTACAGGTGGGCATGAACCTGTCCGGCAATCCGTGAAACCCCACTAAACCGGTACATCATCAATCCGGAAACCTCGATTACCGGTCTACGCATTTACCTGTACCCCATACAATGCGGTGCTATTTTATACCACGGCAGTATATTTTATATCCCGCCCTCATCGCTAATCCACAAATTTGTTAACACAGATACTTTCCTGGGTTTAACAAGGTTCATAGTAAATGTTACATGTAAATCCGTCCCTGTATTGGCCATTGAGACAGATGGATTAAGATCAGATCTGGATTACCACTAATGATTATGTACACTTGGAATGAAAGTGGGCGTTGTTCATCACACACAGACGGACGGAGATCCAACTTGAACCAGGGTTGATATACTCAGATAAACCATTAGACACCATTAATAGCCAGTCCAGTGTTGTACACCTTCCGCTGAGTCGAACAGTGACGAACTGCCACAGTTTCATTCTGGGTCTAACCCACTGTTTCTGTGTTAACATTGTGTATGCAATATCCGGGTTGGTCATGTGCAAAATCGGGCCCTAACGCCTCCTATCTTCAATGAATATACTTCCAACAAAATGCATTTCGCTACACTGTGCCAAACGGGCAATGAAGGGGTTCTATTGCAGCCCGATCTAAATTGATTAAATCAGCTGATCATTTCAGACTATTTGTTGCTGCCGATGAACGAACGTCTATACCTCTCACAGTTAACTAGTTTTCTCTTTTGTAAACAGATCGAGAGTCATGAACTATCATCATAGGTTACGCTACCAACGCCGTTCCCTGGAGGCCTGTATATAAACACTTAAACACAGTATCCATCTCACGTCAATTCCTAGTGTCAAGATGTCTATATCACTCACCTCTCACAGGCAGCAGTAGTCCAACTGCCGAGCCCTGTCAATCAATTCCACGAGCCATGTGAATTACAAATTGCTAGCATGCTCCGCTATTGCTTGACTTCATTCTGATAAATGTGATGTAACAACGTTGGAGATTCTAATATCACCGCTCCTCAAACGTGTCGATAATTACAGCCAATCAGAGCAGTCGATTCCATTTCGTGCGGAGTGCGAGAGTGCAGAGCACTTCTGATGAGGTGTACTGCTCGCGCTGTCACTTTGCAGTCGTTGTAAAATCGAGTCACCCTGGACAGCCAAGTGTCTGTTTCGAAAACGGAATCTTTAACTCGTTTACTTGTATTGCCGCGCTTAGTTGGACAAAATCGATTAATGCCAACACTTCTTTTATGTGGAATCTTCTGTTTACTCTGTCGCCTGTACTAAAGATAGAATATGATAGAATGTATATCTACCAATAACACACTGCCGTGAAGCCAGTGATGTCAGTCACTACATCTGCGATTGTGACTCTTGCTCGTGGTTATATTCGACTCAGTTCAGAAAGGATTATTGACTAGACATGACGTAAACGAAAAATTGCATCTGTATATTAGTATATCGAATAAAATAATTAGAAAAATAATATCATGGCAAGCAAAAAAAGCTTTGAAAAGTTTTGAAGTTATGTTGGGAGTTTTGTATACGATAAAAAAAACCTGTAACAAACAGTATCCTAAATGATAACCCCGCTGTGTCGGACAGTGATACACAACATGTGATCAAAGACGATCTCTAATCGATATTGTATATATTGTGTTTTGAAGGCATTGACTGAGACAAACAGGCACACGCGTTAATTGTTAGCTGCTGTAACGTCGCGTTGCTTAGCAACGTCACAAACCATTAAAACAACAAACCTTTTCATGGCACAGACTTCTGGTTTGTCTTTTTATCACTTTTAGCTATCAAAAACCGCATTTCATTTGAATTCTCAAGCACATTTACATTAGGCCGAGAAATCACAATCTTCGTTCGTTTTTGTCGTGGCGGCATTACACAATTCCTCTTTTTAAACAACCCATATTCATACATGTAGATTTTTGATTCGCTCATTCAAAGCTATCGCACAGGAACAAATCCGAGAGTCAACGATCAACCGCCCATCGGCAAGAGTTGAATCTAAATGACGGCACGGAATAAAAGTTGGTCTTGGCCAGAGGAAGCACGAGCTATTTGCAATTATATTGGCCCTTCAATCTAGGAATCATTAGATGTGCCAAACGGCATGTGAAATAAAGCGGCAGAAGCGGGAGGGATAAAAGACCCTCTGTTCTCGCACACTAGGCGAGACCCCGATGCTTGTAATATCGATTCCAAGAACTTAACTTGTATTTTCTCGTTTAAATCTAGAATTACACATCCTTTACGCCAAAGACATGTTTGGTTGCCAAATTAAAGGCATTGTCTATGATATGATGTCTATTTGGGAACATAATAGCATCAAATTAATTACTTTTACAACCAATACGATTTGCGCTGTTACAACACTGTGACGTCACTTCGCTGCAGTTGAAGACGTAGAAGACGTCGCTTCCACAAGAAGTTGAAGTCATCTCATCTGGAAAGTTATTTTAATCAATTTTGACCTTTCGCGCATGGGGTACTTTCAAAGCACTGTTGTATTTAAGTGTGTTATTTTTTATTCTGTGAGTTCATATTGAGGAAGTTGTAATTATGCTATACAATTGATCTTAACGACTTTAGGCAGCTAACTCAGTATATTCTTTTATTGAATGCATATTCTACATAAACAAGAGCCCACGTGTCCCTGCGAAGTCTTGAAATGGGTAGTAATTTCAGATTGT
The DNA here is from genome assembly GCF_037392515.1 of Haliotis asinina. NCBI lineage: Eukaryota > Metazoa > Mollusca > Gastropoda > Lepetellida > Haliotidae > Haliotis > Haliotis asinina. The sequence continues at coordinate 51,688,931 of NC_090294.1, read as the reverse complement.
AAGCCACTCTAATCCCAAAGGGAAATACGTTTTCATCAATGACATCGAAGTGAATCAGAAAAGAATGTGTAGCCCAATTCCAATGCAAGCTTCAGATCCAGGGAACACGCCATTAGGAGGCTATTAGAACAACAACAAACATCTTCATAATCAGTTTCGTCCCTTTCATTGATGACGTTACAAGACAGCAAGTCTTCTGGAGGATGATAGTGTCTTTAATGTATTGGAGTGAGTATCAACGTTAGTTTGAAATCCTACGTTAGCCGCTTGTTTTGTCATCGCGCATTGGCGTATATTCTCAACTCGCTGGCGCTCATATTACTTCATATTCAATGGCCTCAACTCGCGTCTAGTCGCATTCTGATTTTATAGTCATATAAAACAGTCTGTCAAGTATGTTTAAAGGTTCAGACATGTGTTTGCATACATGCCGAGCATCAATGAGATGGTCGTTCCGTAAAGTCCAGTGGGACATTCTTTCGTTACTTTGTCTGGTCTGTGAATCCAGTGACGTCCAGTCTTGTCCACCTGACCTCGTGACCCCCAGGGCGGCCACCTTACTGTATAAACATTCTACATCACAATCTTGTTTCGTAAAACATGGAGTCACTATCTCGGTTCAGTATCTAAGTATGGTGAGTGCATATTGGTTGAGGTAGCAGTTGGAAGATCAAGACAGTAATTGTGAGCTTCACATTAATCCGCCAATGGTGGACTCGAACATCACAGTTCTACATGCCAAAACCGATCTTCAATCAATACGCGTTTTCATTTCACTGATTCTGTTGCACACAATGTACGTACAAATGTGTATATAATTAGTAAAGCTGGGCCAGCAATTATGGGCAGCAATGGAGCCTGGCATTTACAAGGGGACAGGTGGGCTGAAGGTGTCTAGTGTCGCCGGCGTGATTATAGCTAGGACAGAGAGACGACAATATGCGTAGCGGGCGATTAATTGTAATCGTCAGTGTGCTAATCAAAAGCACCTGGAGCATGTCAGTTTCGCGCGAGGGGTCTCTGTTCGTTTTGCGCAACTTCAAATCTCAGGTGAAAACTAGCACAACCAATTCGGTCGTCAGTAGCACTGATCAGGCACAAGTGGATCCAAGGGGTGGTGCGGTGGGGGTGCGGGTATGAGACTAGGGGTACGAGGATGGGGTGGTTGGGGTTGGGGGTGGGGAATGGCTTTTGTTCACAGGATGCGCATCCCCTCCATCCCCCTCCCCTTTTGTCCTGAAATTGTGTTAAATGACCATTGAAAGTGAACATGAAGCGTGCACCCCTACTTTCCCAAAAAGATGTATCCGCCCCTTTGAGGTGACATTGTCTTGTACCCCGCTGGCGGGGTGTGCGTGAGCACGTGAATGTATGTAACGGACATAGATGAATGCAAGAGGTGTACGTGTGCACTACTGGGATGTATACTTGAGTTGCTTTTATGCGCGTTACGGAAATGTTAATTATTTGATCTGTGTGATTTTATATTTAGTGCCTCGTGGCCAGGTTCTCGTAAGAAATAACTGTAAACATCGTACTTGTAAATATTTTTGTTATGCCATGGGTCTGTTTAATTACATAAATGCTTGTGTACCTAGGTGCCGAGACAGTGTTACACTGGCACAAGAAGACATGGTATACCTCGGGGTCATGTGGCACTAAAATGTTCTAAAGTCATGGTATACCTCGGGGTCATGTGGCACTAGAATGTTCTAAAGCCATGGTGTACCTCGGGGTCATGGTATACCTCGGGGTCATGTGGCACTAGAATGTTCTAAAGTCATGGTATACCTCGGGGTCATGTGGCACTAGAATGTTCTAAAGCCATGGTGTACCTCGGGGTCATGGTATACCTCGGGGTCATGTGGCACTAAATTTTCTAAAGCCATGGTATACCTCGAGGTCATGTGGCACTAGAATGTTCTAAAGCCATGGTATACCTCGAGGTCATGTGGCACTAGAATGTTCTAAAGCCATGGTATACCTCGGGGTCATGTGGCACTAGAATGTTCTAAAGCCATGGTATACCTCGAGGTCATGTGGCACTAGAATGTTCTAAAGCCATGGTATACCTCGAGGTCATGTGGCACTAGAATGTTCTAAAGCCATGGTATACCTCGGGGTCATGTGGCACTAGAATGTTCTAAAGCCATGGTATACCTCGGGGTCATGTGGCACTAGAATGTTCTAAAGCCATGGTATACCTCGAGGTCATGTGGCACTAGAATGTTCTAAAGCCATGGTATACCTACTGGTCATGTGGCACTAGAATGTTCTAAAGCCATGGTATACCTCGGGGTCATGTGGCACTAGAATGTTCTAAAGCCATGGTATACCTCGGGGTCATGTGGCACTAGAGTGTTCTAAAGACATGGTATACCTCGGGGTCATGTGGCACTAGAATGTTCTAAAGCCATGGTATACCTAGGGGTCATGTGTCACTAGAATGTTCTAAAGCCATGGTATACCTCGGGGTCATGTGGCACTAGAGTGTTCTAAAGACATGGTATACCTAGGGGTCATGTGGCACTAGAATGTTCTAAAGACATGGTATACCTAGGGGTCATGTGTCACTAGAATGTTTTGAAAGGCTTCATGAACATAACCCCTGACAGCTGTGACAGAGTTGTACCTTAAAAACTAACTTCAACAAAACTTCAGCAACAAATTCGTATTTGAGGCATTTCCATAATATGAACTCGCTAACTGACAGGCTTAAGATACACCGTTCTGTTTATCATTTGGCGAAGTTGTTCAAATTAGGAATTGGTTAATGAATGGCTATTCTTTCTTGTCCATGAAAATGCACTGGTATGTCTAACGATGTGTTGAAATGACATTCTCAATAGCTGTATAGTATCGTCTTTCCAGGTACATTGTTTCTTTTCTTGGGGTATTTGAATATGGGCTCATAGTTAAGTGAACTTCGATCCCACATCCTTTAAGACGAATATGTATCGCTCTTAACAGTAATGCCTCATCGGATCTACAAAAGCGTTCATAGTCGGCTTGTCAAAATGTCAATAATAGAAAATTAATCCCCACTGTATGAATTATGCAGTTTGTCGTGTCTGAAGAACAGAACAAGGTTAACATCTGATGTCAGCCCAAGAATACAACGACTTCCTAGACAGGAAGAGCCATTCAAACACCATGCCCATGACGTCATCGCCTACTCGAACACACCAAAGCACCGTTTAGACAACGATCAAGGTTGGTTCTGCAGCCTCGTTTTGATGACAGGGAGGACCAAAAAGCCGCACTGGCTTTTCTCCGGACATACGGAGACGACGTCGATGAAGATTGGCGAAATCTTAATGGCTTGAAGCAGACAGGAAATTACTGCCCCCTCTTCATCAATTGTTGGGAGTACTCCTGGTTAACCCCGAGTTGGTCTTTCAGCTGCCTCAACTATAACAGGCAAGCGAATAAAGCCTTGTTTAAGTCAATCGTTAAATACAATAGCAAAACAGGGAGCAAGCCAAGCCTCAATACAAAGATTGCCAGAGATCTCGACTCCACTCCCAGATGTATTTTCTACCGATGTGGACACTTGAACTCGCATTCTTTAGATCGTTTCCGCTCTTGTGGATTTGAAAGCTTGCTAAACGCCGAGTTCGTTGTCCATCAGTAGTTTCTACTCAACACCAGTAGATTTTATCAACTGAGGAACCTGCACACAATGAACAAAATCGAACACTTTTCATCTTGAATTTTGACATGTTTTTGCTCCAATCTGTATCGATTTCCTGATCCTGAAAGTTGGATAAACAAACCTGATGGAAATCAATAGTTTTAGTGATTGTAAATGGTAGGTAACTATATTACAGGGTTGGCAAAGTTTCGGGATATTGACTTAAACTATTGACTTTCTCACAGAACGCGTCATATTTAAATGCAGTTTAGCACAAGGTACATAGGAAGGTCACCTCTGCACAACACGACAATAAAGGACATATTGCTTGAGTTGCATAACAAGACTACTCCGGAGGCTGCTTGTAAAAAGGTCTAGGGCAAAGTTATTCTCCCACGAAGAACTCTTGACCTGTTGAATCATCCTTTTCGTCATATCCATGAACGTCATAATAAATACCGTGTTGTTATTATTTGTTTGTAGTCATAAAAACCTAATGAGTAAGATCCCGTCTTATATTTCCTGAAGATCCGCTTTGTATTCCATAGTAAATAGATAGCCCGACAACTGAATAGATTAAGAAAAGATATCACAGAACGCGTTACAATATGTTTGGTTTTATTGATATTTATGGAATACTGAATATTGTAGAGGAATTACGCCTTCACACTTGTAAAGTTTGTATCCGACTAGGTGCAGTTACTAGTATCAGGGATACTCTAAACCAGTCTGTCACTTCTCCCGCTCGTGCTGGCGGACAGACACGAAATGTTCGCTACATTGGAAACCAGCAGATGACAGAACATTTTGGAAGGTGAAATGATAATTATTTACGGAATTACAAATTTGATAATCTACTGATACGCAATAATGTACATGATCATCTTCTGCGTTATTACCCCGAAAACATGTAACACCATGGTAACTGGTATCAGGTATCCATGATCATCTTCTGCGTTATTACCCCGAAAACATGTTACACCATGGTAACTGGTATCAGGTATCCATGATCATCTTCTGCGTTATTACCCCGAAAACATGTTACACCATGGTAACTGGTATCAGGTATCCATGATCATCTTCTGCGTTATTACCCCGAAAACATGTTACACCATGGTAACTGGTATCTGGTATCCATGATCATCTTCTGCGTTATTACCCCGAAAACATGTTACACCATGGTAACTGGTATCAGGTATCCATGATCATCTTCTGCGTTATTACCCCGAAAACATGTTACACCATGGTAACTGGTATCAGGTATCCATGATCATCTTCTGCGTTATTACCCCGAAAACATGTTACACCATGGTAACTGGTATCAGGTATCCATGATCATCTTCTGCGTTATTACCCCGAAAACATGTTACACCATGGTAACTGGTATCAGGTATCCATGATCATCTTCTGCGTTATTACCCCGAAAACATGTAACACCATGGTAACTGGTATCAGGTATCCATGATCATCTTCTGCGTTATTACCCCGAAAACATGTTACACCATGGTAACTGGTATCAGGTATCCATGATCATCTTCTGCGTTATTACCCCGAAAACATGTTACACCATGGTAACTGGTATCAGGTATCCATGATCATCTTCTGCGTTATTACCCCGAAAACATGTTACACCATGGTAACTGGTATCTGGTATCCATGATCATCTTCTGCGTTATTACCCCGAAAACATGTTACACCATGGTAACTGGTATCAGGTATCCATGATCATCTTCTGCGTTATTACCCCGAAAACATGTTACACCATGGTAACTGGTATCAGGTATCCATGATCATCTTCTGCGTTATTACCCCGAAAACATGTTACACCATGGTAACTGGTATCTGGTATCCATGATCATCTTCTGCGTTATTACCCCGAAAACATGTTACACCATGGTAACTGGTATCTGGTATCCATGATCATCTTCTGCGTTATTACCCCGAAAAAAATGTTACACCATGGTAACTGGTATCAGGTATCCATGATCATCTTCTGCGTTATTACCCCGAAAACATGTAACACCATGGTAACTGGTATCTGGTATCCATGATCATCTTCTGCGTTATTACCCCGAAAACATGTTACACCATGGTAACTGGTATCAGGTATCCATGATCATCTTCTGCGTTATTACCCCGAAAACATGTTACACCATGGTAACTGGTATCTGGTATCCATGATCATCTTCTGCGTTATTACCCCGAAAACATGTTACACCATGGTAACTGGTATCAGGTATCCATGATCATCTTCTGCGTTATTACCCCGAAAACATGTTACACCATGGTAACTGGTATCAGGTATCCATGATCATCTTCTGCGTTATTACCCCGAAAACATGTTACACCATGGTAACTGGTATCTGGTATCCATGATCATCTTCTGCGTTATTACCCCGAAAACATGTTACACCATGGTAACTGGTATCTGGTATCCATGATCATCTTCTGCGTTATTACCCCGAAAACATGTTACACCATGGTAACTGGTATCAGGCATCCATGCGTCCAATCGACATGGGAAATATGAAAGTGTATAAAATGCCAAATCCGTGTGAACTTCTGATATGTATGAAAGACTATGTAATATTGGATATTCGTAAACCCTTAACCTACACGAGAATATCTTCTAATTATGTACAGGCTTCAACTGATTGGTGTGCAGTTAAAGCCTGTACATAATTAGAAGCCTGTACATCTATCAATTGAAGCCTGTACATCAATTAATAGAAACCTGTATATCTTGTTACCTATTGTTATCAGTCTACTGTTATGTGTATATATACTGCAACCCTTTAGTTTTACCCTCACTTCACCTGAAGAAGAGACTAGAATCTGTCTCGAAACGTTGTGACCTTGTAGAATAAAGAAGTTGAACCATAAAGCACTTTTAGTTAGCTCTAAACATGCTATGCACAGTACTAATATAGCTCTAAACATATTTAACGTAGTCCTGACACAGCTCTAAGTATACTATATGTGGTACTAACATAGTTCTAAACATACCATATATTGTCCTAACATAGCTCTAAACATACCAAATATCATACTGACATAGCTCTAAACATACCATATATCGTACTGACATAGCTCTAATCACAATTATATACCACTGACATATATGTCATCACAGCTATACATAGTACTGGCAGAGCTCTAAACACAGCTATATATCTTTAGTGCTGACATAGCTGTTATCACAACTATAGATAGTTCTGGTATAACTATCCACTGATCTCTGGACCCGCTTCTAAACACAGTCTTAGATAAAGCTCTACAAACAGTCCTTTACATAGGTCGGACATTGCTTAACAAACACTGGCACCAGATTACGACCAAATCGACACCGGCGCGAGCTCTTCACTATGCATTAGAGTTTAAACTTAAAAGCGTACATCGTGAGGAATTTGTCCGGCAGAGACGGTATCAGAGTCCTGTCGTATCCGCGTCCAGGACGGATCAGCACTAATCCCAGATAGTCCCCTCATTAGAACAACGTGGACCTCTGTGATTGAAATCGATCACCGTAGTTGCCTCTGTCTCACAAGCCGATTTCCCATAATGCTAACGTGAGCCTGTGCCAACATATCGGTCTGAGTGAGGTCTATTTTGGATTAATTGACAGTGGAGGAAACTCACCTGACGGAAGACACCGACTCGGGTAGTTTAGATGAGGACAGAGCGTATTGTTACGGATTAACGATAGTTGCGGCAACTTTCTTGTTGATCCAAAGAGTTTCAGTACACACAACTTACTCGTAGGGTGTATGTGGAAACTGCAATGGTTGCGTGACTGAGGGACGTTCTAGTTTAGAAGGGGAATTACATGTGTACTTTAGTTCTCTGGACACCATCATGCAGCTAAATGAGTGCGACACATTATTCCACATCATCACATCTTCTTACAAACTGTCAGGGAACAAAACTGCTAAAGTCCAGCTGAAAAACGAGACAAAAGCGTTCTCAACAAAGCGTTCGCACGACCTATCACAACTCACTATCGTATACTATAGGCTTAGTCCTTTTGTAGCCTAGGGAATCAGCCCATTGTTTGTGTATGAATATGTTTGATACTTTCACCTTTATGTCAGCTGAACGTCGGAGTGTCGCCTGTTTACCATCCGGTGTTTTTATTGGCTAGTACATGCATTTGTTTAATTGTTGGGTTACACAAAGACGAGAAATTTACATCGTGCACTTTCAGTCTCTTCACTCTCCCATCTTAATGTTCCTAGTAATGCCCTTGTGAAGTATGTCACAAAGTCATGTTCATATCTCTGTCGCAATATCAATTATTGCACAATGAATGTTTGCAATGGATTAGATCAATTGTTAGCTGGCAAACACCACAGCATCACGTGACAGTGTTTCAGGCGGAATTAGTTCTCATTAGCAGGTATTTGTGTCAGTGTGTTCCCATCAGCACCTTTCACAGTCAGCAAGTGCCCAACCACTCCTGGAATACAACTATCAGATAAAAAACTCTTTTCGGATTAACGGCTAGGAATTGACAATTCTATTTTTGTTAAGTCGATAGTCATTGTTATGGATATCCATTATAAAAGCATAAACGCTGTACACGGTGTATGGTTTGGGTTTCCTCAGTGTATCTATGACGTGGAAGTGATGGAAGTGGGAAACATACAGAGTAAAACAAGTAAGGGATCAAGGGTATCTGTACGTTTTAACAGTGTCTCTTTAGTCTTCACTATAAAACTTCATAATACTCACCATCTCTAGCTTAATTTGTTTAGCATGTATCTGCAACGTTTGCATGTGGTAGTCTGTTTATGAGAAACGCATTAGTTTACACTGGAGTAATTCTGAACAATTGAATCGCCTCTGCATGTATTGGTGACGGTATGAGAGGAAGGGCAGGATACGCTTACCTATATTATCATGGCGAATAGACAGTGATACATGTTACATGACCATGGTGATGCTGGAACCGAGTGATGGGGTCGTTTTCTGGCTGACAGATGTTATGATTATTGACATTCAAGGCTTTGGGTGTTTTATTTATGTTTAGTTTGCTCTGATGTGTAATTCTAGTAAACGACACATCTGTCAGCTCAGCTACATGAATGCTCAAAGTCAGTGTCTCCTATAGGGAGAGGTTACGGCCATAGTGTGGTTAGTTTTGTCAGTAGAAAGTAGCCAATACCGTGATGACAACTTATTGCCATCATGCAACATCCAGGTTGATACTTTTTCTGGAGAAACGTTTTGTTTTGAACATTTTTTAATATCTGTAAAAATAGTTCTATAGAGCAAATGTCACCGACACTGGCACATGATTGTGACACATGTCCGTAACAAGAAATATTATGCCGTGCACATGCGTAGATACGGAAGTAGTAACGTCCACATGAATATGACTAAACCACAACCAAACTGTATCAGTAGTATTGCTAATTTGTCAATAACATAATATACCTCGCAAACCCAACGTCTCAGAATATGTTATTCTCGAGACATGTGGCTCCTTGACAAAGAGTACGTCGATATGTGATATTTACACTACTATTTTACCTCTCGGGAAGTAATTTTCTTTTCGCCACAACAAAATCATTCCCTACTTTACATAAACGGAAAATTAACAGGGCACTTGATTATCATTTAGCACACATAATGGCTGCCCTGATGCCAGACATTCCTCTTCTCTTCTTACTTCCATAGCCTGATAGAGATTCCGACAGAAAAAAATCTTTCGCTACATCAGACGCAAATATCAGCGTCATTCCATTAAAGGCCGTAATAGAGGTTTCTGAATATCCAATAAAAATTAAAACATGCATCACCGTTAGCTTTTCTGCAAAAAGAACGACATAAGCCTTGTAACTGAATTCTGGTCTCCGAAATTGTGAAGCCACGCATGACGCTGGCGGGAGCAGTCATTGTGTGAGATTTCTCGAGAGTTGCGTATCAAAGGTGGACAAACCTGCTACAAGGTTCTCTACTTTAGCTTTTTCCGCCAACTTCGATCTTTCCCGTGAACCCAGTCGCTTTATTGCTAATTATACCACATTGAGCACAATAAATATTGATACGGGACAGCGACGTAAATAGCATTACTGGCAGGAGACCACGCAAGGAGAGAGAAGGTAAATCTGGGTTCTTTAAGCCTTCGTCAAAGGTTACCTAACCGTGGATTCATAGGTGTCTTGTAAGCGATACTACCCACGCAAACTGAAATAATGATTTCACGGTATAGATAAATCTCAGAATAGATCCGTATGCTCTAAAACAGTCCTTGCGGTGTGTGTTATCAATATTCGCTATTATCTGTTTGAAATCACACCTAGTGTATTTCACAATGCAGGTTTGCAAAAGCTAGTACGTGCTCGACCTAGAATGTAGTGAAAAGTAATGACATTGAGGTCAAAGAATACAGATGCTTTGTATGTTTGTGTGTGCTGTTTACTATTCTGTTGATTCTGCCAATCAGTGCCGCTTTGCTAATATTTAAATTCTCATACAATTTTTATTCTTGTACAAATTTTACCACATTTATTGACGCATCTGTAACACATTGAATTAAGATGGTGACGTATCGCTCTTCAGAGGACCATATGGGTTATGACGGGTTATTCATCGACCAGCGTGTACATTCATGTGTGAAAGTTTTGTTTATGGACAAGGATGAGAATGCTTTAACCGTGATTTCATGTTACTGTCCGCAGTCTCGTCAAGTAGCGTTCACCCTAAGATTTGTCGTACCCGGAGGTGGGCATAAAGTACGGATAACACTCACGGGTATGTCTGCACCAGACATGAATTGTACAGATTCCCAGATCTCGAGTAGAGTGTAGAAAAGACAGAAAGTAATACAACTCATGCATATATTAATATAATTCTGCTGCTACCGCTAGCTTTGGCAGTGTAACTGGGATCCATCTTAAAGCAGTATATCTTGGGTAAGTCGGACAGGTCATGTCATTGCAGGTGTCTACTCCGTCTGTGGGATCAGGTGTATAAATGTATCCGTTCTTAAATCAGTTCACTTTGTACCTGTACATGACCACATTTTTCAACATTTTCAGAATTTGAATAGGATTTGCTACATGTGCCTACTGAGCATCCCACAGTCTCTCGGTAACCTCGTTATCGCAATTTAACCTCACACTGTAACCTCACGATCACACTCTAACCTAACGATCACACTGTAACCTCACGATCACACTGTAACCTCACGATGTTTTAACCAGAACAGCGCATTCACGAATGTAAACAACTTTGTTTTAAAAAGCTTATTTCCCACCACCGTTTAAATATTAACTTCGAAAAGTTAACCAGGCTAAAAACCAGGTTCGAAAATTCATTGTTGTATGTTCAGATAAAATCGCTAATCTATGTTAAGTCTACGCGCATGTTCGGAGAAGCATGCATCTGCGTGTATGCTGGCTGAGTGCAAATGCATCTAACGTGCACAACTTAATATATATTCCCAGAGAACCAACCTCACGTGTCACATAATTTCGATGCTAAGGACTCAATAACGTTGAATATCAGGGATGATACCAGTTGTTTCGCACGTGACAGATCTTGCAAAGACGTGACATTTCTAAATATGTGAAGGTACACATTTCTCCCTGTCTGTAAGCCATGACAGGGCGGTGACTAGCCAGAGTCTCCTTTCAAGTCCCCATATCTGAGTCATCGAATGATGTCGCCAGGTACTGTATCGCTACACGCTCCGTAGACAAACACAAACAGGTACCGGTCGGGCGTGAAATAATCAAATTGGTTCCATCTGACCAATAAGTCAAGCCACGGCTCGTTAGTTCTATTTCAGCGTTAACATCACGTGAGCAGATGATATGCCCGATACTGTTTGTCGTCATTATTCCATTGCCATCGTGATCTGCACAAGGAGACGTCCCAGCGCACAGAGGGTGCTAATTACTGTCAATCTCAGATAGTGTAGGAACTGGGTCCTAGCATTTGACGTAGACCCTGCTTCAGTTTATAGATGTTCGGTCCTCATATCCCATTATTTAGAAAAGGTCACGTCAGACTATGGTAAAAACATACAAATTAACATTAGTAGAGCGAAAAAGTCATGACGTTGGTTGGAACGTTTACATAGATGTCTTACGCTGCATGTTGCGTTTTTCATGTTGTCAGGGCGATGTTTGAATGAATGAATTGTGTTTTATATAAAGGTGCTGTTACGTGAACGTCAACCGAACAATTGAGGTCCGACAACATGTACGTATTAGTTGTTAGCCAATGTGAACGCTACAAGAACATGAGGCTGACCAACCAGAAGACATCGTTGGAATAAACTCTGGATTCGTACCTGGATTCATAGGTTTCTGTTGTGCCAGTAAAACCATTTTACACAGCGACCCGCTGAAGCCTGGTGTACGTACGTGTTCCGTTTATTAAAAACGACAAATAATATCTAATACATCAAGCAAGCGGAAAGCAAAAAATACGAAAGAAAAAACGTTCTTCCTTTCGATTTTAGGTGTTAATGGTTCCAGCTAGTTTTAGCCGTCCGGGAAACCAGAAATGAAGTCATATCTCCCTATATTTTAAATATTCAAATTATAAGGGGTTAATTAGAGTTTATGAGATGATGTCGAAAATAAAAAAAACTGATCGCCTGATAATTATATATGTTAAACATACATAAACCTGATTCCAAATTCATGTTTGTGCTAATACAATATTCATCTGTTATTAAATAAATGTATCGGTTATAACTCAATCTTCGGCTTAATGCATATAATATTTATGTCTTCATTTACGAACCACCATTATCCGGTACAGCTTCTGTTCATTGGTATTTACTCAGTGGGAGCATTAACACAATAAAACACTTCTTGACTTTCTGTGACAATACCTCTCATCAATAAAGCAGGACCTCTTTAACCTGTCCATAAACAATAAACAAGTGATGCTTTCAATAACCTTAAGCGTTTAATCACGTCATTGACCCTTAATTTCCTACCACACACGACCACAGTTGACAGAGCTGATGGGACGAGACAAGGATGTCATTCCACACCCTCTCAACTATGGATGGGGTCGATGATCACCATCTTCATCTTCTGTTTGTTTTCGGGTCGATAGGTTTCACTCAATCAACTGTTTGAATTATAACTGCTTTAATAAAAGATCGGGTCTGATTTAAAGCTAATGACGGACAGATTGCTTATCGATTGCTGCGGATATCAGTCCGCTTGAAATAACCGCCATACAAGCCACATGCTTGACCGCTCAGGTCCATGTTCATAGAAGTACGGCCCTGTATTTGAATTAGTTAAAAAGTTAAAACTTCATTTTTTGATCTTATGAATGTAAGAATCAAAGGTTGTTTGCAAGCAAATGAAGAACCAATCTATTGAACTGAATGCCTAAACTTCGCCATTAGCGAGTGAAAACACAAATGAGGGCAAAACTTCTTGTTTGATTTTGAAGTTGAGCAAACTACTTTGCTGTCAGTTTTCGTTGCTGTTGAAGACGCCAGTGTTAATTTCAACTAACGTGCACTTTGAAACATGGAGTAACCTTTACAGAATCATTTGTTATATTTCTGCCTAAAAACAGATTAATCACACCCACTTAAATGACGTCATCGGTATAGTCATGGCCGCACCTTCACGACTATCTCTTACACTGACACCCGGTGTCACCAACCATTACGAAGCACGTTAGTTCAGGACGTTTATCAGTGTAACATTGATTCTACCAGTGTAGAATCCTTTCTCTCAGACACTCTCTGTGCTAAGCTGACATATTTTAAGTGTATGTGTTTGTGCTTTTGGATCATAAGAGGAATGTCCAGATGATGACGTCAATCCATTGTTCGATTCTTGTCACCAGTATGAATCATAAACAGCCCTTCCCCTCGAAACCTCGACTCTGCTGACCTGGCTGTACAGGAATCTCAGACAGCGATGACACCAGGTGTTCGAAGAAAGGTCTGCAATCCTGATCCACTAGAGACATCTGTTATCAACCCGTGCACAGGCTAAGTCAAAACAGAAATACCGGAAACATGGCGCGATTCAAGATAGGGAATTGCATTTGGCGCAGTCACTGATGACACAAATTCAGAAACGCCTTCGACTTTCCTACCATTCATGCTTCGTGGTGGTCGTGACCTTTGTCAAACAATCTAGGAGCAAAATTGCATGACGATATTTTTATTGTTATTTCCTTGTTAGAAGAACACGCTCGGCTGTACCTCAAACTTTGGGAAATGTAAAAACCAAAGGCTTGAGCTGATGTAATGTTGCTCGTCATAGGTTGACGTTATGGCATTTTTCATACGGTCTGGCGGGGAGTTTTTGTCACTTTGGAGTTTTATTCATAGATCTCGATATGAACAGATTCCAATCTGGTGTCACTACTCCCCCCGCGCTGCATTTTCATGAAACTCGCTGTATTTACCATCCCCCGGGTTATCCACTGCTTGTATTGACCACACTACAGTGTTAAGAAACAGATATCACTAAAATCATTGACAGTGTGTAATTCAGATGTCCATGTAAAAATTCAAATAAAAAATTCAAATAACATATTAGAAATGCTGAAATGAATGTGAACCTTATGAAACTTAAGAACAATATAGAATCGAATCCTTGGTGTATTCAAGACGGGTGTATTTCTAGGCTGAAAATAATTCTAGACTGAAAGTGGTGATGGATGATTTGTCGTGCTAAATATAGCAGTTCAACGTCGTACCTGTTTGTATTATAATAAAAGACTGAAACAGAATTTGTAGGATAGAGTGTTGAAGGTTACGAAATTGATACAGATCGCTGGCATGTGTTATTTATTAGTTTATGCAATTATATATTTGTCAAAATTGATACCGAAATTCACACCAAATGTGATGACATTATCAAATGTACATGTTTACTTAGCACCATAGAATCGTATTAATTTCCTATCAATGTAAATAAAATATTTTCATTTACAGAGAAGATAATCAATTTTGAAATGGCCGTATACATACACAAGTACGTATACCGAAGGGAATACTAACTAGAAGCAGACCAAAGGGAAGCGCACATATTTATGCAAAATTGTTGTGTCAACAAAGCGACAACGGCTCCAGAAGCTCTTTGTTCTCTGCACGCAGCTGTAGTTAGGAACAAATCAAAGCAACAGAGCCGGAAGTTGTACTCGGGGCGTGTCTGAGAGCTCTTAATCGCGACTGTCTGAGATTTGTTGATTCAGCTAATGCATGGTTAGATTAATAGGGATTCCTTTGCTACATCTCATGTTATACAAGGGTAAATGCTCCTTTCAAGTCATCTGTCTTAAGACATTACACACCGACATAAACACTGTATATTGATATTGCCTGTGATAAATGCAAACAGAAGAATATCTAGATCCAGAAGCAGAGTTATGATATTTAGTAAAGAAACAGAACTGAAGAAATAGAACTGAGTCAAAACGTGGGTTAAACGTTCTGGGAATGCGTCATACACAAGTCAGTCTAAATTTGAGGGGAATTTCTGATTAATGTATTCCCACCTTATTGACGGACGAGTAGCGTGCCGCCGGTAGAGCCTTACGAGCCTTGCTTTCATATAAAAATACAGTTCTCTGTGAATTGAGAGCTTACTACGACTTGTGTTAGTCGAACAAAATACACAACAGCGTCCCTACAGTGTGTGTTTATATTGAATATATATGTATCTCATGCGCAGATTATTTTTTAGTTGTTGTTGTTCTTTGGGGCTTTTTGTGTTGATTGGCATTCTTGCAGTTAGGTAGATGAAGGTTTCTCTTGTTTATACAACCATCTACATCTGTGGGCTTCCATCTACCTAACTACACATCATTTAATGTATAAACATCGCATGTTTGTCTCATCCCTCATTTCCAAACGCCTCATGTATGTATATCATCCCCGTATTACTCTCCATGTACCACTTGCTTGACAACGACATTAGAATCTATGTGGAAACGTCGCTGATACTAAATAATGAAGCTGTATAACCATAAAGTACTCCTCATCCTTCAAACTCACACAACCCAAACTCTAGGAAACAAGAAAGTGTCATTTGCAAGTGCAATATATAAAAGAACTCATGTGCTAAACACTGTGGAGAATTCCACTGACTACACTAGTCATTAAACAAGTCGATCCAGTAAATGACACGCAAGTCTATGACAATATATCATTCTGTGAGCGGATTTTGTTACATTCATTCTTTTCTGTAGTATAAATCATTTCGTAGACAAGATGTAGGTGTAAGATTAGATGTCAAATATGTAGAATGGTTATACAAAGACTGCTATCACTGACATGTGCAGCCTGTCTAGTAGGAGTTCCCAGTTTCCACAAAGGTTGACTACTAAAAAGCATTCCAGCCTACCGAGAGATGGCGTCACAGAGTTGTATTGAAGAACTGAACGAAGCTGTTACCATGCAGAAAGAGATATAACTGGCTTTTTATTGATACCCTTTCTGCAGTCTGTGTGATCAACGCTGATTTCAGAAAATCAAACCTACTGACGTCAGGGCATCTAATGAAGGGAATCAAATTCTTAACAGCTAGTTTCACAGGTTGAAATGTCTCCAAGGCGGCCTGCCTGCTTGACAGTCTTGAGGTCATGTGGATATGGCAGTATCTCAGGTCAAACTCCCACAACAGCTATGCCCCTTTGTTGACCGTTAGGATATAATGTGACACAACTTTCTGAAGACTTTTTTATGTTATCATGAACCCGTGAAGGTCCGGGGTGGAATAGGCCTTAAGCAACCCATGCTTGCCATAAAAGGAGAATCCGCTTGTCATTAGAGGTAACTAACGGGATTGGGTGGTCACCCTGGCTGCCTTGGTTGACACATGTCATAAAGTCCCAATGGCGCAGATCGATGTAGTTGACCGGGGCCATCTGGCTGAAATATTGCTGAGTGCGCCGTAAAACTAAACTCACTCACTCATTACGTTATCATGGGATCTTTGGTACGTTTAGCTGAGGCAGGTGGACTTTGACTGCCACCGTTCACTACCTCAAATGTTGAGGTGCAGACCGGAGTTCAAGTTACCTACGACGAGCAGGTGCGAGGTGACGTCTTCTTGTATCTCTCAGTGAACGAGCTCTTTACGTTTATCAATAAAATCTGAGGTTAATTAATTTGGATTGTATGTTAGATTGTTCAACGTTGTATTGATATTTTTGTGTCGTCTTAATCTGTTAACTTGGTTGCTTCATCGTGGCATGTGGAATTCATTTTGAGGGGAACACGTGAATGATGCAGATTAAAGACAGGAAAGCGCAAGGGTTATCGTTGTGCTGAAAAGCTCACAAACATTAGAAAATTTAGAATTCGAATCCATGATCACAAATCCTTGTCTCAGCCAGGGTGATAACTGCACAGTGGATGACGTCACGTAGACAGCAGTACCGTCCTTGTCCTCAGTACAGACTGAGATAGAGACTAAGCTGACAGAGTTAATGACGTCACCACCGATTAGGGAAACAGCTGTACACAGACTTCATACATCGCACCACAACTGGAACTCGAACCTGGCTAACAACTGTATGAGCACCGACTCTGAAGGAGCTGCTGCACCACGTTGTTCATCCACAGACTCCAGACATCAAGACGCACTCCCGAACAAGAACATTGTATTTCCAATACACGCCTAAAGTTCATGACACAGAAACAAGCACTGTGACTGCACAGTAGTATTTAATGTACCAAAATCGATTAATTTAATCGAAATCCACATGTTAACACGCACCGTACGCTTAAACAAAGAATCTGGACAATAGGGAGTTCGATTGCGCTGATTTGCGATAAAACGATATCCCCATAAGGGAAAGACAGAAATATCATGGCTTGTTAGCACACCCGTTAAACAAACACCAGCCGTTCTATGGATACAAATATTTTTGAAAAGGCAGCCTCGGTCTGATAAGAGTAGAGATACACGCATCTCTGCAATCAATTTGGATTGTGGACCAGAAATAATTCCCATACCATATGATCTCCAAAGTAAATATGTCGTCATTATGTTAGCTGAATTATATGGAAATATACATTCGTCGTCTGTGGATGCTGAAAGATAATATGCTAAGTAAATATTTACCGGTGATTGAATAATACTCGTAGTTGTCTGTTTCATGTCCTTCATGCTGTTGTCAGCGTCACAGCTGAAGTCAAGGCCTGAGTGGCACAGTGGGACGAGAACCTCAGATGTACCACGAAACATAGAAGCTAAGAAGCGCCCGATTCTGTCATAATGCCTTGACAGGTTTAGGAAAGTAATGCTGCAAAGTCAGATAACCCTCCACGTCTTTAAAGTACTACACATATTCCGGAGCCCTGAAGCCACAACCAACATTCTCTATCAGTGTTTATTACATATTACACTTTACACGTAGATGTCAAATTTGATCTCAGTTATCCAGAATCTCACAACCGAAATAATCTTTCTTCTGGGTTATGACGTCTGTGGGGTTTTATCTGTCGTTCTGGTTTTACTGGGATTCGACTTCCAGCTCCATGTAGGTGAAATATGGGAAAACCTGGAGATTCGTGGAATATTTCAAAATGCTAATGTCGAACCGCTAAGCAACAAAACATCTCCGCATCCAAAGACATTTCTGCCAACAGCCTCCGAAATATCGAGTATATCATGGGCAGGTATATTATCTCTGCATGACCTTGAGTGATCGCGAATAGGTGAGCGTATCCAGCCAGTCTAGGTCACCCGACATAAACACACGCAAGTGCTAGTCAATCGTTCACCTGGTAACATACGGTATCGGTTCAAGTCATCAGAAGGAATCACATCGACCATGATTTTGTCTCTATTGATGAAATGTCCTGAACCCTAAAGCCGGAAACCTCTACAGATGCCCCAAACGTTGTAACTGTCACGAGTGTGTATTCTCTGTATATTTTGTTATTAATTCAGTAAAAATTATTATTGCGTCACAATGTTTAGTGTTTTGAATATTAAATATGATGGGTCACATGTCGTTTTAATAGATAGTCAACACTTTTAGGATTCTGTATCTGCTCCTAGTTTTCTATTTGTTTACTTCCGGGAGATTTATTCGAGGGCATTCTACAGTGTTGACGATTGTCGTAAGTGCCCGAACCGAAGTGCGCTGACTGAGTATATATATGTTTTTGGTTGCTGTTTTGAGGGAGACACTCATTCATATTAACTGGAGGATATACATCACAGCCAACGCTTGATCATCAAAACCCGTCAGCGCCTGAATCTACATTATCCGCTGTCAGACCAATCGCTGTTTACATTCTGTGTAGTTGATTCTTTCTCACACCAAGACTTTGGTGAGTTTACTTTATTATGTTTTGTGACCCATTGCCTTGGATTTTGTCTCACTTGTATTGTATTTGAAATCTGTATTGTGAAATTGACTTATGACTTTGTATACCCTGCTCTCGTTGCATTATAATGCAGAATTTGAACGTTTACGACTTGTCTTTGTTCTGTTTTGCTGGTTCACAAGAGGATTTCTTACATCGTTTGTCACTTTAAATTCTTAACCGTAGCAGTAACCACAACTTGACACTGTTCTTATAAAGGACATGCGCGCTTTGTCATATGGAATCGTCCAGTACAATATTAAAAATGAAATGTTTCCATCTGACAACTGTTAGGGTAAATACAGAAATAGAGACCAGAAGTGATATGAATTCGTGCTGTCGACCACATGTATGATGTGATTATCAACGGTCCATTGGGCATTCCTGAGAGCCACCGTGACGACATGTACAATCAATTTGGGTTCAAATGAGAACAGTGAAAAATTAAATAACTCGAAATAGGGGTAAGTAAACAAAACATATACGAGAGACATGGTCCCGAAACCTCTGAACCCATGTCGCTTTATGTTCAATCGCGGAAAGGTTGTTTAAGGAATTATCATGTAATATTGTGCTATTTTCACTCTTCACACCGAGGGGTGACCAACGACTGCTGGAATAGCGCCGGCCGTATCCTCAGTAGCAGGGAGCTGTGCTGAGTTGCACCTGGGTGCCGGTGCTGTTCCGCCACCCCTATGTCATGGTACTAGGCCAAGATTTTCATAACGTTCGTAGCCCTACGAAATTCATGAGCCCATTCTTAACACATTGACTACGATCAAAGTTAAGAATTCTAAGCATACGAACGTGGCCGTGGGTTTTAGTACTGAGTCAGTAATGATTTCCAGAGTTTGCATATTACGTACAGCAAAGAACATGATCTTCATATGAAGTCTGTGTCTTTATTTCTAATATTTCGTGGTAAATGTAAAGATGACATACAACAGGAAGTTATGTTGAGAGGCAAACATTTTGACGTGAAGGGCGTCATGACCGCTCTGACAATGACCGTCAACCATTACATTTATATCACCTCAACAATCCTATAAAATTCATTTTGTGTATGGATATTTATGAGTTCGATTATCTGGAACATTATGCATGATAATCAAACAGCATCAAACACAGTTCAAATCATGGCTTTTCATTGACACCATTGAGAATTTTTGATGACTGAGAATTCCCCTGTGTTTAGATTCAAATGGTAGAAGAACTGAAAATAATTTCCACACCTGTCTCTATTTTAGATCTTTCCTTATTTGAACAACTGGGTTTTTTCTCATTTGTATAAACGAGATATGTATTGTGACATCATGCTCAATAAGGAAAACAGCCTGAAAACAAAGATCCACACACAGCCTCCCACTCGGAATTACCATACACAGCAACGCAGAAACCATATAACAATGAAACAATCACTCAGTAGTCATCATGTCTGTCCGCTGAGAATCAACGCGATGAAATGGTTTGACTTGGCCAGACTATATCACTCTTGTTTCACAATGACTGATGTAAATGTTGTCTTGTGTGTCTTGACTCTCTATGTCATCACGTCATCGCAGGTGTGTCTTAACTCTCAACGTCATTAGGCCATCGAGGGTGTGTCTTAACTCTCAACGTCATTAGGCCATCACAGGTGGGTCTTGACTCTCTATGTCATGACGTCATCGCATCTGTGTCTTGACTCTGAACGTCACCACGCCAAATCCTGTGTCCTGTCGAATATGACTATTCGTGTGTTTCATCTACGTGTCACCAAAGCAATATACCGGGTCAGCTGTACTTGTAACCCAACAACCAGCTAGCATTCACTCCCTCGCCCACTCCATGCAAGTGGTAATGGAGCTCAGATGACGTCACTAAGGACGCTCACCGTGACGACAGTATCTTCACTCATTCATAATTCACCTGTATTCCCAGAGATATATTACTGCGGAAGCAATTATATCCTTGCGTGTCAATCACGTGAACATATCTAGGCACAATGTCACTGCTGAAATATTAGTTCTATATTGCGAGGTGCTGATGGCGTCAGGTGTTAAGTAATGTTTATAGAGGACAGGTATGACAGCGGGATAAATACCAGTGCCACCCAGTGCAACACCTGAAGTAATAGTTGGATCCATGTTGTGGATCCATTATAACATCATGTCTTACACCTCATTGTGACACAGTCTCAGTAATAAAGCCCCCTGACGTCACGACGACAGTAATGAAGGGACGTTATCACCAGAGAAGGTTTGCATGTTTCAGTTTGGCCAAAGGTAACACCCCTCATTCCAAACTCCTCTAGATCCAACATGGGACACGTGATGTAACCAAACCTGCTGGCCTGACCCCGACTCAATGTAGGTCATGTCTTCATGTACCATTATGCAATGGCACTTGGTCAGACATAATATAATTAGCATTAACGCCATGCGGGAGGACCCATCTTCGTGCCCGCCCCCGCGGGGGTGGGTAGACACAGGCTCGCCATAGTGCAAGACAATCTAGATAACGATGTCTCCTAATTTCGTTAGTCCCATGTGATTTGGAACACGCGATCCTTCGTGCCGAGATGTGCTTGTCTCCTTCCGTAAAACCTGTTGACTTTCTGCCATTTTATTTGCCTAATGTATCTAATGTGAGACACGTGCAAAAAGAAATAATAAATTAATCACAGGAAATGAAAATTGGATTGGGATCGTGTGCGCTCGTTTTTTCCACGTTCATCGTTTGAATGCGAAAACAGTGCCTGGACTTGGATTGTGCTGTGCTTTTTTATACTTTATGTGCCACGGGGCACAATGTCTGTGTACGAAGTACAATTGCAGTTGAATCTTGAACACGTTCCCAAGCTGTTTTCTATTTTCATCAGGAACAATGTAATAATATACAAGAGTGACAATCACTAGGAGTACGAAAGTGTGCCGCTGTTATTTCCTTGTGTTTGTAGGTGTTGGTGTCTATCCCTTTTCGCAAACTCCTGGTGTCATCACTGTTTGATTGTGATTTATGTACACATACTTATGACACATAGATGTGGAAAAGGTTAACTCTCTTTTTAAATCCACGGCAATTCTGTTGTGTTTGAGGTAATAATGCTATATACTAGTACTATCCGGTCATGTTCTATATGGAATTGTAGTTTCCTGATATATACCATATTACATTATAATTTGCTGTTGTGTCCAATGTCGCCACACAATGTCATGCAAGCGTTCTGTTTGGTACTGTATAGTTTACTGTTATGTTCTTTACGACAACAGTGTATCGGTGTGGGCCACATTTCAAGATATGATAATATCCTGTTGTGTTTTGTTCATAAGTATGGTGTCCTGTTTTTTTTCTGCAATGTGTGAAGTGGAAACTATTGTGAAATGTTTGGTGTACGTTAAACTGTTCTGTTTGGAGAGGTTTATGTTCTGAAACTTACTGTTTCAGTGACCTGAGGGAATCGAAACCTGTGATATATTATCTCAAACTTACATACTGTATTGTTAACGATACAATTTCCATAGAATCATTGCCATGTCTACTTCATCAGAATCCACACCGCTGACCTTACCCTGTTGCAATCTCTTACCACATGATGGTGACTGAATACAGACACTCAAGTATTAACGATTTACTGATCTGACATCACCAGCCCGCTTTCATGATACATTTGAGACTGTTAATACGTTAAGCCTGAAGAGATTATTATGCTACAGTCATTCACTAGCAGTGTAAATAATGTTAGTTAACCGGCTGTAAATATTTGCCTGTTTTTAACAATACACGGATGTCTTCCCTACCGATCTATGTGTGGGTTTATTAAAGCTGTTTAAAACATAGGAATGGAGACACTTCAAAAACTTGGATCACTTTAAATGCGATATTCGATTTCTCAATCTTTTGTAGTTATTGCCAGTGTAAACAGGTTAATTTAGAGCAGCGGCGTGGACATGCAAAAGCTATTTACTTGAAACTGATTAAATAACACACAACGGGAAATAATAGATTTTATGCTGGCTAAATATGATGATTATAAATTTCACTTGTAAACATTTGCATTGGTGGTTCTTCAAACAAAGGCTTTCATCTTACCTAAACAGCGATGAAATGAGATTTCCGTCAGAACGTTGACGGCAGTAACAGCGCAGAACGTCAGTGTGTGCAGTGACGTAGAAGAATGAAATAAGAACACTTGTCATTTGTTATTGTCATAAGCCAACTACATGATCTGAACATTTCATCGATTGAAAGATGTTTCAGTTAACACTGGAACAACTTGTAATATCTTGGCTGGTGGGATATGCTTACATTCAGTGCCAATATACATATCATATCCTATTTGCTGAATCGTTATATGTGTGTGTGTGTGTGTGTGTGTGTGTGTGTGTTTGTGTGTGTGTGTGTGTGTACGTGTGTATCTCTGTTCAAGCGGGGATGCGTTGTGTGGCTATATTGATGTATGTGTGTATGTGTGTATGTGTGTATGTGTGTATCTCTGTTCAAGCGGGGATGCGTTGTGTGGCTATATTGATGTGTGTGTGTGTCTGTGTACGTGATGGCGTGTGTATGTGTATGATTGTTCTGTGTGTATCTGCATTAAACCGGTCTCCGTGTGTGTATGTGTGTGTGACCACGTGAGCCTGTATGACTGTGATATCAAGCTCGTCTTATGGGTAGATGAATGCAGATTGTGGATTCCTATTATACACAATCAAGATAATCAAGATACACTAACCGGGCAAAATGTTGTAAAGTATTTAAATATTCAAGATAATATAATCTGACTAATATATCACCAAAATACCCATGCCGACATTGATCGCATAGATGTCGGCTCAAATTACATAAAACGCTATGAATAACATTACTGAGTAATGTTTGAGTGGAAACAGTAACATGGCCATCATCCCAGCCGTAACACCGACATAATGAAAGACTTAGGTCCAGTGAAATTCAAAAGGATCTTTATTTGTCCTAATCATTTGACTATGCTCTACACGTGGTCACTGAAATGTAAACCAGTTTTCAAAGTCTGTGAAATGTAAACAGTTTTCAGAACTGTTAATGTATTGAAACTGATATCGTTATTACTGACATATGTATAAAGCATGTATTTCTATTTGAGCACTTTGAATCTTTGAAATATTAAGTTTTATACATAATGATACCAAAGCATTTCAAACACAATCCTCAATACACAAGCACAATCGGTTTTCATGATTTCAAGTACTGTTGAGCAAACTGCTCTACGTCATGAACACGTCATATAGTCCAGATCGTTCCTAGAATGGACGCAGATACCGGTGGGTGTCCCATGGATGAAATTAAGAATAATTTTTAAAATATTGAAGTACATAACGTTCTGTGATTAGAGTAGATTACAATATTTGAATAAGACGCTCTACAATGGCAACAATTATCCTTCCCAGAGGAATGCATCCAAATACACTTTGCAAAATAAAAGCACACGGAACGCCAGTCTCATATTTTATGAGACTAACGGATTATGTTATTATTTATCCCAAACCTGCCGACCAGGCAAATGTCTACGTGTATATCATCATGTGATATCAAGCGGTTATCTGATGGTCAACGATAGTATTATGTACATGTTAATTTCCCTTTGTCTCAAAGTTACACTTTTACATCCCGTTAACGGCATCAATAACAACATATATGGGTATATCTCGCAACACTTCAGTGAAGGCTGACGGGTAATTTCCCTCTCACTGGGATGCGTTTCAATATCGTCACGTGACCATATCCCATTCCGCTGAACAATACTTCAAGTGACCTTTAATTCGATTATTTAGGGAATAATTTACTGCCCCAATAACACAGAGTTGTCGCTGTTCTCCCCGTCAATACCCCCGAGCTATTAGTACAACAAATCACACACTCCGATGCATATTTCACCAAATCTTTGGTTATCAATTTCTAAATGAATATGCTTAACGACTGAGTGGTGCTGTAATTGACCGATGTTGATTTCATCAGTGACATGCCCTATAAAGGTTTACGGACTGTTATAGGTGTCAAAATGGGAAATCGACACGTGTGGCTTATAAGAACGACATTGCCTTGCCACAGTTGAGAATGATCGATTAGATAATTATGGATCTGCTTTTAGATCAAGCTGAAAATAAAATGTGAAAATGTCTGATTTTGTTTGAAACAATACTGAGAGATATATTGATTGAAGCATTAAGTGCTGTTCCCCGGGTTTTTCGATTCGAAAATATGTTGATGACTATTTTTAAAGAAGTCGATATCACATACTCGTGTATCATGATTCCATCTCTGTAAATGCATGTTTCTTGTTTTCATGAACTCCAGATTCTGGGATTAGCGTAATGGCACGGTGCTTGTACATAGATTTTACTTAATGATACAGTACTTGAGAATAGATTTTACTTAATGATACAACAGTATAACCACGTCTGTTGAAAGTAAAGTTTCCATGGGTTTCACACAATTCGGACGAGCTGTATCAAAACCACCGGGAAAAGCAACTGTGGTCTGAACGAGGAGTGTGTCCACATAGTTTAAGACTATTCCTCTAATAGATCAATCAGAGATCGATGATCGGTAATTACAGTAGGACAATCAAGATTCTGGGCGATACCAAAACTCACGCATTAGAGCAATAGTCTGAAGAGTAACCAACGACCATACGGGAATACCACAGATTCTCGACATACACATTCAGCAGGGTCGCTGTCGCATCAAGCAAACTTTAGGCGACCATCAATATGACTCCTCCATTCCACTGTCAATGCAGTTCTCTATTTGTGAGGGCCCTTAAATGTAATATCTGATCTACAATAAAATAGTTGGCCTTCTTGACCATCAGCAGAAACTGAGCTTGCTGTTCCGCGTAACCACCTCAGAGCTAACCTCATCACCGTAGCCATTCAACTCTTAACCCAACTGTCTATTTCCTTATTTATGCAGGCAAGTGAATCTTGGTCCAATGGTTCACGGTACAACACCTAATGCAACCAAGAAATGCTACCTATGATTCAAAACATGTTTTTTACTGATGATCATAATTTTATTTCCAACAGAAGTAGCGTATGACGCAGCTTCAAAAAATACCAAACAAGCTGAATTTCTGTTTTCATACTGTTGTTTACAGGTCATGATAACATAGTATTCAGTTGGAATCAGATACGTCAAACACTTGAGGAATTTACCTGTGTGGTGCTAAGATATTCTCCCTGAAGTCGGTGTTGTACGTGGGTGTGTCATTACTGTCATATTTATCATTGATTTACGACAACCCTGTCAAGTCGATCAATTTGAACATATGAACAAATTGAACCGTTATGCGTACGATTGTCGTAACTCCGATAATCGACAATAGATTTACGATAGTCAGAACTGGAAGATCAGTTTGGACATGTTGGCAAAGATTCTGTATACAATGGCATCTTAGTGTTATGGGTTATATTGTCGTAACTTGGATATTTAACACAGATTTATCGACATTCGTAGAATTACGATCAATGCATGCCAGTGGGACACTGTCTATTTCCGGAACTTGATCTAAATGGCACGACCGGTGGTTTTCTAAAGAGACGCATAGTTTGTCGAAGAAGTACTTTATCATCAATGATCCGATATTGTAATATTATGTAGAATATAATGTGTTAGGTTTTTCATAATTGTATCTAAACATGGCACGTTTGCTTAGCATCGCTTTGAACAGACCTTCAACACATTTTGTTGGTAAAATAGCAATATATAAAGTTGATGTTACAGTTTACTCCAAAGTATGTTGAAGAGTCCGCAAAAACAAATTACGTTGATGAAATGCCATTGCCTTGAATTTAAGACTATTAGTAAAGTACATGCAAATAAAACAAAAAATTGTCGACCTTAAAATTACGGTAAATTGACTGTTGGTAAATGTAGAAGATAGAGTTATCAAATACTGGGTGAAGGTTATAGCTTGGATATGTCTGTGGCAAGATTTCCCTATGAAATGTTCTGACTTGATGCGTTTGTTTGACGCTAACCGAAAATTTAACTGGTTAAACGAAATTAGAAAATCGCTAGATCACACTCTTATTTTGTAAAATAAGTCACAAACTACTACTTGCCATTATATTTATAATGCCATTATATAAAGATTAAGAATCATGCAAACCCTGAAACAACTATATCCAAGAAAGCCCATGCAAGTTAGAATATGTGGCAAGGACAGGTTTCAATAGCTGTATCAAAATAAAGAAAAATCCTATGGCTCACTTTATATTGCATATATTTCACTGTATTCCATGATTATTTGTTTAGTCTATAAAATATGTTCATTTCAGAGACTAGATGTTAGTTTAATTCAGACCTAGAATATCATCGCCCCAAATCATCGCCAAGCTCCATTTCTTATAGTATTTTTAAGACTGGGAATAAAGCCAATATATCTCCGAAAATTCTTCGTTTCATTATTCCAGATTTAGATGTTCTTCACGTGATCTTACGATTGAGAATGGCAAATGTTACAACATTCCAAGAGGAAACAGATTGTGTAAATTTTGTACTTGTCCGCCATTTGTTGGTATGTCCATACTGCTAGGATTTTAAGCACAAAACATCTGTTGCCACTGTTATGTGTAAATGTAATTTGTTACTGAACACTATTAATGCAGCTGTAGCAGTAATAGCCGCAAGCTTCGAATGATATCCACCATGACTTTTTGTACAGAAACAGTGTCACTGTATGTAATTATTTCTGTCTAACATTGTATTGTCTTCCAGCATTCCTTAATTAAGAGGTACCGTTAAGGGAAGGGAGGTAATAAGTGAGGTTCAAAGTAAATACTAAAATTAAGAAGCATAGCCTTACCAAACTAAAAAACATCTTTCATTATTTAAACTTTATTGAATTTGGGTGTCGTATATGAGAAAAACAATGATGCATATTAATAATCCTTCTCTTCTTCTTTCTTCTATATTAAATAATTAGCCACAGGTATAGAGGGTAGATATCATTATGTTCTACAGTTAGATCAGATTGTACAATTGCTTTCAGTATGGTGAACATTCGCTGTGGTACGTCACAGCGGCATGCACTATTCCAACTACAGACTGACGAGATCAAGTTTGCTTCCCTATGAAACAACAATTCGTGATGTATATAGGTCAACTTCCCTCCGTAAATTTATGATCAGGTGCCCCGCTCACACGTGAAAACAGATCTTTCAGATTTCTCGCATCATAATGTGAGTCCCTTGCAGTTCAAAAGTCCACACAGTCAAGCAAAATATGCTTGCTGGTGAACACGTGATTGCAGGAGATACACATGGGAGGTCAAAAGTCCACACAGTCAAGCAAAATATGCTTGAAGGTGAACACCTGATTGCAAGAGATACACATGGGAGGTCAAAAGTCCACACAGTCAAGCAAAATATGCTTGAAGGTGAACACCTGATTGCAAGAGATACACATGGGAGGTCTAAAGTCCACACAGACAAGCAAAATATGCTTGATGATGAACACGTGATTGCAGGAGATACACATGGGAGGTCAAAAGTCCACACAGTCAAGCAAATTATGCTTGAAGGTGAACACCTGATTGCAAGAGATAGACATGGGAGGTCAAAAGTTCACATAGTCAAGCAAAATATGCTTGATGATGAACACCTGATTGACCAGCAAATCAAAGACTAAACAAGATTAAAGATGAGAACATACAGAAATGGAACCAACTTAAATACACACATTATGTAAAGTTTCCCAAATCAGTATAAAAATGACGAATAATCTCCTTTGTACAAAAACATATTTTCATAAAGGCTTATGGCATTTTCATAAGATTGATCACATAAAACGCAGACAAATGTAGAAAGAACATAGAGTTTCAACAATATGCATCAAGAAGAAAGCAGATGAGTGCAATAGTTTCCTTCTATGTCCACTACATGATCAGTGGCCGCCTTGAAATAAGGTTTACATCTTATGATGATTTCCTGGTTTACTAACTCGGAGACAAAACCGAGATTGTATTCCGAGACATGATTCACTGACGGTTACAATTGCCAATTTGATGTGGGTTACAAGCCTGGATCGTTCCTGTGTCAAACTAAACAAATCGCGCCTTCATTTCCCATCCACCAAGACACCGCTTTTATCAGTCCGAAATGTCAAGCAAAACATTATCAAACATAAAAATCAGCAGCCATCGATCACATTGCTACAGGCATCAATAAAAAATTGCAGATGCATTATTCGAAGCGTTTCCCATTTTCGACCCGCACGGACGGATGAATACCGTTATTTCCCTTTTGTTTCGACGTCAAGACGCCGTTACGTTCGCATCTCTTTTGAACAATCACGATTGACTCTGTGAAGTAAAGCCCCCTGTCGTGAATCAATTGCGACATTTAGAGAATCCAACTTGTTATCTATGTAGTAGCTTTGAAAACCATATCCTCGACTCAAACGATTGCACTTGATAACACACGAATGAACTAAAAAAATAAATATAAATTAAAGGATGTTTATATATTAAACAAATGCTGTCTGAATCAGTTAATGCTGATGTTGCATAATTGCTTTTTCTTGCTGCGTCTTATGAAAAATATTGATAATTACATAACAGCTTTTGTTTGTGTTTGTTTAGTTAAATGAGTGTGAGAGTTATTGATATTATTAAATGAGGTGTGTGAAGTGCCACTGATAACATGTTACCCCCTGAAGGATGATAGCGGCGATCAGTGGGACGTCTCTCGGGGGTCCGGTCAAACACGCCGTCAACAACAGCAGAGGCATGCTCTCGACTACAGCTACTACACCGACAGTGCAGATGACATTCGGAAATCGGATTTAGGTCTCGTTTTCCTTCATTCTATTACTATCAGGGACCAGTTACGCAAAGCGGTCTAAGTTGTAAGACACCCGTACTCTCCCGACTTTGTGATCTTATGGTACTGCGATCGTCATGCGGACCTCGGATTCCCTCCGAGTGTGTAACAGTCCCTACTGCATTGCCCTAAATGAAGCAAGTCTAGATGTCCTCGGGTCTCTTGTCTCTGGGGGGCTCCTTTACAATTTAAATGGGTTTGTTTGTTACGATCAATATTGTATAGATTCAGAGACTAACCGTTTTCCTAACTCCCATCCACGAAACTGTCTAACGTTATTGCGATCGAGCTAATGCGTTACGGCGTCCTAACCCGTGTATAGAACGGGACACAAATAATCTTTCAAATTGTGTTTTTTTATCTGTTCCCAGCAGTACATTTCACTCAAACCTGATGTAACGAACAACATGACTGTAAAATCGACTCACACATCCGAAGCGGTTTGTCCAGGGTAACAACCTCTGGGGGTATCAGGCTGTTTGGCTGCCACCGACTGTACACGATACTGGAACATCCGGTCAGTCGTATACGTACCACAACCGCAAATCGTAAATATCTCAATTGACTAGTGACAGAGAACGTCCGATGCCGAGCCCCCGTACTCTGGGCCCGCCATCTTTCCAACACAACAGTCCCACATGCAAAACCCAGAGAAATCTGAATGTTGTCATTTTATTATGAAACCGATTTTTTTATCCCGGAAACGAAACTCAATTAGGAATGTTCTCTTTCCATTCATTCTGAGAAAAGGTTATAGGCAACCCCTCAAACATGGCGGACAAACAGACCTTAAAGAATTTTTTCATCTTTAAAAAGTAAACCTTCGGCCGCCGCCAAGCAGCGGTATATGCGTACAGCTGGGAATAGGCTACATATTCAAACAATGTGTTATTAATAGACTGTTTTCAGCAGGGAGGTTTCTTTAGCAAACATAAGTTATCATAACCTACGTCATATGTTTGTGGTGGTTTAAAAGAAATGCTCTCTTTGAAAAAAAACGTCCCGGCGTGGTGTTATGGTGATTTTAACGACAATCATCTGAATTCTTTTGGGGAATCAAGAGCGAGCACCGTGACCATCAGGCTACCCTGTCATCCCAGTCGTACGGACACGTTACCTTGATCACGAGAAGACATCACCGATAATCTCTTCAGCAACATGCTGTTTGACCTGCAGTCGTGACCTTGAAGACTTAAATCCGGAAATTGAAACAACAGACGCAAACGCAAGTTTACTGCGACCTTGCTTTCGAAATGACTTCGATGGAGAAGCGACACTAATCACCTGCTGGTTCAACAAAGGACGTCTTCTCTTGAGGTATTGACAAGCATTTTCTCATCACCTATGTAACAAATACATAGTTCTCACAATGTACAACGAAGTAATTATTTTAAACATTTGTTCAGCTCTGTGCACTGGGTGAATATTTTGGCGGGTATAATTAATGTAACTTCAGGTGGATCAAGATATTTGTTTCGTTTTTCAGGGCGATGGGAGCAACATCACAATAAGGGAGACCTTCAAGAAACGTATCTATTGTGAAAAAACAGGTGCGCTGGTTGTGAGGTTTCACAAGGTCACTTACGGATGGTTTCATGTGGTACGACATGAAGGGATGGTAGATTATTGGAAACAGCTAAAGGATTATATATGTTGACTAATACTTTGGCACGCTTGTCATGTAGTGTTGTGTGTATCAAATGATGCATGAACAAGAGAAAAATGTCTTCATTTACATTGCAGTGAATGCTCTAGTTACTTACACATTTAAATGAATATATTATATCACCTTGAATATGTATGGACAATCAGCATTCAAAACACTTTTGCTATAGCATGTATAATATTTTTAATGTCATCTCATTGCTTAAAAACGATGGATTTGATGCCACGTTTCCATTAACTGACCACCTAAAAAACATATGATCTCATTGCATGGAACTTTCCAGTTATGAAAAGTTGAAATTCTTCCTGATAATAGTTTGAACATTACCAACCATATCTCACAGCGGCATATTTATAATAATAACTTTGATTAACGCTGTTAGTTAGTTAGTTAGTTAGTTAGTTAGTTAGTTAGTTAGTTAGTTAGTTAGTTAGTTAGTTAGTTAGTTAGTTAGTTAGTTAGTTAGTAAAAATAAAATGACTCATAAATTCAGAGGTAAATTATATATGCTTCCCCCATAATATCAATTCTGACTTTAAACTGGATGCATTTATTTGGTCTTTTGTAGAAAATACGATGAAGCACAAAATATGAAGGACTTTCGTATATTTTTTAAATATTCTGTAAATCTAACCACGGTGTGCTGCCAGACAACTTGGCAGTTTGCGAAGTTTGCTGGACGAAGGATGCGGCTGAATTCCCATCATTGACAGTTCATGACGTCATCCAGGATAGCACGCGGACAACGACATCAGTTAAACTGTTCTTGCTCGTCATCAGCGCTTCAGATGTAAACTTGTGTTAAACTTGTGTTAAATCGAGCAAGTATTCCATTCTTTATTTGAAAAATGAAATTTGGAGAAACAATTTGAAAAACCGAATGATGAAATATTCCAAACACCGGTCTGGTTATCGAGTTTAGATAAGCGGAACTTCTTTCAGTCAAACTTTTGAAGTTCCGCGTGTGACTTGTTTGAAAGTTTAAGTTGAATTCGTTATATGTTTAAGGCATGGGTTTTAGAACACTGGAAAGCTTTGTAATAAAACCATGAAGTTCAATGTTGCCGGTTCCTCTTCGCAAAGTTAGATCATAACTAAGGTCTAAGAGCACTCTGTGTTCTTGTACTTAAAAGCGTTCAAACTGAAGTAATTCTTTATTGAAGTGTAAGTGAGTCCTACCTGAACTGCCTGTGGCTGTTTCCAGTACCCGAGCTAGTATGTCCCGCAGACTCCTTTCATAACGTGTTCTCAGAGAAGCTCCGCACCCCGACACTAATCAAAGCTCAATGCACGGTCATTTCCATACACACATTGGGACGGCCGACGGATCAAATGCCGTTATATATCGGAACGGAAGTCGCTAAAGAGTCACGTGACTCGTTGGCGAGGGACGCTAAAAGCGTGCCTTCCGTCTTCCTTAAGCCTGTCGTAGTAATTGGCTTTCAATGGAGGGACTATTGATCAGAATGACGCTAGCATCCCCGGGCCAGCTCAAAGAAAATCATGCATTTAAAGGTGTGCTGAGGGGCAGGTCAGTACTGGGTCCAGATGACCATTTGCTGTTCAAGATGCATGTCGTAGACCCTTTCCTTCCATGACAGTCTCCACATGGAACATGGAGCTTCATTAAGAAAGATGGGTGTAATTTGTTGAAATTTCAAGGCTCAGAATTTGATAGAATTTTATCTTCATTAATACTTCCTTTACACTGGTAGGCTGAGGAAAACAACGTGTTATTGCGGGGTGGAATTGTCAGAATTTAGGATGAATTGTATCTTTAAAGGTCCTGCTTTCATGACAGATGTTGTCTTAAAGAATCAATACTTATTTCATGCCATGTAACGACGGGTCATGTGGTCACGTCAGTTTTCTGGATCTCTTTCTTGGTTCAAATGTAGGTGCACGAGCTGTTACTGTTACAGTTGACGGCCACAATGCTGCAGGATGTGTGTTGTCGTAGGTTAATTTGAGGCCATGTTCTGCGATATCCAATCCACGTGTAACTGAGTTTTGGCTGACAGCCCAGTGGTTGATATTGTGAAGAAAGATCGATGACCTCGGGGGACTATCACTAAACCAACTCACCAAGTCCGCCAACCAATCCCCTTGGTCATCTCTTACCACCAACATCGTTTGCTGTGCATCAGTTCGAACACGAACGAACGTGATGTGTCGAAATGACGATTGTTTCAAAGTAAAGACCTAGCCTCTCTGCGGATTTAGTCAGTTGTGTCCAATCTTCATTAATTTGGCCCACCGTCTGTTTCCACACAGAACTGAATACATATCAGTATACTAGAATCACAAGTGTCACTCGTTCAAGTAATTATCACATTATTCGTGTTGCTTGTTGTGTGAAGCTCCACACAGCAATATACCAACGGTATGCCGTTGTTCCTGCAGCATGGGGTTAATGGTCACTGACACTTGACCTGGCATGCCAAATACTTGTTTGGTATTTTAGATGCTATTTGATGAGAGTAGGGAATTTGCTATGTTCATACCAAACATTGTTTTCTCGTAACCGTTTTAGCCTGTTCCCTTCGAAAACAGCTTTGACTTGTTTCCTTTGTAAAAAGAATCCAGTTAAGATAAGTTATTCCTCTGATTGACATCATGAGCATCGATCTATGCAGTGAGCCTGACCACCCGACCCGTTGGTCACCTCGAACGGACAATGATAGGGTGTCTGAAGACCAACTGTAGCCCGGATGTTCGTGTAGGTATCGCAATATACTGTATACTCTGGCACAAGCCAAGACTCTTACACAAACGTTTGGAATTAAACTGATTAATTGACTTCCACTGAAAACAAAAGCAATTTTTTCTTAAAATACGCCCTGATGTTGTACAAAATGCAAAATATACTAGTATGTTGCGAGATCGATTAGTTTACATTGATGTCTAGCAGTATGACCGCCTATCTGATGACCGAGGTATTTCATAGCAGAATTCGAGCTGAACCGTACACACATCGGCTCACGACTGTCGTGACTTCGATTATTCAGATATTTACGACTACCGTAACGTGTATGAGCATTACAAGTAGATGTGTCGCAATTCTCGTACTTTTGTACTGCTTTAGACGTCACATATATTCATTTAATAAAATAAAGAAATGAAACGGGGATGTGTAGCCTGGAACATATCAGCAGTGGAATACGCTATCACGACCATCTCGAGACCAAAAGTGCTCAGCAAACAGTTTCTACTAGATATACAGTCATGAATCAACATGTTTACAAGATCAGCCAGTCTGGTTATCCAGATGGCTTGGGAAGATGTGCGTGCAAAGACGTCATTTTGAGATCCTGCACGTGAGGAACAGTTCAGACGGTGGGCTGTGAGAAAGGTACTAGCGCACATTAGCAGTGGGCATAGAACAAAGGGGATCATTCCGTACACGCTAGAGTGCCTTGTGATCGCGCGATCTAAGAGGTCGCAAATTGTTGGCTCGCCATTACCTCTTGGAAGTAGAGAAATTTATTTCTTACATAGCCAACGCTTTCGTTGATAAGAAACATTGCAATGTGTTTAAAAACCAAGACTTTCAGACTCTTTGCAAACATTACAGGCTCGGGGATCAGCTACATTTAGGTTCGAATCCCAGATTCTCGTGGCTTTCTGGCTATGTAAACTTTTTACATCGAGTGCATTGTTGCAGAATTGATTTTCCTCTGAGCCTTCATACCTATTCCTGGTATATTTCCTTTGGTCGTTCTTGCAAGCAAGGAATCAAACCAATTTGCCCTGGTGTTAACTTAATTCTTTCCATTCGATTCATAAGGCAACATAATGTCACTGATGAGTTGAACTATTCCCCACGATAGGTCACAGAAGTGTAAAGTACGGGATCCAATATTTCGTCCATAGACCGAGACTGTCCTGCAGTCCGTAGTCAATACAATGGATGACACGTTATGAGCTACTCACTCACTACCTAACACATCACCACCGAATAATAATTTATGTTTGTTTCATTTTAATCACAATGACACACTAATGTATCCCTTCTCTTGTCACCTAGCTTGTACATAAACCTATTTATAGGCTACTATTGTCTTCAATATGTTGAAGGACCTATAAACCTTCATAGTTGGCTACAGTACTTGAAACTACAACGAACTGAAGGTATTTTGGAAACCATTGGTGTCAGTGGCTCCGTGACTACATCGATACTAGTTCCCCATCTGATATTTATATCGCTAAATTTCAAGCACGAGACTGCTCACGTATGCGTGATGTAACTTGACCAGACTCTCCGTATGTACACATCTGACCTCCTCGCATCTGCCCACCGTGAGCCACAGGTGGGGCAGGACACGCCCACCTTTTGGAGATAACCTATTATCATCACCATTTGTCGGAAGGATCCACTAACGTGACTGGGTGGTCAGACTCGCTGACATGACTGACACATATCCTCGTATCCCGATTGTATACATCGATGCACATAATATTGATCACTGGATTGCCTGGTCCAAACTACATTGTTTACAGACCGCTGACATATAGCTGGAATATTGTTGGGTGTGGCGTCATAATTCCACTGTTGACTGTGCAGTTGTCAAGATGTATTGTCTGTGACTGAAGATAACCATGAAGACTAGGCCCATGAATCTCCATGATGACTTGTCTCTACACGACTAGACAAACGGCGACCAACTACACTCTGAGTGAGTGAGTGAGTGAGTTTAGGTTTACGACGCACTCAGCAATATTGCAGCTGTATGGCGGCGGTATGTAAATAATCGAGTCTGGACCAGACAATCCAGTGATCAACAACATGAGCATCGATCTGCGCAATTGGGAACCGATGACGTGTGTCAACCAAGTCAGGGAGCCTGACCACCCGATCCCGTTAGTCGCCTCTTACGATAAGCATAACCGCCTTTTGTGGCAAGCATGGGTTGCTGAAGGCCTATTCTACCCCAGGACCTTCACGGGTCAAACTACACTCTGAGTACCAGTAGGGAAAACACTCCGTAATCATAACAGACCCGTGAAGAATCGGGTTCACATTGATTTTCAGTAACCCATGCTTGTCGTAAGAGGTGACTAACGGGATCGTGAGGTCAGACTCGCTGGTTTGTTGACACGTCATGGGTTCCCATTTGCGCAGGTCGATGCTCATACTATTGATCACTGGATTTTCTGGTCCATACACACCGCCATGTAGCTGGAATACCGAGTGCGGCGTGAAACTTGACTCACTCATAAAAATCGTATGAGACTCTAAATGTTTAATTCCATTTACAATGTACACTGTGCATGGGCATCAGCGCCTTAGTCTAGGACACTGGATCCACCGTTTTTAACAAAACACTCTAAACATGTAAACAGGTGGTGCGTCACTCATATTATCAGTTTGTATGAATATCAACATAAACATGAATAAACCAAATACGATTGTAATGAGGCCGAAATATGCACAGTGTCCATTATGCAACATCTTCAAAGGCATTTCTATTTGTTGCGTTGAACCATGTATATAAACATTACTTATTTTTCTTTTGAGTTTTTCATATTTCAGTCCCGCCTATGTTGTTACCTGTACATGTTTTCACAGAATGTAATTTTGTGAGGTAGTGTTTCTTTAGATGAGTGTTATATACTTGGAAGCTGTTGTACATCAGATAGTTAATGCCAAGTGACAGATCAGGACATATTACTATGAGGGCAACAGCTGGCGGGATAATCAGATTATACGTGCCCTGTTTATCTAGGTCTTGTTTTATTCATGGTAAATATAGACATAAAACACAAAGCTAACATAAGTATGGCCAGATAAAATAGACGACAATATTAACTATTGTGATAGTAATAATAATCATATTGCATATATATACTCCAGACACAAATTATGGGAACACTTTAGTCATTTGATAGTCATATATGAACATATATTGAAGTAGGTGATTCTCTGCAGGTTTTAACATGTCGTATAAAGCAAAGAAAAGGTTGGTTTTTACCTGAGAGTATAAGTAATCTCATCACGTTTAAGTTTATACATGACTATCAAAGTTTAGTGTGTTCCAGTACGTTTTGCTTGTAGTACACAATGCGCAACACTTGGTTCACTAGGATGATCATAGGGTTATCCATGCGGATATTTCTATCCAGGCTAATCTAAGCTGCCTGTCGGGGGCTACTAGGTGGATAGTCATTTTTTCCTGAGTGAAAAAGGGAATTTTGCTGAAGGTGCGTTCACATGTAGCACACGATCATTTGTCAGATTATCTACGTGTGTCTTTTTTAATGTCATTGCAGAAAGTGGGAAACATACGGGCAGTATTATAGTTAATCGGTGAAGAAAGTGGAGATCATACGGGCAGTCGTATAGTTAATCGGTGCAGAAAGTGGAGATCATACGGGCAGTCGTATAGTTAATCGGTGCAGAAAGTGGAGATCA
The DNA here is from genome assembly GCF_037392515.1 of Haliotis asinina. NCBI lineage: Eukaryota > Metazoa > Mollusca > Gastropoda > Lepetellida > Haliotidae > Haliotis > Haliotis asinina. Next base: position 51,651,050 of record NC_090294.1, on the reverse strand, counting down.
TACGGGTAGGCGTATAGTTAATCGGTGCAGCAAGATCATACGGGTAGTCGTATAGTTAATCGGTGCAGAAAGTGGAGATCATACGGGTAGGCGTATAGTTAATCGGTGCAGCAAGATCATACGGGTAATCGTATAGTTAATCGATGCAGAAAGTGGAGATCATACGGGCAGTCGTATAGTTAATCGGTGCAGAAGGTGGAGATCATACGGGCAATCGTATAGTTAATCGATGCAGAAAGTGGAGATCATACGGGTAGGCGTATAGTTAATCGGTGCAGCAAGATCATACGGGTAATCGTATAGTTAATCGATGCAGAAAGTGGAGATCATACGGGCAGTCGTATAGTTAATCGGTGCAGAAGGTGGAGATCATACGGGCAATCGTATAGTTAATCGATGCAGAAAGTGGAGATCATACGGGTAGTCGTATAGTTAATCGGTGCAGAAAGTGGAGATCATACGGGTAGGCGTATAGTTAATCGGTGCAGCAAGATCATACGGGTAATCGTATAGTTAATCGGTGCAGAAAGTGGAGATCATACGGGTAGTCGTATAGTTAATCGGTGCAGCAGGTGGAGATCATACGGGCAATCGTATAGTTAATCGATGCAGAAAGTGGAGATCATACGGGCAATCGTATAGTTAATCGATGCAGAAAGTGGAGATCATACGGGTAGGCGTATAGTTAATCGGTGCAGCAAGATCATACGGGTAATCGTATAGTTAATCGGTGCAGAAAGTGGAGATTATACGGGCAGTCGTATAGTTAATCGATGCAGAAAGTGGAGATTATACGGGTAGTCGTATGGATGGGGCTTTTTTAATGCAATTGCTGTCCAAACTGTGTCCAATGATTTTGCTCTTAATACTTGGTTTATGTATATATTTCCATATCTAAATGTGACACAGGACTATTTACTTCAGGAGATCATATTGTAATGATGAACCTGTGGTCTATGGACGTCAGTTTAAGGCTGGAATGCTCATCTGTGTGGGCTGTATTGTACATGCAAATGGAACTGCGAATTGTCCCATGATATTGGTTTATGGCTGTATACATCTCTCATCCACACAGACATCACTGACCAATTTCTGCAGAACTGTCCAAACATATTCACCTTCGTAGAATCAAAACTACAAAGACAATCAAGCTGTACTTATGTAATCAATTTAACATAGCAGCACAGACGTTTCCAGATTTCTTCATGCCAAGAGCTGTCAAGAATCCTATGTCTGCTAGAGGTGCTTCAAGAACCGTGATCATCACAAACAGGCAGCATGTAAAATCACTGATAAATCATCCGCTTTCGGGCCTATTTCTGTAATTCAAGAATCATGTGACACATCTACCTCACGCCTAGTTCTATTGGATAAAATAGCGGAATCATTGACTTCCGGCTTAAATGCGAGCAAATTCAGGGAACATTCAAAAGCTAGGTGACTGACAATTAAATCTCATTGAAAAGTCCATCGCTAAGTATCCTTCAAATGGCTTATTTAATTGTGAAATAGACTTTATTGAGGTATTTTCAATGAGATCAATAGCGCCTGCTCAATGTGCCTAATAGCGGTAAGTGAGATCCTCCACATGCATCCGTCTCCCCGCGACATTGCAGCAAGTAGTCCAGGTTTTGACACTTCCAGTTTTTGTCGTCATGACAACCGGACGCCAATGGCATGGCCTCTTTTTTGCCGTCTTGGTATGAAATAGTGACTATCGAAGCGTTCTGGCTGGAATCACGCCTGTCAGAACATTGCATTTTTTACTGTAACCTGATAGATTTATCGAAACATATACTTGGGTACAAGTAGAAGCTAAGACACATTGAGTAGGGGGCTTACAGGGAAATCTATAGGCACCGTGTTGTTGCGACTTTCATCAGTGGGGGTAACCAATACCGGACTAGTGGGTTAAGGTTGAGCTCAACACGGGTGTTTTCACCCAGCTGGTGGGTACAGAGAGCTCACACGAGTGGTCTGTGAATGATGTTGAGTCAGCTACAGACTGTCGAATTGAGAGTCCATTTCAAACAGGTGGGTGGGGAGAATCGTGGACATGAATTCGGCTAAGGTGGAGATTATACGGGTAGACGTATGGGTGGTCGATGCAGAGCTCTGATTTCAGAGATTGTCAGATTTAACTTGGTGTAGAACGTCCACATCGGCATGGTGGTCGGGCACGTGCAAGCGGTGGTGAGTTGAGATCACCGTCTTCCCTTGCCAGCCAGTGGATGCAAGTTAAAATTGGTTTTCTTACTGAAAAAAACATCACACTTTGTGGAGTACTTGGGATTGTCTCAGTAACTACAGATGTAGGACTCTGACACAGCCAAAATTGTAGAAGCTAAAAACCCAATTATTAGTTTTGTTCATATGTGAGAAGGCGATTTAATTAACTTTTTTTAAAATTCAAGGCACAAAACAACATTCTTATTTGTAATAATCTGTATACAAACCAAGCTCAAACATCTGATATGTAAACAAGGAATGCAATAAACATGTGTTGTTCTATCGTGGCTGTTAGATTGTGATTAAAGCTGATTTAAACACCTTTAAACTGTACCAAGATTCGGTCATGCTTTAATATTGCTGTTAATGATTATTTAACCTCAGGTATCATGTTGAGTAATTAACCTCAGGTATCATGTTGAGTAATTAACCTCAGGTATCATGTTGAGTAATATGCATCCGTTTCACTATACTGGTGAACTGCCTGTTTCACTGGTTCATGACAAAAGACAATACAAAAGGGTCACAAATTAGCTTTAATTCATTTATGAGGCCCAACTCAAATACTGAAACTTATACCGCTTGCCTCTTTCAGTGGTCCTACACACCCACAGCCTGGGATCAAATCGTAAGAACGCACGGTCGCAACAGCGTTGCCCCTGACATTCTACTACCCACACAATGATCCATGTACAAAAGATGTATATTTTCATCCCAGTACTGATGACTCGCCATTGATTACGCTGCAAAACCAGATTTCTCCATCAGCGTCCTCTAATCGTTCTTAGTTCTCGCTCCTGTCAAATCTAACGTAGCTGGGAGATCTCAACAGCGGCATTGTTGACCAGTCTCTTAAGATGCGTGTTCTCTTGCCTGTCCATTGTCTCCATTGTTTGGCCTCACCGTGTAGTCGGACACAGGGCGAGACGGGCCTGAGCTCCCTTCCCCTCGACTGCCTTCACCCCGACAGAGCAGGCAGGTTGAGTTCTGGAAGTGTTGAGCTTATTGGCTGGGTTCGGTCTACAGTATGTGGTCTGTGCTAACGACAGGAAGAGAGCTGGCGGCTTTATTCGCCTACAGCAAGGGAAGAAGATCAAGAATATGAATTATGCACGAGGCTGTAATATGATAGGGGACATACTAGCAAATGGCGAAGAAGGTTGCATCGTTGACCTAGGTCATCAACCTTCCGTAGGTATGCAGTTCCGCCAAATACGACAGGACTATAACTGCTGTCTCAATGGCCATCGGTGTTCATCTGCTACCCTCAGGCCATGAGACAGTCTGCGAGTATAATGCATAAAATATCACCTTATTCCTAGCATATGATATATTCATTATTGGGAAAAGAACACAAGGTCTTCAACGTAAATGTAGGCTAGAGATGACGTCGGAGTTTACTTGTAGAGTACACAGGGGTGAGTGCACATATTTACATAATCAAACATGCTGAGAAATATGCGATGTAGCAGCATATATATGTACATGACTTACTGAAGTAGTTCGTGATCATTTCAATATTTATCGTTTAAGAATTTGCCGTGACAAACGATGTAAGAAATCCCTGCAAAACAGAACAAAGACAAGTCTAAAACATTCATGTATTGTATTATTTGATCTAATAAAGAGAGCAAGTTATACAAGGTCACAAGTCAGTCACAATACCGATTTCAAATACAAAACAAGTGAGTTGCTTCAAGGGCATTTAGAAGTTGGTGGCATCAAACTAAAATGCTTTATGATTCAACTTCTTTATTATACAAGGTCACAACATTTCGAGACAGTTCCTAGTCTCTTCTTCAGTTGAAGTGAGGGTAAAACTAAAAGGATGTAGTATATATACCCATAACAGTAAACAGATAACAATGGGTAACAAGATATACAGGTTTCTAATAACTAATGTACAGGCTTCGATTGATTGATATACAGGCTTCAACTTATGTACAAGCCTCAACTGATTCGCATGCAGGCCTGTATTGATTAGGTTAACGAGTAACAGGTAAAGATGTTTGGATAAAGGTTAGTCACTGAGGTTTTTTGGGTCACTGTTGTCTCTCAGTTGCTGTACCAGGGATGCCGAATCTTTCACAAAGGGGGAAAGCAATACAAAAACCCAGAAAGGACAAGGAGATCACCATCACGGCTGACCAAAAAAACGTTAGTCAGCTACGACGTGGTAGACATATTTACAAATATACCCATCCAAGAAGCCATTCACATCCTATCTACTAGACTGGAAACATCTCTACCAGACCTAGACACCAAACTTACAGCCCAAAGCATCGTCGTTCTCGTAAGTTAATGCTTCGTGACTTCATATTTCAACTGGAATGGCCATGGATTGTCAATGGGATCCCCTCTATCACTACTACTAACAGAAATATACATGACTGCCTTTGAAGAAACTTTCCCTGAAAATTGCACCATTCACCCCAAAGCATTGGTTCCGCAAAGTAGATGATGTCCTAGCCCTCCTGGACGACAACCAAGATCCAGAGGCCCTGCTGCAACACCTGAATTCCCAATACTCAAGAATTGAGTTTACAATGGAAGAAGAGACACACCAACAGCTTCCCTTCCTGGACATTCTTCTCCACCGACGCCAACAATCCATAGCCACCAGTGTTTACCGTAAACCAACACATACGGATCAGTATATTCATCAGTCCAACCATCATCCCCAGATCAAGAAAGGTATAGTAGCTACCCTGGCACGAAAAGCAAAAGCAGTCTGCAGTCCCGGCAGCCTCCACAGCGAATTAAAACACCTGAAATCAACCTTCCAAGACCTTAACGAGTACCCACCCCATCTAGTCAGCAACACCATCACCAAGACCCTGAAAGAAACTCCTAAGTCAGAATTAACATACCATACCATGGCCAGATAAGTCATCGCATCAGCCGTCTCATCAAGAAAACAGCAGGAATAGACGTCACCTTCCGTAGCGACACCAACCTGAAAACACTACTATCAGCTAATTGACGAGGGGCAACAACACCTAAATGCAACAATCAAGCAGGATGCATCTAGCAGATCCAAGGTAGGTGTAAAGAGACATGTATTGAAGAAACTGGTCGACTTCTGGCTGTCAGGTTAAAAGAACACAAAACATCAGTTCAAAATTTGGATCAGAGGTCTGCTGTATGTGAACACATCATGCACAACCCCAATCACAAGATTGTTTGGGACAACACCAGGACATTAGTTAGGAACGCCAATGACTTCAAAAGACGGAAGCTCCTAGAAGCCATTGCAATCAAGCGGAACAAGCCCTCAATCAACAGTGACGGTGGTGTTTACCTACCCTATGCATGGAACCACCTTATCCTCAGTGACTTACCTTTCTCCAAACATCTTTACCTGTAACTCGTTAACCTAATGAAAACAAGCCTGCACGCCAATCAGTTGAAGCTTGTACATAAGATGAAACCTGTACATTAGTTAACAGAAACCTGTATATCTTGTTGTTCAGCAGGAACAGTTCTAGCTGTTAAATGAAAACGACAGCACTAAATCAAACTCTAATATTTTGGTTTAATTTACCTTTAATTACATTACACTATCTTACCTTATTAACTTTCTATAACATTCAACCTCTGTCAAACCGATCTGACACAGTCAGTCACTAACTAACTATCTAACTAACTAACTGTCTCAAGGCGTGCTGCCTAATCATGGTCTCGAAACGAACTAACTACAAGTTCACTCCGATCGCCGCACGTGGCGAAAAATGCATGCCTTTTATGCTCGAGCTCTCCGCGAAGTAAGGTTTTGTCAGGTGTGTTTTCGCGAACTGTTCGCAAGTGCACAAACTGAAAAGAAATACACTGTCTGATAAACAGTACAATGAGGCCTACGAATGAACCATGACGAACGATACATTTGTGTGGACAACCCTTTTGTCCACTTGTTACCCATTGTTATCTGTTTACTGTTATGGGTATATATACTACATCCTTTTAGTTTTACCCTCATTTCAACTGAAGAAGAGACTAGGAACTGTCTCGAAATGTTGTGACCTTGTATAATAAAGAAGTTGAACCATAAAGCACTTTTATTTTAATACAAGTGAGACAAAATCTAAGGCAATAGGTCACGAAATATAATACAGAAAAATAAACCAAAGTCTTAGAGCGAGAGAGAAACAGTTATGCAGAATGTAAACACAGCAAGCGGTCTGACAGCGGCTAATGTTGATTCAGGCGTTGGCGGATATTGATGATGATGTATATAGTCCAGTAATGTGAATGTGTGTGTCCCGGAAGTCAGCAAATAGAAATCTGAGGGAAGATAATTTCCGGAAAGCCTGCTGCCAGAATCCAAAATATGCTGACCATCTATTACACAAAATGTGATAAATCATAATTATCATTCAAAACACTAAACGATGTGACCCAATAATATTTAGTACTTAATTAACAAAATATACAGAAAATACACACTGGTAACATACTATCAAAGTTAACGGGCTGGGTTATCATAAAATACCCCCATTACAACAAATTTTATTCATAAAGTTTCTCCACTGGATTCCAAGGTATGAAGAAATACATTTCATGAGCTGAAGCCAACAATCGGGTGTACCTACTTGGGTTGCCAATCAAGACATGATGAAGTAGTTTTACGACGATATATTGGCCACAACAGTTTTGCACATGACTATCTGCTGAAAACGGATGTTGATAGACCTCCCATGTGTGTCTCTTGCGATGAAGTGTTCACTATCATGCATATTTTGCTTGATTGTGGAATTTTCGACTGCACGGAACTCTCATGATGTTGCGAGAAATCTGAAAGATTTGTTTTCCTGTGATCGTAAATTACCTGAGGAAAGTTCACTTGTATCATAAATCGTAGTTTTCTACGGAGAATAAAGAATTATTGGCCTTTGTATTTGGTGCTATGCCATTTTCTGTTTTCAAATGGTAATGATATATATATATATATATATATATATATGAAACCAAGCTCTATTGAACCATGAGCACAGAACGGTAATAAATGCAAGCTTGATCTCGTCAGTACACGGTCTCAATAATGCCCATGTAGCGTAAAGCCCAACTCAAGCCCCAACAACCCATAAATTTTAAAAAGTTATTGACATATGTGGTTAGTGATAAACTCCTGTCCATGTGTATGTGACACGGGTAATAGTTGGTGTAAATGCTCTAGACATACAGTAATGGTGTAATCAGAGTACTATAATCACTAAAAGATTTAGCCACCTTCTTTCATTTTAATCGTGGGAATCACCGATTGGCTGATAACACTTTCGGCAAGCTTCGTAGGACTCTGTATTCAGGTCGAAGAAGCGTCCTTAATGCTCTCGATCCTGCTGATGGCAGAATAATGACATCTCCAAATACAACTTGAAACAATTATTCATTTGAATTATGTATGGAATGCACTAATTCTCAGCTTTCTAAATATATAATCTTCTATTAGTGTATGTGCCTTACATTGAAACACCTGCAAATTCAAAATTTCTAGACACACAGTCGCAATAACTGCCACTGTAGACTTCAGGCACATCAAGCGAATGGTACCCAGTCTAATATTTGCTTCGTAATGAAATATTCTTTTTGTTATACTTTCATGAACAATTTTTCTTCTTGGGGGAAGAGAAAACACAAAAGTTTCCCATTTTCTAAAAATTAGTAACTTTCGGTGTAAATGATTATTAACCAAAACAATGTTACAATCTCAATGTTACATCACAGACTGAACGGGTGGCAACGGTGGTAAACAAACAACGCCACATACATCGTGATGCCAAAAGCAATGTGCCATCTTTATATTAGATCCAACTGTTTTCTCTGGAATAAATAACATGGTCTGATTACGAAAATGTTATTGTGTTTGTGCTTAGCGAGTTTATTTTGATTTTGTTGTATAACGTTGACAGTGTTGACAGACGTAGTTGAAGTGTAAGGACGTGACCAAACACGTCTTTTTTCTAAGTGACAAGACACGGAGGACATTTGAAAATACACTTTCATAAGCAGAATCTGAACGTATATACGTTAAAAGAAAACGACACAATCCCTAAAAAGCAGTTCATGAAACAATATCACAATATTTGTAATTGCACTCTTGGTGAAACCGGAAGCATGTGCACAACATGGTACACATGGCCGTATAGAATACACGAGTTGGATGCATTATCTAAATTGATTCCCGTTAAATGCAAACTATATACCAGAATTAATCTTTCTATCACTTTCAGTTGGTTACTGTTAGTTGTGTTCAATAGCAGTTGTCAAGTGGTGCTTGTGTTATATATTTTCCCCCTCAATTTGGCCACCAGTGCGTAGATCTTTAGTTTTATAAATCCGATTTTTTGCGGTCGATTATTTACCGAGAAGGTTCTGACACGAGGAGATAAACTACTCAAAAAAAGAAGCGCATAGGTGTCCACGTAATCTGTATACCTATGGTGAACGGTGTCAGCAAACATTTCCGAGTTTGAATCCATTGTCATTGAGGACAACTCGCCAAAATACACCCAAATCTGTTTTCCTGAATAAATGTAATAAATTGTGAAAGGGAAGAAATTCATGCGTTTCCTTTTGCACGAACATTCCAAGCATCATTTCCAACAAAATTCGGGGGGTTTCTATGCTCTTGCGACAGTTGACATTCTTAAATTTGGTGTTAAAGTCATGCCTAGACTTACTGAGGCTCAACGCAACAATGCGATTGGTCATTTGGATGCTGAGGAGTCTCAGTCTGCGATTGCAAGGCAATCACAAGGTGCCACAGAGTACCATAGCAAGACCGTGGCATCGCTACCAGCAGCAAGGATCAACACATGATCGCCCCAGGTCTGGTCGACCCCGTGTGACCATGTCCGCTCAGGACAGGTTTATTCGGCTTCGACATTTACCGAACAGGTTCATCACAGCATCCTCAACAACATCGGTAGTGCCAGGACTCAGAACAATTTCTGATCAGACTGTGAGAAACCGCTTACGTGAGGTTAGTATTCCTTCCAGAAGACCCATGCGAGGACCTGTCCTTACACCTCAACATCGGTAGTGCCAGGACTCAGAACAATTTCTGATCAGACTGTGAGAAACCGCTTACGTGAGGTTAGTATTCCTTCCAGAAGACCCATGCGAGGACCGGTCCTTACACCTCAACATCGGTAGTGCCAGGACTCAGAACAATTTCTGATCAGACTGTGAGAAACCGCTTACGTGAGGTTAGTATTCCTTCCAGAAGACCCATGCGAGGACCGGTCCTTACACCTCAACATCGGTAGTGCCAGGACTCAGAACAATTTCTGATCAGACTGTGAGAAACCGCTTACGTGAGGTTAGTATTCCTTCCAGAAGACCCATGCGAGGACCGGGCCTTACACCTCAACATCGGTAGTGCCAGGACTCAGAACAATGTCTGATCAGACTGTGAGAAACCGCTTACGTGAGGTTAGTATTCCTTCCAGAAGACCCATGCGAGGACCTGTCCTTACACCTCAACATCGGTAGTGCCAGGACTCAGAACAATTTCTGATCAGACTGTGAGAAACCGCTTACGTGAGGTTAGTATTCCTTCCAGAAGACCCATGCGAGGACCGGTCCTTACACCTCAACATCGGTAGTGCCAGGACTCAGAACAATGTCTGATCAGACTGTGAGAAACCGCTTACGTGAGGTTAGTATTCCTTCCAGAAGACCCATGCGAGGACCGGTCCTTACACCTCAACATCGGTAGTGCCAGGACTCAGAACAATGTCTGATCAGACTGTGAGAAACCGCTTACGTGAGGTTAGTATTCCTTCCAGAAGACCCATGCGAGGACCGGTCCTTACACCTCAACATCGGTAGTGCCAGGACTCAGAACAATTTCTGATCAGACTGTGAGAAACCGCTTACGTGAGGTTAGTATTCCTTCCAGAAGACCCATGCGAGGACCGGTCCTTACACCTCAACATCGGTAGTGCCAGGACTCAGAACAATGTCTGATCAGACTGTGAGAAACCGCTTACGTGAGGTTAGTATTCCTTCCAGAAGACCCATGCGAGGACCTGTCCTTACACCTCAACATCGGTAGTGCCAGGACTCAGAACAATTTCTGATCAGACTGTGAGAAACCGCTTACGTGAGGTTAGTATTCCTTCCAGAAGACCCATGCGAGGACCGGTCCTTACACCTCAACATCGGTAGTGCCAGGACTCAGAACAATTTCTGATCAGACTGTGAGAAACCGCTTACGTGAGGTTAGTATTCCTTCCAGAAGACCCATGCGAGGACCGGTCCTTACACCTCAACATCGGTAGTGCCAGGACTCAGAACAATGTCTGATCAGACTGTGAGAAACCGCTTACGTGAGGTTAGTATTCCTTCCAGAAGACCCATGCGAGGACCTGTCCTTACACCTCAACATCGGTAGTGCCAGGACTCAGAACAATTTCTGATCAGACTGTGAGAAACCGCTTACGTGAGGTTAGTATTCCTTCCAGAAGACCCATGCGAGGACCGGTCCTTACACCTCAACATCGGTAGTGCCAGGACTCAGAACAATGTCTGATCAGACTGTGAGAAACCGCTTACGTGAGGTTAGTATTCCTTCCAGAAGACCCATGCGAGGACCTGTCCTTACACCTCAACATCGGTAGTGCCAGGACTCAGAACAATGTCTGATCAGACTGTGAGAAACCGCTTACGTGAGGTTAGTATTCCTTCCAGAAGACCCATGCGAGGACCTGTCCTTACACCTCAACATCGGTAGTGCCAGGACTCAGAACAATGTCTGATCAGACTGTGAGAAACCGCTTACGTGAGGTTAGTATTCCTTCCAGAAGACCCATGCGAGGACCTGTCCTTACACCTCAACATCGGCAACAACGCACACAGTGGTGTCGCCAACGTCTCCTATGGCCTTTGCAAATGTGGAGAACTGTTATCTTCAGTGATGAGTCACGTTACATGCTGCGACGTCCCTACGAAAGAGTACGTGTATACCGACGTCGTATCGAACGCTACGTCCCTACGAAAGAGCACGTGTATACCGACGTCGTATCGAATGCTACGCTGCAAATTGTGTACAGGAATTTTACAGATTTGGTGATGGTAGTGTCATGGTTTGGGGCTGTGAGCTCATACAGTGGCAAGACAGATCTCATTCAGGTCCAGGGCAATTTGACCGCTCAACTTTACCGTTATGAAATCATCCGGCCTCATGTCCTTCCTTTCATGAACCACCAGAACGTCATTTTTCAGCATGATAACGCTCGGCCGCACACAGCAAGAATAACCAGGGATTTCCTTGCCCAGAACAACGTTTAGCTTCTTGATTGACCCTCACGATCACCGGATCTTAACTCTATTGAACGTTTGTGGAACGAATTGGATCGTCATGTGCGACAGCGTGACCCTCAGCCACAGATGTTACCTGCTCTGTTTTTGTGGCCTTGGGGGAAGAGTACCAACTCATTCCCAGGCACTTCATCCGGAATCTGGTCCAGTCTGTGGGACGACGATGCCAATCAACCATTGATGCAAATGGTGGCCACACAATATACTGACTGCTCTGATACCTTGCCTTTGGAACATTTGTTATTTGTGACGTACAGTTTCACATTAATACAGCTAAACAACACATCTTGTGTTCTCGACGTTGGAGCAAAACTAACATGGTCCTGTTGCCTCACAAAACAGAGCTATCGGAGTTTCATATTTTTGACGTGTGGTTAAGTTACTCATTTAGCGTTTAGAAATTGCACTGGTGAAACCTAAACTAAAACGTGTAACCTCATATCTATGGCCATATTTATACCTACTTGCACATTTTGTTCATATTTTACTGTTAAAACACACTTTATCTGTTTACTTTACTTTGTTTACGACGAACGTTTTCGATTTTATTGTTTTCAGAAAATTAAAGTCAGGTACTTATGAGATATTGGTCATAGGAATATTGAAACGCATTTGGTTGTCAATCACATCATTCAGGTAAATTCAGGAAAAATGATATTACATATGTTTGCCTTGTCATTAGTCTCCCTGCATTTGAAATTATCAGGATATCTTTAATAATAATGTTCATTTTCTATCTACTTTTAATGTGCCAAATATTGGTTCAGTTGTTCCTTATTTTAGTGACACATCAACGCCTTATGCTGAAATTAATTCAGCAGACTAAAGGTTAGCTGTATCCCGAAATTTGTGGATTCCAAAGACAGAGCCGCTCCGCACATGGGGAAGATTACCACTGCGAAGTCACTATGAACCGTCATGAATATATCTTACCATGACACGTATAGAGCATTCTTTGAAATACCCACTGACGACCCGTCTTTATTATAAGATTATGAATACACTCTTGTTGGTACCATTTTATGAATGGACCACACAGAGTTACAGATGATGTCATATGTTCCATGTACATGCATAGTTGTTAAATACACACAACAGATTTTTGGGTGAAACAAGCATCAAGTATTTGCTTCTGTTTCATGGGCTTCATGTACTGACACCCTGATTAACAGGTTGGAGAACCAAATATGGCTTTGAATATTTCCCCATAATTCGCCAACACTTGGTGTCCTTACTGTTCCAGTTACACAACTGTCACACTCATATTTTGCCCATGACATCATCTGGTAATTGTTTTTGGTGGTAGTTAAGACGGGATTCTTTTGTATTAACGTTTCATATTTATGTATAGACTTCGAGAAAAGCTCGGACTGGGCAGATGGTACGACTTATGAAGGCACTCAGTTCCGTATAAATAACATATTTATTTAACATAAGTCATTTTAACTTTTACAAATACCACCTCAACGTTTGAATTTTAATGTTCGGCCATGACACGTGTAAATCCGCCACACAATTGCTGGTCTTCAGTAAAATGTTTCGACTCAAAAGATTGGGTAGTTATGCTCGCTGACTTGGTTGACGTTAGTCACTGTATCCCATTTCAGCAGATCGATGTTCTTAATATCAATCATTTGATCATTCGGGCCAAAGCTCCATTATTTACCGTATGTCTCAGTGTAATTTGAATATTGCTCAGCGCAGCGTTAAACAACAAACTACCATTTTATACTCGTGCATTAAATAAAAGGAACAGTTTGCCTGCAAGTACAAGGTAGGAACTACGTTTGACAGTGTCACGAGAGCTTTGTATGACTTCACTGAACTAATATTAAGGACATTACATAAGGAGTGTTCCTAGGTCTATCGTGATGGAAATGGTGATGCTGTCTTGATTAACAGCCAATGTTTATGTACTTGATGAATATCGACGTCCACACCGTTGAACACCAGTCCTAGTTTCTGGCAGTTAGAGAGAGACTGGAGGCAAACACAGAAACATCACAACAATATTTATGCTCCATCGACAGCATAACACATTAATGAAAGTATTCACTCACTAACCTGGTTGTTAGTAGCAGTTAGTGTAAATCACAGAAATCTGTTCTAACAGAAATACATCACACAGAAACGTTTCATTTACTGAGCTGTCAATCACAAAGGTTCTATTTCCGGATGCTAATTTACTAAAACAAAATGGAATTATTACCTGTCCGAAACATTTTATCACCATTGTGTTTAATCCTCAACGGGAATAAGTCCCAGTTTATTGAAGTATTTGTTCAGGAGAAGAAATTAATTTTCCGATTCACTGCAAACAAGGTGGCGATACAAATGATGTTTTATTGTATCCTCGAGGTGGGGGATGGTGAACAGCTGTGATATAATGGCTAGTTGCTGTTGGCTAAGATTATATAACGGCCTGGCGGGGTGTAATTGATACGTGATGTATCGATTAAGGGCAGGCACGATGCTAATCAGGAACATTGATCTACAAATAACAATTGGTCATTGATCATTTAATCCTGTCAACGAAACATACTTCATTCCTGATTGCAGATTATTGATATAATTAGATTACAGGGCGGTTTACATGAATGCGATATCTGTAACCGTCTAAAAGAGCAGCAGTATATTTGGTGCTACAGTGAAACAGAAGGTTGGAAGTATATCCTTCCAATATATTCTACAACAGATGGATGAAATTTGCTGTCTTCTGTGAATGTGTTCCCGATCGTTACACAGACGTCAAGACAAAGACTGTTCATCCACAGACAGACAACAAATAAGGAACATTTTACCCAAGCCACCGTCGCTCACCGTCAAGTCATCCTGTATCCCTTTTCTTTTCCGCCCTTGCAACAGCTTTGTGTGAACACATACCCGCTTAGTGGATTCCAGGATGAAACACATATTTAGACATTGTATAAAGAGTTTATCCAAACTCATTCTATCAATATCGACTCTAACAGTGGGCCTAATATAAGAAGGTAAAGCACTGACATGACTTCACAGTAACCAAGGACACACTATAGAATGACTGACTTGCGTTTTACGCCGCTTGGAATAGTCTTTTACTTGGAGAAGATTACCACTTTGCTGGAAGCGCAAATCGGGTCGTGGAATGTGCCGATAATCCAGATATCAGTGTCACAATCCAGATACCAAATCCCAATTCAGATATCTTGCCACAATCCAAACATCATATATCAGTTGACAGTCCAGAACATATTCCCAAACTAAAACGAATGATAAACTGTGGATAATGCCACGACAAAGGGATGCAACCCTGCACCTAACTCAAAATCATTTTAATTGCTTTAAACATGTTATTTCCTGTCAATGCAGATGTGGAGTGGAGGTGGCCTCGCTGACGACGTCCCACGACGTCCATGACGTTGATCGGGGCATTTACTGCAGACTAAAAACGATTGTCAGATAAAGTTGGTTTTTTGTGTTGGTTTCTTTTTCGTTTTGTTTCGTTGAAGATGAACACACTCTGTCAGTAGTGACATGTGTAGAAACAAAACACAAAACCAAAACTGCAGATGAAACGAAAAAATTATTCCGAGCATGATGTCCGCTGCAATTCCCAATTTTGACTTGTACCAGTTCCAGTAGCCATGACTTATTGATTTCATGCAGGATACAAACAGGTGAGCACCTGGTGTCATCACTGTTTGGTCCTGACTAACAAAGACACTATCGGAATTGTATGGAAATGGCATCTGCTTTCAGCAAAGAATTTTACAATTATGGAAATGTGTTTCTATTTATTAATATTTTATAGTACTAAGCATGACAGCTACTGTCTCAGGTTCAATTGTTTTGTTCTGTGGAAATGATGGAAATTTGCTCTTTTTCAAATCAATGACGAATAAGGAAGCTAATATATGAAGACACACAACATTTGCTGTCTTCATTGGAATCAATACACTTCAATATGTGTGTCCCGTGTCGATGTGGACAGAACACGCCGTCATGTCGCCATTACACCAGGCCAAACGGAAATGCATTAAAATGCACTTTCCCACCAAACACATGCAACTGGGAATTAAGTAGATAACTTGAAAAAATATCACATATTGATCAAATATATAAATGCTATTTCATTCCTTGGAAGGCATGTTCGATTCTTTAGCCTCTAATTTGGTCAAATTGGCATATACATTTCCATAACGTTCGTTATTAGGCGTAAAGGGTGACAGATAGACGTAAATGTCAGACGTCTTCAGCGGAACAGGGTTTGAAAAATACGATATTCATGAATAACAACTCCTTGATAGATGTGGAAGCTGCTTCACTGCAGAGAACAAGTTGTCTTCGCCTTTGGTGACTGGTGGCGGACAAACGTTACTGCATAATTAACTATGAAATGTGCCATTTTTAGATATATCAAGCACAAATCTTTACAGACATCGATTTATTTTACCATTTGTATCGATTAATGATTTTCGTTGGCAGCTGATGTCTGCAATGGAAACACAATGGATTCCTTAGTTTAAAGATTCTAACATGAAACACTGTTTAGAAAGAAGACTAAAGGTTCTAACTATGTAACATGTAATTACGCAAGCCCTGATGTCCCTGTACATGTATAATGAGTTCAGACTCCAATCTTGACACGTTTATACGAACTTACGTCAATTTTCATGATTGTAGGTATTACGCAGCAATTGCTGTTAGAAGTGGATAATCTACCCTTCTGTCAGTTGCAGTTTAACATAATCTACCCTTCTGTCAGTTGCAGTATAACATAATCTACCCTTCTGTCAGTTGCAGTTTAACTTAATGTAACCTTCTGCCTGTGTGCAGCCTAATATTATCTACCCTTCTGTCAGTTGCAGTTTAACTTAATGTAACCTTCTGCATGTTGCAGCCTAATTTTATCTACCTTTCTGTCAGTTGCAGTTTAACATAATCTACCCTTCTGTCAGTTGCAGTTTAACTTAATGTAACCTTCTGTCAGTTGCAGTTTAACTTAATGTAACCTTCTGCCTGTTGCAGCCTAATTTTATCTACCCTTCTGTCAGTTGCAGTTTAACTTAATGTAACCTTCTGCCTGTTGCAGCCTAATTTTATCTACCCTTCTGTCAGTTGCAGTTTAACATATTCTACCCTTCTGTCAGTTGCAGCCTAATATTATCTACCCTTCTGTCAGTTGCAGTTTAACTTAATGTAACCTTCTGCCTGTTGCAGCCTAATATTATCTACCCTTCTGTCAGTTGCAGTTTAACATATTCTACCCTTCTGTCAGTTGCAGCCTAATATTATCTACCCTTCTGTCAGTTGCAGTTTAACTTAATGTAACCTTTTGCCTGTTGCAGCCTAATATTATCTACCCTTCTGTCAGTTGCAGTTTAACTTAATGTAACCTTCTGCCTGTTGCAGCCTAATATTATCTACCCTTCTGTCAGTTGCAGTTTAACATAGTCTACGAATTTGTCAGTTGCAGCCTAATATTATCTACCCTTCTGTCAGTTGCAGTTTAACATAATCTATCCTTCTATCCGTTGCCGTATAATATTATCGAAACTTCTGTCAATTGCAGCTTAGCAAAAACTACCCTTCTATCAGAGACAATCTAAAAGCGTCGCATGGTCCGCAGGGAGCTGAGATTGACAAAACGATGTGCCTTTGAGATTGACATCAAATGATCGAGGGAAAAAGATACCAGCGGCTTGAGCATCTACCAATTGTCTGGATGTGTGCGTCATGTAAATATCCCATAACAAACAGTCAGTTACAGGTTAACATAATCTTCCCTTCCATCAGTTACAGTTTAACATAATCTTCCCTTCTGTCAGTTACAGTTTAACATGATCTTCCCTTCTGTCAGTTACAGTTTAACATGATCTATCCTTCTATCCGTTGCCGTATAATATTATCGAAACTTCTGTCAATTGCAGCTTAGCAAAAACTACCCTTCTATCAGAGACAATCTAAAAGCGTCGCATGGTCCGCAGGGAGCTGAGATTGACAAAACGATGTGCCTTTGAGATTGACATCAAATGATCGAGGGAAAAAGATACCAGCGGCTTGAGCATCTACCAATTGTCTGGATGTGTGCGTCATGTAAATATCCCATAACAAACAGTCAGTTACAGGTTAACATAATCTTCCCTTCCATCAGTTACAGTTTAACATAATCTTCCCTTCTGTCAGTTACAGTTTAACATGATCTTCCCTTCTGTCAGTTACAGTTTAACATGATCTTCCCTTCTGTCAGTTACAGTTTAACATGATCTACCCTTCCATCTGTTGCAGTTTAAACTAAAGCTGATACGATAACAAACACCACCTCCTTTTGTGTTGATTGGGTATTACGCAGCAATTGCTGTTAGAAGTGGATAATCTACCCTTCTGTCAGTTGCAGTTTAACATAATCTACCCTTCTGTCAGTTGCAGTATAACATAATCTACCCTTCTGTCAGTTGCAGTTTAACTTAATGTAACCTTCTGCCTGTGTGCAGCCTAATATTATCTACCCTTCTGTCAGTTGCAGTTTAACTTAATGTAACCTTCTGCATGTTGCAGCCTAATTTTATCTACCTTTCTGTCAGTTGCAGTTTAACATAATCTACCCTTCTGTCAGTTGCAGTTTAACTTAATGTAACCTTCTGTCAGTTGCAGTTTAACTTAATGTAACCTTCTGTCTGTTGCAGCCTAATATTATCTACCCTTCTGTCAGTTGCAGTTTAACTTAATGTAACCTTCTGCCTGTTGCAGCCTAATATTATCTACCCTTCTGTCAGTTGCAGTTTAACTTAATGTAACATTCTGCCTGTTGCAGCCTAATTTTATCTACCCTTAGGTCAGTTGCAGTTTAACTTAATGTAACCTTCTGCCTGTTGCAGCCTAATTTTATCTACCCTTCTGTCAGTTGCAGTTTAACATATTCTACCCTTCTGTCAGTTGCAGCCTAATATTATCTACCCTTCTGTCAGTTGCAGTTTAACTTAATGTAACCTTCTGCCTGTTGCAGCCTAATATTATCTACCCTTCTGTCAGTTGCAGTTTAACTTAATGTAACCTTCTGCCTGTTGCAGCCTAATATTATCTACCCTTCTGTCAGTTGCAGTTTAACATATTCTACCCTTCTGTCAGTTGCAGCCTAATATTATCCACCCTTCTGTCAGTTGCAGTTTAACTTAATGTAACCTTTTGCCTGTTGCAGCCTAATATTATCTACCCTTCTGTCAGTTGCAGTTTAACTTAATGTAACCTTCTGCCTGTTGCAGCCTAATATTATCTACCCTTCTGTCAGTTGCAGTTTAACATAGTCTACGAATTTGTCAGTTGCAGCCTAATATTATCTACCCTTCTGTCAGTTGCAGTTTAACATAATCTATCCTTCTATCCGTTGCCGTATAATATTATCGAAACTTCTGTCAATTGCAGCTTAGCAAAAACTACCCTTCTATCAGAGACAATCTAAAAGCGTCGCATGGTCCGCAGGGAGCTGAGATTGACAAAACGATGTGCCTTTGAGATTGACATCAAATGATCGAGGGAAAAAGATACCAGCGGCTTGAGCATCTACCAATTGTCTGGATGTGTGCGTCATGTAAATATCCCATAACAAACAGTCAGTTACAGGTTAACATAATCTTCCCTTCCATCAGTTACAGTTTAACATAATCTTCCCTTCTGTCAGTTACAGTTTAACATGATCTTCCCTTCTGTCAGTTACAGTTTAACATGATCTTCCCTTCTGTCAGTTACAGTTTAACATGATCTACCCTTCCATCTGTTGCAGTTTAAACTAAAGCTGATACGATAACAAACACCACCTCCTTTTGTGTTGATTGGGTATTACGCAGCAATTGCTGTTAGAAGTGGATAATCTACCCTTCTGTCAGTTGCAGTTTAACATAATCTACCCTTCTGTCAGTTGCAGTATAACATAATCTACCCTTCTGTCAGTTGCAGTTTAACTTAATGTAACCTTCTGCCTGTGTGCAGCCTAATATTATCTACCCTTCTGTCAGTTGCAGTTTAACTTAATGTAACCTTCTGCATGTTGCAGCCTAATTTTATCTACCTTTCTGTCAGTTGCAGTTTAACATAATCTACCCTTCTGTCAGTTGCAGTTTAACTTAATGTAACCTTCTGTCAGTTGCAGTTTAACTTAATGTAACCTTCTGCCTGTTGCAGCCTAATATTATCTACCCTTCTGTCAGTTGCAGTTTAACTTAATGTAACCTTCTGCCTGTTGCAGCCTAATATTATCTACCCTTCTGTCAGTTGCAGTTTAACTTAATGTAACATTCTGCCTGTTGCAGCCTAATTTTATCTACCCTTCTGTCAGTTGCAGTTTAACTTAATGTAACCTTCTGCCTGTTGCAGCCTAATTTTATCTACCCTTCTGTCAGTTGCAGTTTAACATATTCTACCCTTCTGTCAGTTGCAGCCTAATATTATCTACCCTTCTGTCAGTTGCAGTTTAACTTAATGTAACCTTCTGCCTGTTGCAGCCTAATATTATCTACCCTTCTGTCAGTTGCAGTTTAACTTAATGTAACCTTCTGCCTGTTGCAGCCTAATATTATCTACCCTTCTGTCAGTTGCAGTTTAACATATTCTACCCTTCTGTCAGTTGCAGCCTAATATTATCCACCCTTCTGTCAGTTGCAGTTTAACTTAATGTAACCTTTTGCCTGTTGCAGCCTAATATTATCTACCCTTCTGTCAGTTGCAGTTTAACTTAATGTAACCTTCTGCCTGTTGCAGCCTAATATTATCTACCCTTCTGTCAGTTGCAGTTTAACATAGTCTACGAATTTGTCAGTTGCAGCCTAATATTATCTACCCTTCTGTCAGTTGCAGTTTAACATAATCTATCCTTCTATCCGTTGCCGTATAATATTATCGAAACTTCTGTCAATTGCAGCTTAGCAAAAACTACCCTTCTATCAGAGACAATCTAAAAGCGTCGCATGGTCCGCAGGGAGCTGAGATTGACAAAACGATGTGCCTTTGAGATTGACATCAAATGATCGAGGGAAAAAGATACCAGCGGCTTGAGCATCTACCAATTGTCTGGATGTGTGCGTCATGTAAATATCCCATAACAAACAGTCAGTTACAGGTTAACATAATCTTCCCTTCCATCAGTTACAGTTTAACATAATCTTCCCTTCTGTCAGTTACAGTTTAACATGATCTTCCCTTCTGTCAGTTACAGTTTAACATGATCTTCCCTTCTGTCAGTTACAGTTTAACATGATCTACCCTTCCATCTGTTGCAGTTTAAACTAAAGCTGATACGATAACAAACACCACCTCCTTTTGTGTTGATTGGGTGTGAGAAGACATTCAGGTCGTTGACACCATCACACAACAAATAGTGTTACACAATGGAACATACCACCCTTGCTCTCTTCACTTGGGTATGACTATTAATTTTATCCTGTGGACATTGATCGCCGTGGTGGCTCAGATATTTTCTGACGCTTCTGTCCTGGTGGTCTGAGCAGACATGACTGTTATACCAACACCTCTAATCGCAGCTTCTCAGTGGAAGACACCCAGAACGACCTATCAGTTTATGTGCAGTGAGAAAAGCAACTCGTCCATGCTTTGGATGAAGTCTACCGTACTGAAAAGTGAAAGAGAAGGCTCTTCCTTTCCGAGTCAGAACCAGTCAGTTCCCACGTAACCGTGACTCTATGAATGTTCATCAAATTGCGCATATGAACTGAGGATCATGCAGTGAATCTAACTTCTCGCTGATATGATCTGCGGCTGTCCACCGTGAACCGTAACACGGCATCTTAAGATGATGGACAAGATGCCTGTTAATACTGTCTTTCCCATGCTTGTGGTCTTCACTCACAGGTCTGTTCGTGGTTATAGCGTGAATATGCGAAGGGCGTCGTGGAATATTACCATGAACCATCGTACAAGTCTCTGGAAACAGACCACTTTGCAACCTCAGACCTGATCACACCAACAAGTCTGACCATCGTACAAGTCTCTGGAAACAGACCACTTTGCAACCTCAGACCTGATCACACCAACAAGTCTGACCATCGTATAAGTCTCTGGAAACAGACCACTTTGCAACCTCAGACCTGATCACACCAAGACTGACCATGACCATGTGTTACATCAGCTTAAATCTGTTATATATTTAAACTTTATGTCCCTTTTGATTCTAATGTGATGAATATATCACAAGAGCTGGAAAAAATGGCAAGCACGCTAACCCCGCTTTGAGTAATGTCACCATTGCCTCCTGAGTACCACGTTGTCCAACTCAACGTAGTTCTCCGTGCCTCAGGTTCGGTACTTCCGAGTCTTTTGACTGACATTGGGAGAGTGTCCGGACGAAATACACCTGTTCCTGTTTCTCACACTCTGGGTAAAGTAGAAACCTGCGGGTTTGGAGACTTCTTGGTGGGTTCGACTAAGCATCACTTCCAGGTAGAAATCTTATTCGCCCTCTGGGTTGCGTGAAGCAGGGATAAGGGTCGTGAGTTGATGATGAGAAGCCAGGATCACCTGTACCATCTTTGATGTATATATGTTTGATCGGTATGATGACTGATGATGTGAAGGTCAAAGTGTTTGGCTAGATCACATGGGTAAATGGGTGCTGTTCTGTGAACACACTGACCCATGGGTGATGATATTTTACTGTTAAATCTGTTAATTTTTACTGTTTACAATCAGAGCAGCAATGTCCTTTGTTTTCTCATGTGCATTTATTCATTTATTGTTGCGATGATGTTCCAGCCAGCAAACTTTCACCGCCATCTATCCTGGGTGGAATGAGGGAAGTCATAAGTGTTGCATCAATAAGGGAAATTTGAAGAAAGCCCAAGTCTTTCAGATGTAACAAATGATGCGCTCAATATGCCTGTTCATGCTCACTATAATTCTTTTCGTTGATTGTATTTTTTCACTTTTTAATGATATAAAGTTTATTTCTTCAACGAACCCTGAAATATCAAATCGATGATAGTGCAAAGAGAAACTTTCGTAATCCTGTGTAATGTTAATGGATGTCCACGTGTTCCATCGCCACTCTAGCCACATCACTGTCATTCCTAATCAATAATTGTTACCCCCTCCCACGCCGCAATCTACCCTTCACATCAGCTCCCACGATCGTGCCTTACGGGTCTTTGTCCCTTCGCCCTTCTCAAAGGGTCAGGGGGCAGCTGCTATGACGTCACAAGGACAGCCTGTATTGTGAGGCTCTGCACAGGGGTACCATTGTATTTTGTAGTGACATATTGAGATATAGACGTGAGTGAATTTATTTGAGTTTAGTTTTAAGCCTTTTCAACAATATTCAGGAATATCACGGAAGGAGACACTAGAAATGGCCTCCCCACATTTTACCCAGGCCTTCAGAGTGACAAACGAACATTTTAACAGCTGCAATGGCAATATCACGGCCTCTGTCATATGTTAGTACTGTTGTTTGGCTGGCATGGACAATCGGTGTGGTCAAGAATCGAGTGAGTGGTCAAAGTCAGTCGACGGAATTCAGTAGCATACAATCAATATACAATCAGTTGCTATCAATATATATATATATATATGTATAATACAGAGAGAGAGAGAGAGAGAGAATTATACCTTAATTCTTTCTAAGTGTGGCGTTATACCACACACAAAGCCTACGTTAACATAAATATGCTGTGTCCTTCATATAGACTTACAATGATCATGGCTGGCACAAACTGATGTTAACTCCAGCACATTAACATATAGTTAACCATAATTGACATGAGTTAACACATAGACATGTGACATCTAAACTAAACTTTACATAGACATAAGTTAATCGTAATACACATGTATTGCATAGACCCGTACGACATCGTATAACTCGCATAGCGTACGACAGATTTACGACAATCGTGAATCCGATCTTGATGCAAACTTCAGATACCATGTGGCAGCACAGACTGTCGGTAACAGAGGTTTGTGAAAGATATGGGTGTTCATGCTGTCGACCACTTATTTGCCCCTATTTCTTGATGCCGCATACTAACTGCAATATTAAAACACACACATTCACAGAACGTTTTGATGCTCTGGGGAGGCATGAATAATTACCCTCACCATTTATTTTTTCAGATTTGTAACCTAACACCTATCTAATGCGCATACACATTCATAGATGTGCTCATGTCTGGAGAGTCAATCATGGATGTCAGACCTGTCTCCTACAGGAGATATTAAGTTGTCTGTCCCAAGTCAGATGTAACTAACGACTGGGAGACAAGATGGTCACTGTTTATATATGGACCCACCATTATGAATACACGTAGAGAACAAGAGAGTGTATGCTTGATGTATGGGCCCCACACTTGTCTGTGGTTTACTACGATACTGGTCGATATTGTGTTTGTAGCACAAACATTCCTTTCTGATCGGTAACATATGTGGACATAGTGGACGGGGCCATCATGGACAAAACGTGACCTTTGGTGAACACGTTTGACGGAAATATGAACGTCCCTGTGACGTAAGGGTCTTATGGCACTCTTGTCTACTGCCCGAGCAACGAACCCAGCGGGTGAACACAATTGCGTCCTTAGTCCTACTGGATTAATGTGATGACGTCATTAATGTGGGATGGAATCATTAAGAGCGGGTGGAGGAACATTTTGTGAGTGAGTTATTTTATTTTTACGCCGCTGTTAGCAATATTCCAGTAATATCACTTTAGAAAACAGAAGATACTGACGCCTTTAGGAGCAAGTTTGGTTCCAGGATACATTCATCAGTTACAGTCGCATAACCTTGATTTGATTTGACAGTTTGTAAAATAATATATCGGTTTTAGTGGCATTAGTGATCTTGTGCTATTTATTTCAGTACTGGACAATTAGGGTGTATTTACATGTAGTGCAAGGTGTGGCATAGTGAAGACATCAAAAGTACAGCTTCATGACGTCATACGGGGTTTAATTTATGAGAAAGCATACCTCGATCTACGAGTCACGGTTATCCACGAACATAGCTCAACGATTCTGTAACATTACTTGTAAGATCTTTTTAAAGACATGGATGCAACTGATTCTTCTGCAAACAGCTCCGCCATCCAGGATTTCCTCATACATGTTGCGACAAGCTCAGATTCTCTCACATGGAGTACATACATTCTCTCATGAACCCTGCATTCCCTCATTACAAAGTACGTCAGTATGTCATATTAACCGTATATTCTCTCACTTGACAGTACGTCACATAAACCATATATTCTCTCACTTGACAGTATGTCATGTTAATCATATATTCTCTCACTTGACAGTACGTCACATAAACCATATATTCTCTCACTTGACAGTATGTCATGTTAATCATATATTCTCTCACTTGACAGTACGTCAGATAAACCATATATTCTCTCACTTGACAGTATGTCATATTAACCGTATATTCTCTCACTTGACAGTACGTCAGATAAACCATATATTCTCCCACTTGACAGTACATCAGATAAACCGTATATTCTCTCACTTGACAGTACATCAGATAAACCATATATTCTCTCACTTGACAGTCTGTCATATTGACCGTATATTCTCTTACTTGACAGTACGTCAGATAAACCATATATTCTCTCACTACACAGTATATAAGATGGATCATATATTCTCATGACAGACTGAGTGAAGTCACACGAATCATGTTTCTTCCAGAGGTCATTATAACTGAAAAATCGCATCATGCTTCCCCCATCAAAACGTTCAGAATAGTTCTTCCGAAGACAAACATTCTCCTTGCACCTGGAAACACTGGGGCAATATCTTATTCACATAAGAATTACGCAGTGTGGCTGTATCCACGAAAACATCATCCTGTGTTGATCTCAAGGTGTGCTAAACATCGTATTTGACAAGAAAGGCCGCTTGTGTTGTACATGTTGTATAGCAATGAGAACCCCATGTATACAGTTGGCATCACTGTCAGTTACTCCAATACCTGCACTGGTAGTGAAAGTGACAACACATTATTCATTATCGTGAAACGCGTGTTCTAAAAGTGGGCATAACTCAAAATACGAACTGAATCCGACATCACTGTCATCACTCATGACAAACAGAACTCATTTACGTGTCGGTGGTAAAATTAACTGTAAATATTGTGAACAAAACCAACGACAAAACCATGGACATGACACCGCATCTCCTATGATTTATTCGTTCACAAAGTAATGACATCCAATGCACTATATGCATAAATATGAACTGTGGCCGCCACTTGTGATTGAGTTGACTGAAAACTGGTTTCAGTAATATTCTCGCTATATATCACAGCGGAAATCATGCTATCTGAATAACACGTTGTAATAAAACATTCTACTGAGAACCTTCTGCTGCAAACATTTTGTACAATAGTCAATTTCAGGGTTTTCATTTAAGCACGTGCTTTAATAATCAAATGTCAAAACTGAATATGACGTAAAGCCTTTATTGTTTTAAGGTTAAAACATATGCATTACTGAAATATTAAAATAGCATGTAAACACGCGCCAGTTTTAGTTAGTCAGTATCGTTCAGCGGGGAATGATGGTGATGTAGCCTGAACGTTCCTTTTAATACACTCTTCCAACCACGTTCTGTTTCTAATTAAAGCGATTAAACATATTTTCTTTCGGTGTAAAAATCCATTACAGAATTGACAGGAACAACCACAAAACGGATGATGTTAAAAACTACATTGTACACCTAAAACGAAACGCAATATTGAAACATCTTCCATGAAAAGAAGGAGCCTGTTGTCGCATTTGGGCGACGACAGCGTGAAATCCAATATAGCTGGGCGTTGATTCGAACAAGAAAACTGATGTACTTTTTCGATTTTATTCAAAACTTTGAAACTCCTAAACATCAAATCAATATTAAAGTATGGGGTTGATTGGGATGTAGAAACATTTTAAAGAATAGGTTGGACATTAACACGCCTGATGTTAACAGCTTAGGAGCCTAAAACAGTTTTTCACAGCGACATAAATCATTAATGGATTTGTTCAGATTTATCGCACTTAAAATTCCAATAAAGTTTCATTTATAATATCGATTGCATTATATTTTTTTACGTTTTTACTAAGAAATCATCACATTTTCTTTTCTCCTCTTTATGAAATTCGATATTTGTTTCTAACACGCCGGCAAACAGTTATAGATCAAGTACACTCTTATTACCTGTCTTAATTCATACTGAGTTTAAACAGCTCGGGGCAAAATATTTATGCTTGTCTTACCCTTAAGATGAACTTGTCTCTTGGCTAGTCACATTCAGTGTAGACTTGGGTTGGCGGTCGAGTGACAGCGTTTCAGCCTTGCTCTGTATCTGTGCGATGTGCGTGCGTGCACACGTGCGTACGTTTGTGCGTGTGTGTGTACGGGCGCGCGTGTGTGCAAGAGCTACACGTCAGTTACATTTACAGATCTGCATGCATTAATACATTAATACATGCGTACTTTCCTTCATGGATCTTTCCAGAAAATGGTTAAATGCATATACTAACTAACATCATTGTGATCTTCACATCCCTTAAAGCAAAACGGCAGTGAATGTGAACCAGCAAAAACTGAGTATGTGCACTGTGTCACAGAACACGGAATGACAACATAAGGATGGAAAACTTATAGGTAAATGTTGAAGAACACCCCATACCCTACAGTGATGTTTCTGAATACAATTGCACTTTTAGGGTAATTAAAATCACAAGAATAATTACGGCATTACGGCATTACGGCATTACGGCATCGTGGTATAAACACTGATTCTTGTGTGTCACTTCACAAAGAAGATGGTGAAGACAAATACATGTACTTTCACTTTTAACGGAGCACAATAATAATGGCCATTTATGTAAAATCCCTGTGTCCGACCACCCCTGTGAGGCCTCGCGATACTTGCCTTGTTTCACCAATCAATGACGTCCAGGCATAAGCCTTGTCATGCCCGTTATAGATTTCCCATAATGGAAGTCATAAGTGTGTTGATAAATATTCATAGTATTTATGGTAATCAAGGTTGTTTTTCGTCGAATGTGGGAACTGAGAGACGCCCGGATTTGGGGAAATCCTGACGTTTCATGCACGTTTCTCGCCGTCTTTCTTGACGAGAAATCCAGCCCGACTAGTGCTGACTACTGCATGTTCTCTACCTCTGCCCGGGAAGATCACCCAAGGGGGAGGACTTGGATGGTAGTGGGGATGGGTGTTGTGGTGGTAGTGGGGTGGGTACGAGAGGTGCTGATCTGCAGACTTTGTTGAATGTGTATATACAGCATGTGGTGGAATGTGGTGGGTTAATTTGTCAGGTTTTAAATGTTTTACCAGTGCATAAATTGAGCTTGGACTGATATTTAATGGCAGTAGTTGGGGAAATGTTTAATGGGAACAGAGGACACGGCCCTGATGAAAGGCGTCAGATTACTTCAGTGTTGTTGCAGGTGCGGTTACAGCTTTTTGAAACATGAGAATGCACACTATTGAGAAGGGAGGGAGTGAGGGGGTGTTCAGTGGTCATTAAACAAAAATATTCAGGACCAAAGGTAGGGTATGAGCTCCTGCACCTCTGGATCCACCTCTGCGTTGGATATGTGATGGGGGAGGAGGATACGCAGACACAGTCAGGCACAGACTGTCAGACACTTGGGCAGCCAGACACACTTAAGACACAGGCGAGAAAGTAAGACAGACAGAATGATGGAGTTGATAGATGGATGGGTTGACTAAGAATACACGGTGATGGACATCGGATAGACGAACAATTAAATGACCAGAAGGATGGACAAGACGACAGACGAATAAACGATCACATGATGGACTAACAGGGGTCATGACTGAAGCATGGATGTTTGATGACTTGTCCTGTCATGGTCTCTCCTCCACTGGGTGGACAGATTAATGTGTGCACGGGTGATAGACACATGTATGAATGGATATAATAGACGTTTGTTAAGAAGAGAATATTTCCTAAGTCACCACAGACAAAATGTGAAATGTTCGTTAACAAACGGAGATGAACTCAGCAAGAGCGCTGAAAGAAAAGGCACAATGTCCAGTGAACAGTTAGTGTTTGTAAATGATCGCATGGAACTAAAGAACATTGACCCGGCAGTTCTGCTTACTGTCCATGGCAAGCTCGCTTTGCGCTAAAATAGTCGTAAGTTAATGTTAATGTATGGCACTTACGACTATCTTAGCGTTGAGAGAGCTTCGAAAATCTGGGTCCATGTGTTTTGTATGGAAATGTAACGTCATGTTGTTTATCACAAAGTGATATCTAAAAGCACAAGTCATGAAAAGCATTTATTTAGCGAGCAAACCTAACCCTCGTGCCATTAGTCGTCATCAAGATTGCCCACCAGACAGTGTGGCCCCTGTCTTCCCCCAGACTGACGTAGGACGCATAACCAGCAGCAGCAGAGGACTCGCAGCGCTCAGTTACATTAACAATATATCCTGACCACAAGAGAAAGTAAATACCCGTTTTCGGTGGTGGCTAATTATAAAACTAAAGCAAACAAGAGTTGTTTATCCGATTGTGATGTACGGCTATCGTAGCTGAGCAGGCCCCTAAGTCACATATCTGTCAGTTGCATGTCCATCCATCTGTCCAGCAAGCTCACGCACTCAGTCTCCAACCCACTCATACTCCCACCCACCATCCCGGTCACACCTCCACACACCCACGCTCACGCACTCAGTCTCCAACCCACTCATATTCCCACCCACCATCCCGGTCACACCTCCACACACCCACGCTCACGCACTCAGTCTCCAACCCACTCATACTCCCACCCACCATCCCGGTCACACCTCCACACACCCACGCTCACGCACTACCCCTTTCACACACACCTTCATTTGTATGACATCATTCAAAACAATTTCAACGAATATGAGTCATCTGATCTTACTTATGAAAACTAATCATATAACACTGTAACATCCGGGTTTTAATTTCTATTGGACGAAATGTCGCGATGAAAAACCAAGTAACGCTTCTGCAAATGTCTGTGAAGAAAGAATCACGTTTATTAATTAAAACATATCAGCTGTATTGATCATACTGTTTCGGTACATTCCTATCAGATATTTTTACTCATTAACGTGTTAGATACTTTATGGGATTACGTGACAGATTCAACTAAACTATGTTACATAATCAGATATTTGGCAAAGAGTAACTGCACGCGACACTGATATCGGATTTCTCTATAACCAGAAAGTACAGATGTATTGCATTTAACGGGATAGGTGTATCTTGCCTGAACTATCACTGTTAAATATTGCACATTATTTCTGATTAAACCCAGAAGAAATACAAGACTTATCCTATTTTATTCTTATAAATCCTTTTAAACATAGCACAGCATAATAAAACCAGCACAACAGTGCTGCATACATTGTACAACAGAGACAACATATGTTCTGGTAGTGAAATCACGAAAACAAGGCCCCAAACGAGGGAGACTATATAGAGAGGGAGAGGAAACTCCCCGAAAAGCCCTTGAACGCATTCCTCGGGGCGTTACGTAACCAGTGTAGCTAATATGGCGGCAGTGTAGTATTTAAGATTGAGCCTTGGTTATTTTCAAAAGCTGATTAAATTCACTGAGTGTTGTAACAGCTGAAATTCTACACGTAGAAGATTAGTTAACTATGTTGTCACTTTAATTTATGTCAAATAATTGGTATTAGTGTCCGTATTAGGACAGTAGATTTGCAGTAAAGTTTCAAGTCGGTATGTTATAGCTCAATGGCTTCCATTCTCCATTCACTAAATTGTGTCGATAAAACTTCTTTCATACATTCGTTTAAGTTTTAGAAGGAAAACACACCTTAAGTTGAAAGGTATTTGCAAGTAATAGGGATAGTTTTACGACTCAAAAAATCGAGAAGGTGTATTTAAGGTGGATGAAAATGTGATCCGAGATTGAAACACTACACGACTATGTTTGAGTGCTTCTAGTAACTGTTTCAAAAGCATCTTTCACATACACTTTTAATTCTTATGAGGGGAATATACTATCAGGTGAAATGTGTTTGCAAGTAATAGTGATAGTTTCATAATCTAGAAAGGAATGTTATGGTGCATTTGAGGTGTTTGAAAAATATGGCATATCGCCGGTCTAAACTGATCCACCCTTGATGCTTGTGATGCTTGTGATGCTTGTGATGCTTGAGGGTTATAGTTCCATAAGTTCTTTCTCTCTTGTTGATCTTATTATTTGACAAAACTGGAAAGGTGTTTAGAACGCTTTATGACAGTTTTACGCTTTCTGTTTTTGAGGGGTGTGTGACAGTGTCAGTTAACATTTTGTTAACGTCCATTCCATTCCCCAAATGCAATAAGATATCTGAATTAATTATTAATGTAAATAAAAATGTCTCAAAGTAGATTTTTAATTAAATGGACAGCTGATGTTAACACATGTGTTCTCGCGATACTTTTGCGTTCTTTAACATGTTTGGGAGGGAAGGCAGCGGTGTATCATTTTTCTTTCATTCATTCACATATGTACTTCTTTCTTTTAATTTTTTCTTTATTTCTTTCATTCATACACGTAATTCTTGCTCTTAATTCTTACTATAATTCATTCATTCATTGTAAAATTCCAACTGATACAATAAACTGGCTGAAGTTCTGTTAAACACAGCTGAAGTTGCGCTGGAAACGAGCCAAGTCACTGTGTACGTTTGAGAACACGAGGCAGACGTTAATTAGTATGAATGGTAAAGGAAGCAAGCGAGTGACCCGTCCTTGTTGTAGATTATGCCTGCCCAAACAAACATTACAACCGTCTGAAAGGAGAAACGTCGCAGATTTTACCACCGCTTCAAATCGTTATTGGTCTGTAACCGTGATCATTTTCTCGGTGTTAAAATGACTTCTGAAAGTAGTCAGGTTTTTTTTAATATATTATGTTTCACTTTGATTTGTGAGATAATTCCGAAAATGGAGGCGTTCAATTAACGATAAGCTTCTGCAGTATGGCTTTGTCAATTTCTTAAATGATTTACATCAGGTGCAGATTACCAAACACAGTATTGCACACTTATAACACCGTTAACTTTATCAATATCTCATAAACTCTACACAAAATATGATGTCATTTTTGGTAGGTATGCTGTAAGAAAATAGGGTCAGTTCATTATGCAAGCGTCTGGCGTTCTAGATTTTTCTAGTGTGATGCAAGAACGGGAGGAAAGAACTTTCTTGGAGTTAGCCCCCTTATTCAACGTGACTTTCAACATGGCTGCCACTGTGAGCATGTGTGTTCGTCAAGTGATGAAGATTCCTCATTTTTCCCAATCTATTTTGTTTCGAAGTCCTTCAAGGTATGTCACCCCAATACACCAAGTTTTTCTTGAAACACACATCGTTGTCGATTAGTATGTATTTATTCAGCAATCAAAACGAGGAATTCCTCCGATGAAATTCATTTCGATTATTTCACTGTCAGCAAGTTCAGCAACAGTGCTCTCATTTAACATACTTTCATCGACTGGGAGGGGGATATAGAGGAAGCTACTTCTCGGCTGAACCTATGAATACATGTTTCTTCAACAGTGTTGTTAACAGTTAAGGGAGACATTTCTGCAACATTTATGTTCAACCAAATGAAGTCTGCCAATCAGTGGAATTTTAAAAGCAAGCCTTTATTAGGCTTTAAACAGTTTTGTAATAGCTCCATATGGATGTGGATAGTTTCAAAACACCTAATTAATTGTTGATACTCGAGACTGTATATAAGTGATAATAGTCTGCTGTTTCCATTCAGGAATGCCAGGTAAATTTCTATTTTAATCCACACATGTAGGTCAATTCGTGATGATGTTTCAGTAAGTCTGAAGAGGTTGTTGTTGGAACAGGTATAGCAGATATGTACAGATATATGTGTTTATGTATACAGAAATATACCCTAAACAAGATGAAACTGAACGCTCCCTGGTACCCAGAACGGTGGATGAGTCCATATTTCTCAATCTAAAAACAATATCATGTACAGTTATGCTTGTAGTTTGCCTGATCGCAAGTGGTATTCACCATTGTTACTGTGTATGCTCATGTATGCTCATATACAGTGCAATTAAATGCGCCTCATAGTCAAAAGTTATACAACTGCATGGCAGATCTGATCTAGATAATGACCCTGATGGGCTTGTTGTAGGATACGTTTCTATATTCTGGTTTTGGCTAGGGTATGTTTCTGTATACAGAATCGTAGATGAAGCAGATGTCTGTGTTACCCGAGCTGACAAGAACCCCTGCAGCTTTGAGATATATCTCAACATATCCACAAGTTCACCTTATAAGACTGACAGTGGATCAAATGTGTAACATTTAGGGTTAGTTGTTGACATAGATCACAGAGATGGATAATCATTAACTAAATATCGGTTATCGACAAATATCGAAAAAGTAACTTTGAGCTAAATGCCAATATAATCTTAAATAGTTTCACATCACTGGTCATTGGTGACTTATGAATGGCTTATCACAAGAGCATCTAAACTCATTTCTCATCCATAATACATCTGCCTAAAGACAGGCATAATATATCCAACTAA
Source organism: Haliotis asinina (assembly GCF_037392515.1). NCBI lineage: Eukaryota > Metazoa > Mollusca > Gastropoda > Lepetellida > Haliotidae > Haliotis > Haliotis asinina. The sequence goes on along the minus strand of NC_090294.1, from coordinate 51,617,937 downwards.
AGATAGATCCTGTTGTACAATTCCAGTGATCATGCTTATATCTCAACATTATCTTTACCTGAAGACACAACATGTGAGCATGCAGTACAAGTCATAATAGTGAACTGCTATGGACATCAGTTTTGTCAGTGACGCATCAAGGATTGAAATGTCTTTCACATGTGTACCATAAACTATTTGAAAGCTGTTATCTTGGCGAATTGGCATTTGATAATTTTAGTCAATGTGCTGATAGGAAGAGGATCTCAGCATCCTGACATCTGTAGTTTAATAGGTACATGAAGGTTTGGCTTCTCATATGAACTGGTATCATCAGTTTGTTACCATGGTTACTTCTCACTTACATTTGAGTAACTATACCATTCAGATGTGTGCAAACATGGACCCAACATAAATAATGAGATTCATTATGATGGTTAAAATGTCCTGTCTTGCTACCTATTGCAACTACTTAATCTTCTATTACTGATTCCTGCAGATGTTGTCGGGTCAGGATGACAACGACCGCTACTGATGGTAAGCCCTCAACAACAGCAGAGCAGAAGCCGATGGAGGAGAAGCAGACAGAGCAGAAGCCATCTGAGTCTGCCCCCGTGGAGGAAACATCGGGTGTGGAGAAACAGCTGATGGAGGAGAAAGCTAAACTGGAGGCACAGGTGGCAGACTTCAAGGTACAGACCTTGGTTACTATGGTAACCCAGCACAGTGTCCATCGTGTAATGACTAGTGAAGGTCAAGTTAGGAATGATCTTCAGCACCCCTTGCTTGTGTTGAGAGGTGACTAAAGCATCAGATGGTCAGCCGTGCTCACTTGGTTGCTGCATGTCATTGTATCCCAAGTGCATACATCAATGCTCATGATGTCGGTCACTGCATCGTCTGGTCCAGAAATTTTTGTCGACTGTCCTTAAACAGATGGAACATTGCCGACTGTGGTACTTAATATCAACAAACAGATGAACTAAAGTAAAGACTGATAGTCCACAGCTTTATGATAGTTGATACTTAATTTATTAGATACGCTGTGCAGAGCTTCATCACAACTGTCCACAGAGAGCAAAGTTGAAACATGAAATTTCACAGTATTTCGTATCTGACCTAAATCTTTGTACTTTGTTACATGATATTTGCATGATACAAATACAGCTGTTGGTACTGACAATGGTAGAGAAAGGAATTCTTTTGAACAAACTAAAGTCACTAGTTTGTCGCTTGGACTAAACTATCTGTGGACCATGGTGAATGGGTACATTGCCCTGATTTATGGCATCTTGGAGCTCAAGAGATTTTGATCACAAAGTGTAAGTTGGGCCTGCATAGCCTCATTGTCTAAATGCACTGTAACTTGTTTTGCAGAGTTGTTACCCTTTTCCATGCTAAAATTCTGGGTTCAAATCCCAGATTCACCCTGTTGCTTGTTTTTTTGTGTGTGTGCACAAACCCCTGCTCATGTCACAGATTTACACTTTCAATAACTCATGTTGATATATTTTATATTAAAAGGCATTATTGGGAGATTCCTCTCATCATTCAAAATCATTCGCAGAATTTTCAATTTGTAAATGTACAGTGGAAGCTGTCAAAACTGGCATGTCTCCAATCCAGGAAGTTGTCAACACCGGTACAAAATCTCAGTGCCGTTAATGGCTTGTACATTTATCATCAGCTCTACCATCCGGCATACTCTCTAAACCAGATTATTTCTTCAGTCTCAATGAGTGCCGGTTTAGATCACTATCATCCAGAATTGGTCTGCAACTGATGTATGTTCTGATAATGATACACCAATGCTTGAGACAGGAGAGGGAAGATTCAGACTGAGACTAACTATAGTCAGATGACATTTATCCAGATTTCTTTGGGCTGGTGACTGTCTGTCCCTGACAGTATTTTGAGAAATGGCCCATGTTAGTGAAATATTTTGAATTCTTATACTTGGACTGGCACTAGCACTTAACGAGCTAAATGAAAACATATGTTTTTGTAACATGCTGTATTTCCTATTTTTAAACGGACTTAAAGATACAGCTTGTATTAGAAGCCCAGCGCTTTTTGTGTTCACTGGATGTAATTAATTATATCTTATAATCTACCTCTCAGTGCCTGCTCTACCTCTCAGTGCCTACCAGAGGAAATACAGTGTTTGATATATAGAGAATCTCACCTAAGTGTCTTCTGATATCAAATATATCAACTCAAGTTGATAAAGTAATAAATATCTGAGACTTGCACCCTGATTATAATCTTTGGTTTGTCTGCTACAGTGTAACCTGAATATTGATTGGTACACCCAACACTCCCTGTCATGATGTTATCTTGTTAGAGTCATATCACAGGGGGGCTACAGCTACACTTTGTCTGATGACATTCTAGAACAGGTCACATCAGAACAACCTTTCAGACAACCTGTAATGGAGTCATATATGAAAATGCCACTTTGAAATGGTTAATGTGATGCATTCTTAATGACAGTTTCAAGCTGTAAGACGATACTAAATGCCAAATATTACCTATCTCACACTTCTTGTCATTTCTTGCAGCAGACATCATCTGTCCTGCATTAGAACTTGTTTTATCCATTTCACAAGAGACACAACTCCTTTACTACTTGGCACCCCGATCGAGCCAGGAAAAGTTGACTTGGAAAGGAAGTCTCTGTTTTGAAACTGATTTTCAAAAGCTTGAGAAACCCGCCTTCTGAATAACCATTATAGGAATTTACATAATGTAAATTCCTGCATCTTAAAAACATAAAACTAGACAATGGATGCAGCAAAAGTTATTAGCACATCCACAACGACACAGAAAAAACACTTTTGTGTTAAAATTTCGATGGAACAACAAAAAGTTATCAGTGAGTTTCCCACTATCTGGGTTATTGTGTCATATGCAAGTTTATTACTGTAACAGTGTGATGATCACGATACACTATACAATAACATGAGCTGAAATACAACAATATTACAACATAGTATTAATAATAATATTCAAGTGTCTGGTACCCCCATTTTGTAGTCCAGGACCCCTGAAAATGTTTAGTATGAATCCCAGTGACCCTCAAATACAGGACTCCAGGTAAATCTCCAAGTAATGTGACTTGTGAAGAGATGTCCTAACCTTCAGTGTTGTAGTAGCAACACTGATACCTTATTTCAATATAGTTGTGTCATGATATTTTGCAGAAGTGTAAACAACGCTGACTTTCACATTCCTTGTTTCTTCAGGACAAATATATGCGCTCCCTCGCTGAAACAGAAAATGTCCGACAGAGGATGAAAAAACAAGTGGACGATGCAAAGATTTTCGGCATCCAAGCCTTCTGTAAGGACATGTTGGAGGTGGCTGACATTTTAGGCAAGGCAAACGAGAGTGTCCCACAACAGGAGATCTCTAACAACCCTCACCTCAAGAACTTGTTCGATGGACTGACAATGACGGAATCACAGCTACAGAAGGTGTTCGTCAGACACGGGTTGCACAAGATATCTCCATCAGAAGGAGACAAGTTTGACCCATATCTTCATGAGGCGTTGTTTGAAGTCCCCACAACTGAGAAGGAGGGCGGAACTGTTGCAGTAGTACAGAAAATCGGATATAAACTGCAAGAACGGACAATCAGACCAGCGCTTGTAGGGGTGTTTAAGTCCTGAGGTTTTTGTGCTGTAGTTTGAATGTGATATGAGGTGTGAAAGTACAATAATCTTTGTTACATGTTATACTGTACGTGAGTATTGATACAAATAGATAAACAGTGTTATATTGCATGTACAGTACAGGAAGTAAGACTTTTGTGATACACACAATATTGACATGTGGTTCTATGCTTCAATCCTGTTAAAACCAGATCCTTTACTCAAGTACAATTCCTATCTTCAGAGGATAAATTTTCTCGAACAAATACAGAACACTCCATCTAAATGAAGGACATATGTTAGTGAGTTAGTCAGATGTTAGCTTTCTAAAGTGATTCAGCTTCATTTCTTTGCCACTTTGATTCTGATATTGCATGTTTAGTAAAAACACAAAGTTAATCTTCCAATAACATTTTGTTGTTCATGGAATCTACTAGGTAACATATTCAGTGATATAGATCACTGATGTAGAGTAGAGAATCTGGCTTTAATTATATCGTCCAGTGGATTTACTGATGCAATTTGTATGTGTATTATGCTACACTGTCAGTATGATATCAGTTTGTGTAAATATGGGATAGCTGGGACTGTGTGTGGAATGGGGTGTATAGGACACAATACATGTTGGTGGATGAGCACCTTGCATGTCATGAAACCTGATGCAAAAACACTTCTCACAAAGACAAAATCCATTTCTTCAGAGGAAGATCTTTATAAAATTTACTTTAACATGTTAAATCATATTCCATAATGTGTTGCCTCTTAACGCTTTGTGTGCATTTCAGATACTGTCAGGTTTATCTGCGGATGGCCATTTTATGATCCATTGATAAAACTGTCGTCTCTTCCCCACTGAACATTACATACATGATCATAGTGTATGCATTCTTCCTCTTACAAGGCAATGCCATTTTGAGCTCTTATATTCATGAGTTTATTTCATGTCCTTTAGCGCCATTAATCAAATGTATTTCATGTTAATTTCTCCAAAAGGTGTCTTGAAGCATGCATTTATTTCAAGACTTGAATTTTAGAATATTTTTTGGAGGGGGGGGGATATGTATGTTATTAATCTTATGGTCAGTAAAACAAGGACATTTTTGCAGTGTTATGTTTCATTCCATTCGTGTGACATTCTTGTGTCTAGATGTACATCCAGAACATGTAACATGATGTCCATCAGGAATAAATCAAACAATAAGAAAACAGGCCTTTGTTTGGCATCAGTTTGTTTGCTTCCTTAACCCACCACAGTATTCCAGGTACATGAGGATAGTCTGTAACTGAGTGTGAAGAAGACAATCCAGTGATTGACAGCATGAGCACCAGACTGCACAGATATCATACGATGACAGGCATCAACCACGTCAGCAAGCCTCACCTCACTCCCAAGACAAGCAGTTTACAACAAGATGGTTCGCTGAGACCAATAAAACTTGATGCGTTTTCTGTCTGTTTTCTTATGAAGATCTAGGAGTCTGATGTGTTTATGGAATCTGCTCATGCCCATTAGGATTATAATCGACATCCAGATATTAGGTGTGCATGAGTTGTTCGGTACCTGTGTTAGAATCTGTCGTAAATTCCTGGACCCCCCGTTTGACAAATCTCTTGTTAGCCTAAGATGTCATAACTTATCTCGTAGCAATCGTACCTCCTAGAGTATAACATGGGGTATGACTTAGACAGTTTCCATCTTTCACCTGGAACAGGAAGACCAGATCAGTTCAGTAAAGGTGTCCACAACCAGGTCATGGGACGGCTTGATGTTGACAAACAGTGTTTAAACGACGACCTCAACTGACAGTGCTTTCAAGGATTTAGTTTCGCTGTGGTGCAGTGTCAGGGAGATCGTATCATGATCCAAGGGAAATAATTCAGTATTGTTTGGCGACCACCGACTGGAATGAGGGAAAGGGGCAGCTAGGTGTTCCAGAAGGAGTGCTGGCATAGTTGGTTCAGTAAACTGTGGTGTGTCGTGCCCACCCATTCTCGCACACCTCCCTTGTAACAAAGAGTGTACTGTGTCAATATCTTATTGGTAATTGGTTAGCAATGTTTTGGGTTTTTTATTTTTATTATTATTATGTTAGAAAAAATCACAGAGTAGGTATCTTTTGTTTATGACCAGCGTTTCACTGAGTATTGCATGTTTATTAGTTTTATTATATGTTTATTAATTTTCGAGCTTGATTGTATAGGTCCGCTCTTGACTGCGCTCCAATGTAGGTACTGCTTTGATCGGAGTTTGTGTTACAGGCCGCATAAAATGAGTGAGTATGCATTGTCCAGTTTCTAACATATATCTGGAACAGGAAGACCACATCTGTACAGTGAAGCTGCCGAGAGCAGGATGGCCATAGAACCAGCTGACGTTTACAAGCTTGTGTCAAAATGAGGCCCCCAAACCCTGCCGCTAAACTACAATGTGAGATGAAATGTTATGATCCAAGGGAGATAATTCTGCTTGGCTTGGTAGCCACAGGGTTTTGACATGGGATGTTTTCCAGAAAACAAAATGATAAATAGATAATGACCCATCACGCAGACAGGGTAGTTTGATTACCAACATGGTTGCAGTGTGCCAAAACCATCATTGGCGTTTCATCGTATTTTTCCCAAATCAAATTCGAAAGTTAACGTTTTCACACCACAGGGATATAGTTACACAAGAAGTTACAGACACCAGAAGGTAAAACTGGGACTCTCTAAATACGAAAGGTTCGAAGGTTATTAGTGTAATATGTTGTAAGAAAGATAAAAACCAACCAAAAAAGTCCTGCAAATCCATATGGCCTACGAGACACGAATCACATATATTTAAAAATAACATAAAAAACAAACAGTTTACCCTTGAGTTAGGAAACGTGTCACAGCGACCATACGTCGCCTTATAGCGAATTACCACTGTAACGGTGTGCTCCTCTCTGCCATGTCAACTGACCCGTAACACATACTTGACATTGTATTGACACGCCCCCGGTATAACAGGCGCTCATGTGTGGTGCCGCAGAGGTTTCATAACTTCAAGCACAGTGTGAGCGAGATGAGTTTTCCTTGGGTGTTCGTGAACGGGGTAGCGTGGCGAGCTGGTACGACTGTAGTTGTATCACACAAAATCACTCGGGCGAGAATTGTTTTTAAAGAAGGTTAAATGTACACCCGTTAGGTTGCGTCTTGTGATCCATATAAGTATAAAATATGTGTATATATTGTGAATAGAGCATCGTGGTTTCATGCGCTAATGTATATGTATGGTAGCGTTGACTTGTGAATGAAACTGGCGAGATGCACCCAGTGAACTCGGATGTACTTCTCCATCCGCATTTGAATGGGCTGGCGAAACCTGAACAAACTGTCTGCCTCTCCAAAACACTAACTGGGATCATGAGTCTATTTAAACAGAATGTGTCACCCATGTTTATGTAACATATACATGTATTACTCATGGGAAGTTAAGGACCAACCGACTTTCTTTTAGAAATGAGTCTGTTCAAGATGCACGTGACACCGATATTTATATAACATATACTACTGAAGGAAGGTTTACACTTCTGGAGTACCCCGCCGTGATATTGCTGGAATATTGATAAAAGTGGCGTAAACCCACACAGTCAGTCCGTTAAGGACCAACGGATTTTATTAGAAATGTGTGAGTTTGTGTGACACAGATGTCTGTATAACATATATATATATACTCAAAGGGAGTTGAGTACCAACCGATTCCTTTTTAAGAAAGAAACCTCTCTAAGGAAAATATGGAACTTTATTGATAATAATCATTTGTAGCAATCAGCACGGTCGTCGATATATGTGACATTATCAACAGTTTGTAATGGATAATGGCGGCGTATAACAGCACACAGATGTGAGGACAGATAAACTCTAAGAACAAACGTGTTGAACAAGGTGACTTGATGCTCATAGAACTAGAACTCATAAACAAGTCGCGGAATAATAATTAAAATAGTTGAGCAAGTTGATCAGATAATATCAAAACACGTTGAACTACTGGAAGCAATTCAAAATTGTCAAACATGTTGACCCGATCCGACTCAAAATAGCACAGAATCAGTCGCTTGAACTGATCTTCATGGACAGGTTCTCAGTTTGACAAAGGTTTATTATTGGCCGCTGACGCTGGTCTGTGGTGTGACTGAAATACCTAACACAATTCAATTAAGTTAACATACCAAGCGTTTTTTATTGACCCCAATAAAGCTTGATGGGGTCTTATTAACCCCGAGCCTTGACTTACAATCACAATATCTTCCCTACCACCAACCTGAACAAGCATTTTATGAGCTACGTCTCTGTTGTATACGTTGAGATGTCGACAGGTCTGTGAGCCTGGAACTAGGCTACCTCTGAAACAAACCGTTTTCCCGTTCCCGCTAAGGTTTGGTCCGAGGCATCCCCAGCTGGAAAGACTTTACATCCATCAAGCCTTGCTTTAAAAAATAACACTAAATTTAAATATTTGCTACATCATCCTTAAATATTACACATATTATGTTTCACTGAGGATGATGGTTGTCATCATTTACTAGGCAGGGTAATGGTAGATGGTTTTACTTCCACACAGGGGATGGAACACGTCAGGTGGCATGGTTTGGTGTAGTCGTTGATGGCGGATGAAGAGTGTCGCTGCTCACAATACCAACACCTTAATCATTTACAGGCTACCACCACTTGGCTGGTATACTGCTGAGAGAGGGACTGCAAATCAAACGATACAGAGTTCAATGTTCGCCATGTTACTGGTTGGTTTGTATAATGATGTATGTCGCTGCTTGGTACAACGGCCAGTGAAGACATTCTGTTATATCTACTATACACTGAACCCTGTCGGGACAACATACCGCCCTACACCCGGCAGACCACAACCGCACGGTGTCAGTCTATGTTGAAACAGAAATAGTATTTCCTGGTGTAAGTGACAGTGTGAGGGTCAGAGTGCTGTGCTGCGGTGTCGGTATCTGACAGGACCCTGACCTCAGTGTGACCAACTGGAAATGGGTTGTCTGGTCACAAGCCAGGACCCACTGTCACAGTGATTACCCGACACATGCAATTATGTAAATGTAATATTGCTGATTACAGGACACAGTGGTGTAGATGTAATATTGCTGAGTACAGGACACCGTGGTGTAGATGTAATATTGCTGAGTACACTTTTGTACAGCTAAAGTTTGAGACTAGCGACTCGTAGTTAAAATCCGCGATCTGAGTTCTGAGAAAAGTCCCATCTAAACACGGAAACAAAACATTAGGAAGACCGAGCAAGTCTAGATATGTATGTTGTGAATTACTCACACCAACGCGGTCATTGTAATCTACATCCCTCTGTAACAGAGGTCATCATGTCAGTCACAACAGAGTGTGAAGTCTGGACTGTCGACTCCATGGATTCATGTGCAGCAGCTGAAGTCTGAATTTCGTAATCCGTAATACTCCTTATTTGGTAGTTACACCGCCCTACATATTGACACACCGGGCCACGATAAGAAAGGTTGTATAGGTAAAGGGGTCAGGTCACCTGACAAAACTAGACCATTGTACTGCATTTTGGACATCAAACGGCAGAAAATATTATTATCTGGGAGTTAATGAACATTATTGTAGACAAATTTGTTGATTGCAGCTGTTATATATGAATCGTTTATTTTGCATTGCATCGATGCTTGAAGCTGTTCCCGACATCCCCGCCACGATAAGACACTTACGCACTCATTCTTCCTGTACCCGCTGTACTGCATATTCATAATCAGATTGGGGTGCACAGAAACCATGAAGTCAAAAGGTTACGGGGACGTGCTCCATATGGGGATTTTTGTCTGGGAAAGTGGGAGGGCACACCCCCGCAACCCCGAAACCCATCCCTGGTCCCGCCGTTGAGATAAAGTCACTTCCGTGTTCTTGAGAACAAGAGATGGTAAGATGGTTAAATTGTCATTATTTCATTGCTGAGATCTGTGTACTCGATACACCGACTGTGCCACAATCAGCTCCATTAGGCTACACCGCCGTTCCAAATCATGGGTATACAGAATGTCAAGTCACAAGAATAAAAATTCGAAATTTCATAGTTCAATATTGTGTATGGCCGCCCAGCGCATTCACCACTGCTAAACACCGTCTCCTCATAATGCGTGTGATCACGTGGTTGGGATTCTGCGCCATTGCTCTTACAAGGTAGCGCCAAGTTCCTGCAAATTCTGAGGTTGGTTCCTAAGACCACGAAGCCTTCTCCCAAGTGCATCCCAAACGTGCTCTTTTGGATTAAGATCAGGGGACCTCGATGGCCAGTCCATGACGTTGATTCCAGCGTTATGAAGGAAATTTCGTGTCAACATCGCGGTATGCGGCCGAGCATTATCATGCTGGAACTGTAGACCTGGGCCATGAGCCGCCATGAAAGGTTCAGGGGTGAGCACCTCGTCGTGGTAATCAGCAGCTGTGAGGTTTCCACGGATGACCAGAAGTCAGAAAAGGTTGTTCCCACAGAAAGCACCCCACACCATGCAACTTCCCCCTCGAATCTGCCGACTGCCTGTACTCAACATTGGGCATACCGTTCACGACGTCGACTCTAAGCCTGCCGTCCTCGAATCTGAGGGTAAACCTGGATTCATCGCTAAAGACGACTCGATTCTAGTCTCTCTGGGTCCATCGAAGGTGACGTTAGGCCCACAGCAGACGTTGACGTTGATGAAACGGGGTCAATATTGGCCCACGATATGGACGTCGAGAATGGAAATTGGCAGTCGGCAACCGATTTCGAATGTCTGTGAGGAAAGTCGACCTCTAAACAGCTCAGCCCTGGTTCGTTAGCCGGCAGAAATCTGTCACGTAGATGACGTACGACGATTTGGCGGTCTTCTGATCGTGACGTGATCAGAAGTGGTGCCAGTTGGTTGTAGATGATCTCCCAAGTCATACACAGTACGACGGCTGCATCCCATTGCTCTTGCGACGTCAATAACTGGTCTTCCCGCTTGCAACATGCCAACGGCACGTTCACGTTGCAATCGTTTCATTTAAAGTACCGTTAGAACTGGTTTAAAGGTGTTTTTATTTCAATTCTTGAGGCCAATGCATATACGTGCAAATGAAGAAAACTTCGGTGCGAAGATCACGTGATCGACTGCACGTGCAAAACCTGATTTGGCACTAACGTCATTTTGCACGACGAATGGGGTTTGCGTGGGTTTTGCTAACGTAAAGATAGAAGTTCCGTTTTGAATACATAGATGTATCATCAGAGAATTTCCTTTTTTAATATATTTTGTGAAGTTTCTCGTTTGACTCAGCACTATTATTATATGCAAAATTATCCAACTGGTGTCTCTCACATTTGGAAGCCAGATTGGAAAATTTAATATATATTCAGGAATTATGTGGGCTTGAAAGATAATTATAGCTAGTAATTACATATATATTATATGAATGCAGCGAACGTATGCGGATTTAATTAAGCTTAATTAGACTGCATTGTGTCACTAGAATTGATGCATAACATGGGCGGCACAGCTTGCTGGCAAACTGTCTCTATAGAAGTGGAAATAATTTGACGAATGTGAACTCTGCCCATTTTAGCTCATCTTCATAATGTATACGTTATGTGTCACATGCCTCTACCGTTGTCAGTCCGAGCACCCGTATAAGGGAAAAGGTGTTCCCACCCATTCTACTGCACAACGATATTCAGCATCCGCCCGCAATCAGATGACCAATTGAAACTATGTCCACGCCACACCAAGCTGGGGCGTAGCTACCATTATCAAAAATAAAGCCCGGTCTTACATATAGTCTTTAAAAAAGTAGGGGAACCTTAACTTTGAAGTCTGGTAGAAACTCATTGAGGAACGTTACAATGACATTCATCTTATGTATGCAGCATCTTTTCACGTTATCACCACACGCAGACACAATACATGGGAAGCACGCGCACACCGTGGGGCCTCCTACACGCGCATGGGGTGTCATTAGGAATCTTGATGTTTTTCAGGTAGGTCGATAAATCACTGTAGACCACTTTTTCTGATAATTTGTGGCATTTGTGCATGGTCAAGGTTTTCAGGGTCAAATCACACACTACTGACTGAAAACTGTATACCTAAAGTTTGCACGTCACACTCCAGTCATCTAACAAGGGGGACTGAACGAACAGCTTTGCCTTGAATGAAATCCATGTGGTCATGCATTCTCAAAATATCCATTATTATTGTTTCAACATTGATTCAGTCCAAAATTATTTTTATCCCCCAATTTCGACAATCATACATTGAAAGTACAGTTACCCTACTCTTTTTAAGAGTATATGATTGCTGCTAAAAAGTCCTCCATATTATCTAGATAACAAACTTTAAGAATGAAGATTTTATGGATATCAACTTCTTTATGAGAGAACACAACGTTTCGGAGTTAATGCTTACTCCTTCATCAGGTGATTGAGAAAGGGATACAGAGGTGTATTTATATGTACAGGTAAAACAATAACAAAGTAACAAGTGGAATGAGTTAACGAAAGCTAGTATAAACAAGCACTGATAGGAAGCCGATAGTTAAGATAACAATGATGGAAGCCAACGGTAATGCATTACAGTTGATTGGATATGTTTACATAACATGATTGGGGATAAGGATGGAAGCCAATGGTGATACATTACGCATGATAGGATGATGTACATAACACACGATAGGGGGTGAGCATGTTTACATGAGGGTTGGTGATGTACAAACACAAGTATGTACTCGGGTAGATAGGCTATACATGAATTACATAGATAGAATGTACACAGGTAGATGAGATTAATTTATCAATAAGTCCCAGGCACTTGGTAGGTACACTCCTTGGTCGTGGTTGATGGCTGGTTTCTGTCTCCGGATCTCGATGGCCTCTTGCAGTTTCCTTTGGCGCCAGTTGTTGTTGTTGGTAGATAGTATCCTAGTGTCCTCCCATCGAATTGAGTGTTCAGGGTTCTTGAGAATATGTTCAGAGATGGCCGATTTCTGGTCGGCAACCTGTTGGGCTTTCACGAAATAACTGACCTGCTATGCGCCTGCCACGTTTGTGTTGAAGAAATAAACCTTCTCGCCAACGTATTTTCTTGTAAAACGTTTCGACAAAATAAAGTCATTGATTTGGAGATAGTGCCAAGCAATTTTGAGTACAAATGTACCGAGCAGTGACGGCTGGAGTTGATGTTTATAGCAATGCGTGAGAAATCAACTGTGTGCCTAACAGATTAAAAAAAAACAAAATAAAAAAACAAACAAACCAAATATACTTGAAGGCCATAAAGCTGGGTCTTAAAGTGTCAAGGTCACTTCTATTGACATATAAATTATACAAACAGGGTTGATCCCAAATAACCCGATATTCTATGTATGTTTTAGATACATGTCCTTAGATTGACAGGTTGACCTTTGTAAACGTGAAGATTCCCATGAGGCAAAAGGGCTTTTATAAACACGCTTGTAAATAAGCAAAGATTAATTATACTATTCAAAATAACACCGGTGCTCAATGGATTCTTTGTGTTATTCAGAGAGGATGACAGACAGACTGACAGACAGGGTAACATGTTTTGGTCAGGACTGGGGGCTAAAGTACTTCAGTGACACGATCCGGACTACATAGCTTATGTCTGTTTTATTGATGAAAGAGACGAATCACTTGTACATCGAGTCGGAAACGATTTTATGTCATCGTAGCTGGGAAGATGATTAAGGAGACATTAGTTACTTAAGAAAATGCAATGGTAGAGGCGTCATTGCTTACATTGGGGCATACCTTTCCACAGCCAGTGGGAATATTGAAAAACGAATTATTTTGTTATTTCACATCGGAATGAAATTTATCGGCGGCAGAAAATGTGCAAATACACAGCACAGCCTGAATGTATACTCGGAAGAATTAGTCAGTCGTGTTAGACACCTCAATACCTTTGTTTCCCACTGGTCAGTTTTCCGGAAGTGGAATGGCATGGGTGGTCAAGGATGACCAATTATATAAATATATATTTTCACCTGACCAGGTAGTTCACCTGCTTAAGTTATCCAATATTCGCAGGATATATTTGGAATGTACACCAAAAGTAGTATTGACCATTTCCCGCGGTACCTTCAAGTGTGACAATAATTTTCCTCGATACCTGTAAGAGGTATCCTTCGGTACCCTCATAACAAAGAGCAATCGTTGTCGATTTTCAAAATATTGGGATTACTTTGATGAATGGAGAACAGGAATATTTCTGTAGCCAAATTCATCCTGGTTGTCCGACCCTTATAGGCATCATCTACTGACACACCTGACCATTGTATACCTGCATGTACAGTCAGTACAGAGCATGGCGGCCATGCCTTCATCCAATTCCTTGTGTCAGACATCTGACTGTTGTCTTCACATTCGACATCATAAATACAAGATGGAACAATAAACGATTATGAGATTCAGTCTAAACATACCTGTCAGATCATATCATCGTTCAACTTTCCATATTCAGATAATAGAAAAATAAATCATCACAGGTGATACTGTTTCTATTTTATTGATTCGTTTTATCCTAGTAAACATTTGTTTAGCATCAACAAGGGGTAAAAAAGACACAATTTTGTTAACCTTGATTTAAAACTTATTAAAGAAGTGTGAGCCTTGATGAGTCATTGTTACGTGCACGTGAACGCAGTGCCTTTCGCGTGTGTAAATCGCTTTGTGTTAGGGACGGGCCTCGAAGGTTCTCGATGGAGATCCAGTGCAGGTTCACAGCTTAAACCACAATGTCAAAGTTTGAACGGCTCACTATAGCCCTTACATCTGATTATGACGGTTACAACCTTTACGCGAACACTTGGTATCTTCACTATCTCATAATAATTCACACACTTAAAGAACTGCACAATCGACTGCATTCTTAACTACTCGCCTCTGTCCGTGACCTACAAGAAGAGGAATGGCAAAAGTAGTTACGAATGAATCGACTGGACATTACCTTCAGCCGTTGAAAGGGTTTTGTCGCTATTATTCTTAAGTGAGTGGGTGGACTTGATTTTAGGCTGCTTTTTTGGCTATATTCCAGCAGAAATGGGCTCCACGCATTGTGACCTAGTGGGAAATCGAACCCGGCTCCACGGCATGACGAGCGAACGCATAAACCACCAAGCCACTCAACTGCCCCGTTGGTGTGTACAAGATACTGCGGACATGTAATCTCCCAAAAGCGGAGTTAAGAAAAGCTATGTCCTTTCTGCTGGGGGTGTGTTTGACTAACTCAGCCAGGATAAGGCTAACAATACCCCAGTCACCAATCCACTTTATGCAACAACGCCTATCCCCTCGCACGTGCTGTGTAACATTCATATGGGGAGGAGAGGCAACTTACAACATCCGGGTGTCTTGTCGGGCTGGTAGTGAGCGAACGTATACGTGTGCCACTTATGAATATTTATGGGAACTCAGATATTTTAAACTACGTCATTGTACGAATGTTGTTTTACACTACAACCAAATTACTATGGAAGAAACACACCGTGAATTTGAAAATGATCCACGTCAAGAGGTGACACAAATACAAGACCACTCAACAAGACCAGTCAACAAACCGTCAACAGAAGGCCAGTCAACAGTACCACTCAACAAGCCGTCAACAAAACGTCAGTCAACACGACCAGTCAACAAAGCCAGACAAGACCGCTATATTTTGTTTGTTGTTGGTTTAATTAAAAAGCAACACATTAGAGAGCATTGTTGTGCATGCTGATTTTACCCGTGAAGATGCGGGTAAGAACTAGTCTTCAGTAACCCATGCATGTCGTAAGAGGCGACTAATGAAAGGCGCCATCATTTCTCTCGCTTTAATGGGTCCGAGATTATTTTAGTACCTGGATCATCAATTTTACAGATGATAACGACCTATATTTATTGCATCCTTCGGTAGCATTGCTAGGTTAATTACCAAGTTTAATGCATCCCTTATATAACCGAAAGGCAGTTCGTGCAAATCCCCTCGATCACTACTTGTGTCACCCCCGTGGTAAATCTAAAATGATCATTCTATGGAAATAATCAGTTGTAAGTAATTCATCAGTCATTGATTTGTTCAATGCGATGTCATGGGACCGCAATTAAGTCAAAGCGATCGTGAACCAGTCTAGCTTGTCCTTATCTCACGTGACCACGGCGTTCTCTCACAAACCTGGAAGCTTCCCTACACTGCAAGCAGTGAGAA
The DNA here is from genome assembly GCF_037392515.1 of Haliotis asinina. NCBI lineage: Eukaryota > Metazoa > Mollusca > Gastropoda > Lepetellida > Haliotidae > Haliotis > Haliotis asinina. Next base: position 51,602,072 of record NC_090294.1, on the reverse strand, counting down.
ACAAACATGTCGACCCTTCGCTCAACACACAACTTGCTGAGGCAGGCGGTACGTTTCGGGAGAACAGGTAAGATTCAAATCGACACAATGCATGAGGCACTGGATGTAAAATGACAGTGGTAGATGGTTGGCAGGTGTCATTATTAGCCGAATGTGGTGGAATAGCGAGAACGCGAGGCAGGACAACGTGACCTACTTACCCTGTTATAACAACACTTACAGCATTCATGATCTATAGCGTTATTTTACGGAATTACTCACATGCACAAATGTGTCGCGTCCGTTTTAAATTTGTCGACACGTATCTAAATTGTGATATGCATGAGTTGTTCCCTCAATTCGAGGCTGAATATGCCTCAGACAAGTAACGTGCAATATCAGCAATCTGTTACTCGTAAATGGCGAAAAAAAGTCCAACAACGAGCTTGCCTGTAACAAGCGTATTTCTATATGGCTGTTCCCAGCTCTAACTATCAACAATCATTCCGTCAGTCAACTCTCCATCAATTCTGTGAATTGCACGATGTGAAGAACCCACTTCTGTGTTCAGATACACATACACGAACCTGATTAACTTATCTAAACTTCAATTCTGCCAAATTCGATAAGTGTCACTTGTATTTAATATATACGTGACTGCATGGACTATGAGTTCTGTTCTCTGTACCCACACTCGCGAGTATAGCATTTTGCTGTGTCACGTTTGTATAACTGTTCCACATTCACAAGGCCAGCTTTTGTTGTGCTTTCGGTGAAAAGTTCACTGCCCACATATTATAAGCTGTTTGCTATTTATCTTAAACCATTAACCTAGGGGTTTACCGATGATAGTGTATTTCATTTAGGTTACATACAAATGTAGATGATTTGCAAGTGGTGTTAAGGACAGTTGCCTTAGACCAACTTCCCACAAAACTCGCCCGACTCGAGACAAACTATGTCCATGGACTGTTATTGCGACGCGTTTGGGTTTGTGTGACATAAACCTGCTTATACATGAGGAAACATGTTCTAGCCTTTTTTAAATATTGGACTGTTCGCTTTATCTAAGTTGATTGGCGTATCTGGTATTCTCGTACATCAAACTGAGTTTGAGGTCCCTGGTTTGTGATCGTTCTCGAACAGATATGCAAAAATTGTAAATGTCTACAAAACACTCCATGTATAACTGTCCGACCCAGTTACCTACACATCAGTCTAGACCGAGATAGCACGTGAAACCCTGACCTTGTTCAGTCCTTTTACGATTTGAGATAACTATATGCTATGAAAGTTGTAATCATCCTGTTAATTTAGGATCTCCGGTTTAGAATGCTTCAGATTTGAAATAAACGTTGGGAAGTACGTGGTAAAAATATTATCTTTCACATAATTCCAGTAAATTATTTTTGAAGGCTGATTCAAATCTGTAAAATTAACGGATGTTTTTACTTGTATTATCTAATATAATTTTCCTTTCACTGATTAAGATCGTCCTTTTCCTAATACTTGTTTTCAATCAGCCAGCCGCCCCATCAGCGGAAAGGCAAGTTCTGGTGCCTACAGAAGCGCACGACCCCTTCTTCTGGGCGCCATTACAGCGGGTGCACTGGGGTACGGGGCCTATAAGATCTACCCCGAAGGAGTGCGTGACACCCTCAAGTCCGTCCAGCCAATGAAAGTACATGCTGCCAATGTTCCGGAGAGCCAACCCTCAGTGAGTGATTATGAAAGTCAATCCCAGTATCGGTGTACAATATGTTATTACACATTCACGGCGAAGCTCGAACTTTCTACGCCCCTTAAGAAATTATATCTTTATTGACCTTATACTTCCACTAATACTGCACACCATGTTTTATATAATTAATTCATGAAAACACATTTTGAAAGTGAATCTTTACCATTTAACTTGTTTAAATCATTTTTTGTGGGTTTATAAAAAAAACCGGATGCAATGTTAGTCACGCCCCGTACCAAACTACACTTTCTCGACTGTTTGAATCAATCATGTTTGACAGTTTTACACTGAATGAGGTAACTGATTTAGCAGGGTTGTTTTGAGTGTTATTGTGTTAGTGATTACATTCTGCAAATCTATTACTGGTGACGTATATATTTGCAAATATAGCTTGAGCAATGTGTTTTTAGTTATTAATGTAAAACAGTGTGTACAATTCCTGTGGATTTACATAGTTGTCACAGGATTATACATCAGAGTAGACAGTAAACTCAGTTCTTAGCTGTTCACATGATTCCCAAGACAGGGGTATACCGAGGTAGCGGGGGATTTAGGGTATGAGTATTACCTTTTTATCACGCGCAACGCGTTTTGCGGGGGATACTAAAATCCGTCCGTCAATCCGCCCCTGCACATTTATCTTGTCCGGAGCCGAACTTTAAAACCCTTCAATATTTCTTCACCAAACTTGGCACCTAAATAGATCTGAGGGTGCACTGGTGCCTTTGATAGTTTTAGAATTCTGAATAAAAAATGTTTTGCGTTTCCATGGGAACAAGTTTGGCTTCTAATGACACTGGTGGTAGTGCTCTTTTCCGGAGCAGAACTCCGATTCACTATTTCTTCACAAGAATTAGCGCATACTTTGGTCTAGTGGTGTACTCATAGTTACTAGGCATATTCATGAAGAGTATTACGCCGTTGCGAGGATATTGATGACTGTCTTCTTGTTCAACATATTTCTCCTTCCCTTGTAACGTGACTAGTGACTTGGCAGTAAGTACATTTACTCTCGTCCGAACAGGTGTACTCCCAGGGCAAGGACCACGCCCTCTACCTGTGGATCAACCTCAAACCCACAGCTAACGCCCGGGAGGTGGCGCGATCTGTAGCCAAGTTGCAGCGTTACGTGGACCAGGTCGTTGACCCAAGCATGAGGGATGAGGATGACGAGATCTGGGCAGGGGTCGGGTTCGGACCCAACTTTTATGGACAGGTTAGTTGTATTTCTCTGCTGAGCAAATAGCATAATGTGGATTCGATGGATACTCATGGCAGCGGGTCGTTAAATTGGCATGGGGATATATCCTTGAGGGAAATCAGGGTAGAGATTCCCAGCGTCCTGGGTGTTTCAGAGTATAATGTACAATTTCCCTACCCTGGACTCCGGTACCCTGGACCTATTAACTACACTACTTTGTTTCAAATCTGATTACAAGCACACGAGACTAACCTTTCAGAGAGTCTGTGTCAGGTTTATGATGAGATAGATGATGATGGCAACACCATTTCCGAAAAGATGAGGAGCGGTGGGGTAGCTCAGTGGTTAAAGATTTCACTCGTCAAGTCAAAGACCCAGGTTCGATTCCCCACATGGGTACAATGTGTGAAGCCCATTTTCTGGTGTCCTCCGTCGTGCTAAAAGTGGCGTAAAACAAAATTCACTCGCTCCGAAAGGATTCTTTGATGAAAAATGAGTTCAATGTATAACAGTAGTATATGGAGGTCGTGACATAATGGCTCAAGGAGCCCGGAGACATGGTTGATCACATTAAGATAGTGGTATGGACCGTCACTCGTATCAGTTGAAACATTGCTCACTGAGAACTTCCACATCAGTTCTGTGAGTAAGCTCACGTTACGCCATGTCTGTCCAGGTTGCTGGGAAGACCAGGAAGAACTACACCTACCCCTTCAGGAAGGGGGCTCTAGGGGACATGCCAAGTTCAGGTGAGAGGGGAACTCGAATTTGTCACTGTCGATTGTCCAGTAAGAGAGTCAGCCTAAATATAGAAATCTTTGTTTGATTCCGGCAACGGCTGAAGTGAATATAATGTATCTCGTTTTATGAAAAGAATATATATTTGATTACCATTTAAAGAGGAGCTGTTTCCTTCCTACATATTCTTGAGTAGGACTGTAGGTATAGTTGTGTGTGGTTGTTGCATCCAGACCAACTTCTGTCCCCAGACTAGGATGTCTTCTGTGGTTGTATAGCTGTATGTGGTGTAGAGAGTTGGCTTCTGTCTCCAGGTTAGAATGTCTTCTGTGGTTGTATACATGTAGCTGTATGTGGTGTAGAGAGTTGGCTTCTGTCTCCAGGCGGTGACGTCTTCATCCATGCCAAGTCCAACCAGGTCAGCAAGTTGTTCGAGCTGGCCAACCTCGTCATCAGAGGCCTGCCCAAGGACAGCATTGACAACTACGAGGACATCTACAGCTTCGTCTACCAGAACGGACGCGACCTGTCGGGTTTCATAGATGGTGGGTAATTCCACTGGAATCCATGAGCTGAATAGCATCTAGGGGTGGGACTCTGGGTAGGATTCTAGCGACTAACAGGGCAATTCCGGGTTGGGTTCTGGGATGGGGTTCCCCAGATGCGTTTCGGTACAGGAAACGAAGGTCCTGATTAGGGTTAAATGGCTGGTTATATCTGTTGGAGATAGTTGGTGTCTGTTATTGTGTTACTGATCTCTGAGACCCGTGAAAGTCCGGTAGAATAGGCCTTCAGCAACCCAAACTGGCCTTAAAAGGCGAGTAACAGGATCGGGGGGGCAGGTTCACTGACTTGGTTGACACATGTCATTGGTTCCCAATTGTGCAGGTCGATGCTCATGCTGTTGATCACTGGATTGTCTGGTATTTTGTTTGTATTTAAATAATCAACTTGCCTTGCAACACATAATCGACAAATAAATCTAGTGAAATGAATTGCACTCAGTCAGCTTCTTTGGCATAAGGATCATCAGACTGAAATCATTTAGAAAATAACACCCAGTTAGTAATAACATGTATTGTTTTCAAAATAGTGACTTTAGTTACCATGGATACATAATGTTGTCAGGGACTGAAAACCCGGCTGATGACGACAGCCGCCAGAGTGTTGCCGTGGAGAAGGAGACAGGAGGCAGCTACGTTGTAAGTGTCGCTTATATCTGGGTACCTTGCTGACCTTCATAATCCTTTATGGGTTATTTCCCAGGGAAATTCCCACTGTTAGAATCCCAATTATCACTCGTCATTTGTCATACATGAGGCTTTCAATGAAGTAAATCAACGTAACTGCATTACTTCATGCTATAGTCACGCAGTAGGCTGGCACGCCGTGGGAGAGGTGAAATAAGGTTCAAGGCTGGTCTTGCCAGACTTCCCCATAGTCTTCAGGGAGTGGTTCCTGGCTGCTAAGACAGGAGTGTCTGTGTCTCCTGTATAGTTTCCTGTTTTTTGTGTTATTTACTTTTGTACAAAATTAAGATGGATGGTTTCACCATATCAAGCCTGTTTTTTGTTTCATTTCAGATAACACAAAAATGGCTCCATAACTTGGATATAATCCAGGCAGAAAAAGGTAAGGGCAGATAACCCGTGTAATCTGACGATCATCATCCACTTGATCACATTATCTTGCTACATACGTTTTTCTGGCACTTTGCCTTAGAATGGCACACACGTGCAGAGTTGTCTTTCTGCGAGCATATGTAGGAAAGTGGAGGTGATATATTTTACAAGAAACCCAGTAAATATTATCTTATGACAGAGTTCACTCTACTAGATAGTGTTTGTATTGAGAACAGACAGTGCCAGTTTAAGTGAACGTAGGCTCAGTATTGTTGGTTAGACTGCTGTAAGGAGTGATGCTGAGCCCACACTTCCTTACTCTGGCACAAAGCCATCAGCCATTGATGTTGAACGTTATCCCTCTTGTTTCCAGACCGGACGCTGGAGGGGTGGGTCGGTCGTCAGAAGGGCGACAGCACTGAACTGAGTCGTAAGGCTATCACGTCCCACGTGGCCAGGATGACTGGAGGTATGAAGCAGCGCCCTCTGTTATCACTGGAATGTCCCCAAATAATATGGATTACAATACTGGCCTTCAGTAACCCATGATTGTCACAAGAGGTGACTAACGGGATCGGCTGGTCAGGCTTGTTGACTTACTTGGTACATGCTATCGGTTTCCAGTCGCGAAGATCTTTGTTCATGGTGTTGACCACTGGTTTGTCTGGTACAGACTCGATTATTTACAGACCGCCACCGTGGATTTGAAATAATGCTAAGTGCGGCGTAAAACTAAGCTCACTCACTCACTCATTCGCTTGCTCACTTCCGAGTGGACAGGGTGACAGTGGTATTTCAATACACACGAGACAAAGAGGAAGTTATATTCGTTATGATAATGATGTTGTCAGCACCACACCCATGCTTGGCACATCCCTTCATCACCTTCCTCCAACTTTATATGGACGCCCTGATTTAACTGAAATACTGTTGAAAGAGCCATTACGCCATATTCACAGAACGAAAACCCGTTATATGTTACTTTAGTGTTTGACTGTACATCAGGTGGGTGTATGAATCGGTTAAGTCTTTCTGTTTCGTAGGTAATGCATTCAACCAGTCGAAGAAGTTCGAGATCGTTCGCCAGTCTATGCCGTTTGGTAGCCACGCCAACGGAGCCGGTCTCTTCTTCATCGGATACGCTGCATCCCCGGAGAACTTCGAGTACATGCTGGACCGGATGGTAGGAGCAGGTGGTGACGGCCATAGTGACGACATCATGAGGCTCAGCAAGAACGTTAAGGGCACGTACTGGTATTTCCCTGGCACCCAGGAACTCAAGAAGCTGGAGTAGGAGGCCATGGGGCCATTGATACTGACATCATAGGGGGGAATCATTGATTTGGGGAGAGCTTTCCTTGAGTCAGGGGGACCTTTGGTTAGAGACAATATTGTTTTTACTTGATGGGAGATCTTTACTTGCAATATAGTTTTTCATGACATAGGGAGATAGATTAAAGTGCTTTACTCAAGGGAGATCGTTTGCTTTTGGCGATGATCCTAACTTTACTTGAGATAGATTAGGAAGAGGAATACTTCAGAGTGGGAAGTGGGGGGGGGGATTATAATTGAGTAGGGGACTATACTGCCAGTTGTGAACCTGGTAATTGTTGGCCTGTTTGTTGTTTGTTGGGCAATGAATGAACAGAATAGATTTGTTGATGACTTGTGGATTTGGTTTTAGGATATGAGTTAGCCAAATTCCATGACATGGACCTGCAGCAGTGTCATACACAGAATTGTTCAGTCGCTAACTATTCTGGTGAACTAGATTTTAGGGTTTAAGTTGACTCTCGTCACTAATATGCACTATGAATTACTTAATCCTTGAACACGTTTTGTAGTCTTGGGCGATTGTGAACGGTGGAAAAAGACACCAGTTTTGTTCTTGTTGATAAGTACCAAACGGTTCTGTGGGTTAATGTAGTAGTTAATGCGTTCGATTCTCAACATGAGTACAATGTTTGAAGCCCATTTCTGATGACCCCAACAGTGATATTGCTGAAAGCCATACGACTTGCTATAAAACCATAATCACTCACTCATTAATAACCAGAAATGGTTTCTGTCATAACAGAACATGGATGTTTTTCTGTCTTTTGTGAACTTCATATTTACTGGGAGTGTTTTAGTCGGGTTTGTTTTTCAGCGCGCCTTTTGAGTCATATGATTTCGGGTTTTTTCGAAGCGAATCGAAGGGAGATGTGCTCTTAGTCCAACTGTTACCTCTGCTGACAAAACTTAACCCATATTCCGTACCTCCGTGGTGGTAGCATTTATGCACTTTACTGTACTGCCCCAAAGCCTGGAACGTAGTATTATATATGAATGCTTGTTTACTTATATTTCTGTTTGAATGTCTTCAAGAAATGATAGATGACTACATCCTTATATATTGTCGTAAATAAAATGTGTAACGTTACACCTTGTTTTTGATGGTTTTGAGCCGCATCGTGATTTCACACTGATTTGTCACGAGAAGTACATGTTCGAATCAGAGTATTGGAACATCAAATCCCATCCGGTTTTTACATCCGACCAGTCCCTGCAGCTGCGAAGATAAAGTCTGTACACAGTGGGTCGACCAGGACCTGATGCTGAATACTGGTTATTGAAATGCTCATGGCCTCATCACAGATATAAAGAAAACAACATCTACAGCCAGGTTCACTCATTTCTCGCGTTCCTCTACATGTAGAGGGCATTATCCCGAAGTAACACGTGTCGATCATTTTTCCGCAACCGAGCACTGCAAGATATAATGACGATACATGGTGTATGGGAGTCAGGTTTGCTGGTGCTCAGGGAGCCGGTATACTCCACGTTTCTAATCTCCAATCTCACACCGAGAGAACAAGCGGCAGAAAGCTGAAAATGGTTTCCCTCGTTGTATATTTTATGAAATGTTTACGTAGATGTGGAATTAACAAGCTAATTTGAAGATTATTTTTGAGTAATACAAAAATAAAGTATTCTTCATGACATCACCCCCACAGCGACGGGGAAGATGAGATAGGTCTGTGTCACTGCACTTAGGAATGAAAGTTCGGGCAGTGAAAATAGAACTTTGTTCAGACAGGAAGACTACAAGACATAGTAGATGCTGTAGGTGTTCAACACAGGCCTCGAAGTTCCTATCTGTACTTAACATGCCTCCAAGGAGAAAATAAACTGTTATCAGCCAACAACATCAACTCAGGGTCACTCGATGGAATATGCACATGAACATGTTCCCATTGTCGTGTATTTTGATACGTGTTCAATAAATTTGAGATACTCCCCACGTGTGAGATGGCAAACTGTCGCATTCTCGTATGGCGTGACAATGGAATGCGTGGTGAACGTGTAGACCAGACTACTAATGAATAATTAGTGTCCTTGTGTAAGTTCATTAAGTTCAACTTTGTGGGACAACCATACTTTAATCCCTTGAAACAACAACGCTAGTACAACATATCACATCAAAGGATTTTTACCCTCAACCCTATACGGGTCGACGTTTCGTTAAGACCCCGACCAGAGTGTCGTGTTCAACAAGTTGGACATTGTGGTTACTTCCCCAATGAATGGAGTAAATTATCGGTGTCTTCCGTTCAAACAAATATGTCGGCTTCTGTCTTGGAAAGGTTCAAATCAATCAGATCAAATTAGACATTTATTAGACATATAGTCCTGCTCATATGCGCTTAGTCGAGTGCTCGTTTGAAGAGACGGTTTTGAGACAAGATAGGAAACTGTTGATATTTTCTGATTTTATGACATTTTCAGGGAAGTCAATCCGGAGTACAGTCTAAGTAAATGTAGTCTCAGTGTATTTCGTTACACTCCACCACTGAGTCTAACGAAACCTAGTAGAAGGTCTCGTCAGGTAACCTTTAAGATTGACTAATCAGCTTACCAAATCGGGAAAGTGCACATTCGCACATACCGTTTGAACGTTTTATCCCGATTCCGAATGCTATTTCGCTTCCGGGTGATGCATACGGTGTACGTATAACCATGACAACGGTGAGTCGCTGAAAATAGTGCTTTTGGCAATATTCAAGGATGTTATCTTGCGGAAATATTAGCTAATATAATGCAATTTGTGCACGTGAACCAAGCTGATTCGTCAGTTGTGCACACTAACACTGGGGCACCCCAGGACTGTGTCATCTCGCCCGTGCTTTTCATTCTCTATACTAATGACTGTGTAAGCCGCAACCCTGATTGTCTGACTGTCAAATTTGCTGATGACGCGACTTTGGTTGGCCTGATTAGAGAGACAGAAGCCCACTACAGAAAAGACGTTGATAACTTTGTTCAGTGGTGTGATGATAATTACCTTCAGCCAAATGTTACGAAAACCAAACAACTCATCATTGATTTTAGAAGCAAGAAAACTGACAATACTCCTGTTGAAATTAAAAATGAAAATGTTGAAATTGTTACACACTACAAATACCTTGGTACTATTATTGACGGCAAACTACAGTGGGACCCAAATACTGATTTCATTTTCAAGAAGTGCCAACCAATATTACATTTTATGCGTAAATTGAGATCTTTTAATGTTAGTCAAAAAGTAATGTTGTTGTTTTATCGTTGTTTTGTTGAGAGTATTTTAACCTTTTCAATTCAGTGTTGGTACGGTTCTCTTAATCTCAAAAGCAAATCACATCTTAACAAAGTTGTTCTCTTGGCAACCAAGATTTCTGGAATTTCTGTTTCTTCTTTACAATCCCTCTTTAATGATCGTGCTGTTAACCTTATTTTATCAGATTCAAGTCACATGTTATTCCAAGAATCCAATCTTTTACCTTCAGGTCGGCGTTACCAAATGCCCCGTTTTAAAACTAAAAGAGTTCAAAATTCTTTTATTCCATCAAGAATCCGCCTTTTAAATGACTGTTGACTGTCAGTCTTTGTTGTCGTTTTACGTATCTTAATCTGTATGTAGTTATTTATGTTTTAACAATCTCATATGTGTTCACTTTCAAATGTAAAAAGAATTCCCCTCGGGGTAATAAAGTATTGTCATTGTCATTGTCATAATGGTAACCATGTCAACAGAAACTGTATACTGCAGGTCAAATAACTGTTATATACTGATTTTTGTTTGCGGTGAGATCTGTCAGTGACGTGAATCTTTTGAAAGTACCTCCGATCCCTAAACAGTAGCCGTTGTCTGGTTGGTTAAATCTATTTAACCCTCTCGCGTTTGATTGGTCATTGGTCGCTCCCAGAAGGTTTTGTTAGACTCAGTAGTGGAGTGTAACGAAAAGTACTGAGGCTATGTTTACTTAGACTGATCCGGAGTACAGCATCCACTCAACTATACGTTCTTCCCTGGTGCGAACAAATGGAACATCAATATTACCTCATGTAAGTGACCTTCCAGGTTCACGTCGCACACGGTTCGCTCAAATGAATCAAATTTGGTTTCTGATCACGCCAAAGTTACGTGACAGCAGCAAGTCTCCACCTCGAACAAAACAGAATATGTCATTTCTTTGCAAAACAGATTATGTCAAACATCCGACGTGTTGTGATAAGTGTCTACTGCTCTTTCCCGTGTTGAAGGAAGATATAATGAGAAAATCCTAACCTGGATTGTAAAGTGTGTTTAAACATGCTGTTAGTCTGTCGTACAGACCCTGAAGTATACATATACCCAAGAAAGTCTAGAAAATGTGGCAAGTCTAGATTTCCTTTGAAGAAAGTCTCAGGGCTCCATTTCATGATATTATTTTTTTTCACCATGAACGGTTTTTTCAGTAAAATATGTTCATTTCAGAGACTAGTTGTTAGTCTAACACGCTCTGTTCAGACATGAGGCCCATAGTGACGGGTTTACTTCCGTTGTGGCAAATGGTATGTAAATTTCAGGTGTGCAAGCCTGCGCGTTTATGGGGTGGCACCTATCATTAACACGTACGTCATTGTTTGGGGTTTTTCGTGTCATCAGGGAGCCTATATAGAGGTTGAGTATCCCTGGTGCCAGTATTCATTCGTGTCATTTAAGTAAACTTTCATCTGACTGATGGTAAGTAATCACAACTGTGGACCGAGATCGTGAACGTATAACTTTCAATATATTTCTTCATACATCTTAGCCCTCAAGCGCAATGTATACATTATACATAGTACTGTAAAATAGCACTTGAGAAAAACACGTGCTTGCACAAAAACAGGATTTTACTCAGATTTCGCCAGTCAGGTTCACCGTTGCCGGTGCAAGGGAGATAATCCCACAGGTAGCTAATCAATCCCCTCGTCATCACCACTAGCGTACGATTTCCTTGTACACTTACTTCTAGTTGCTAGTGTGCGACCTACTTCCATCTCCAATCCACATCGCATAAAATCATCTTTGTCTCGCGAAAAGCAAGCAAGGTTCTGTTTTGTTCTGATTTCTTGCTTCGTTCGAGCACACGACGATGGGTCTTATTCAGGCCATCTCTTTTCGTAATGACCACAAGGGACGTAACTCATGCCAACAATTCAAATATACGATTCAACAATGCGACATCGATAACAAGACATTGCTTCTTTCTAAAGCGGCGGCAAAGGCAGTTCCTCCAACGCCCATTTCCTAACCAGTCTGAATTATCTAGGAAACTCGCCAGATACAACATCATCATCGACACATATAACAGTTCAAAGTGTCAACGCGGAAAGGACAGCAAGAGCGTCCAACAATTGCCTTATTTCATAAAATACAATAAACGCGAACGTACCAGGCCCGGATAGCTCAGTCGGTAGAGCATCAGACTTTTAAGCGGTCTGTTACAATCAGAGTGATCTGAGGGTCCAGGGTTCGAGTCCCTGTTCGGGCGATGTTCTTTTTTATTTCACAGTATCACTATACTTACTATAAAACATTAGAAGAACCAAGTATTTTACCACCCGTACTCATACAGTAGGGTTGGCTTCGCTACACCTTAGAAACTAAGTAGAGAAATATCATTTCTGATCCAATCTCTTTTCGTCTATGACAAGAATTGCCCACATGATGAAATGGCTTGCAATGCATGTAAGACTTCTTTCTTACGATGGCTAGAATTGTAGACAGGCCCTCGTTTACATATCTTAGCCATCTTCATCCCAGTAAGTCGCAGTCATATACAATTATTGCTCACCCGTGCATAGCCGATAGCACAGTGTCTTGTTTGTTAACTATAGAACGAGGCCTGCCACCAAAGTACAGTCATTCAGAGTGCAAGAGTTGACTTGGTATGGTTACAGCTTGAATTGTGTTGAATGAAGTAAACTCAAATGGTATTTGGTGATGCAGAAATGTCAAGAGAGGTCTGTGTACAGCTTATTGTCATGTGACTAGAAATATGTGTTATCCTGAAGCAGAGCCCGGATAGCTCAGTCGGTAGAGCATCAGACTTTTAAGCGGTCTGTTACAATCAGAGTGATCTGAGGGTCCAGGGTTCGAGTCCCTGTTCGGGCGATGTTCTTTTTTATTTCACAGTATCACTATACATGTACTTACTATAAAACATTACAAGAACCAAGTATTTTACCACCCGTACTCATACAGTAGGGTTGGCTTCGCTACACCTTAGAAACTAAGTAGAGAAATATCATTTCTGATCCAATCTCTTTTCGTCTATGACAAAGAATTGCCCACATGATGAAATGGCTTGCAATGCATGTAAGACTTCTTTCTTACGATGGCTAGAATTGTAGACAGGCCCTCGTTTACATATCTTAGCCATCTTCATCCCAGTAAGTCGCAGTCATATACAATTATTGCTCACCCGTGCATAGCCGATAGCACAGTGTCTTGTTTGGTAACTATAGAACGAGGCCTGCCACCAAAGTACAGTCATTCAGAGTGCAAGAGTTGACTTGGTATGGTTACAGCTTGAATTGTGTTGAATGAAGTAAAATCAAATGGTATTTGGTGATGCAGAAATGTCAAGAGAGGTCTGTGTACAGCTTATTGTCATGTGACTAGAAATATGTGTTATCCTCAAGCAGAGCCCGGATAGCTCAGTCGGTAGAGCATCAGACTTTTAAGCGGTCTGTTACAATCAGAGTGATCTGAGGGTCCAGGGTTCGAGTCCCTGTTCGGGCGATGTTCTTTTTTATTTCACAGTATCACTATACATGTACTTACTATAAAACATTACAAGAACCAAGTATTTTACCACCCGTACTCATACAGTAGGGTTGGCTTCGCTACACCTTAGAAACTAAGTAGAGAAATATCATTTCTGATCCAATCTCTTTTCGTCTATGACAAAGAATTGCCCACATGATGAAATGGCTTGCAATGCATGTAAGACTTCTTTCTTACGATGGCTAGAATTGTAGACAGGCCCTCGTTTACATATCTTAGCCATCTTCATCCCAGTAAGTCGCAGTCATATACAATTATTGCTCACCCGTGCATAGCCGATAGCACAGTGTCTTGTTTGTTAACTATAGAACGAGGCCTGCCACCAAAGTACAGTCATTCAGAGTGCAAGAGTTGACTTGGTATGGTTAAAAATGAAGTAAAATCAAATGGTATTTGGTGATGCAGAAATGTCAAGAGAGGTCTGTGTACAGCTTATTGTCACGTGACTAGAAATATGTGTTATCCTGAAGCAGAGCCCGGATAGCTCAGTCGGTAGAGCATCAGACTTTTAAGCGGTTTGTTACAATCAGAGTGATCTGAGGGTCCAGGGTTCGAGTCCCTGTTCGGGCGATGTTCTTTTTTATTTCACAGTATCACTATACATGTACTTACTATAAAACATTACAAGAACCAAGTATTTTACCACCCGTACTCATACAGTAGGGTTGGCTTCGCTACACCTTAGAAACTAAGTAGAGAAATATCATTTCTGATCCAATCTCTTTTCGTCTATGACAAAGAATTGCCCACATGATGAAATGGCTTGCAATGCATGTAAGACTTCTTTCTTACGATGGCTAGAATTGTAGACAGGCCCTCGTTTACATATCTTAGCCATCTTCATCCCAGTAAGTCGCAGTCATATACAATTATTGCTCACCCATGCATAGCCGATAACACAGTGTCTTGTTTGTTAACTATAGAACGAGGCCTGCCACCAAAGTACAGTCATTCAGAGTGCAAGAGTTGACTTGGTATGGTTACAGCTTGAATTGTGTTGAATGAAGTAAACTGAAATGGTATTTGGTGATGCAGAAATGTCAAGAGAGGTCTGTGTACAGCTTCCTGTCATGTGACTAGAAATATGTGCTATCCTCAAGCAGAGCCCGGATAGCTCAGTCGGTAGAGCATCAGACTTTTAAGCGGTCTGTTACAATCAGAGTGATCTGAGGGTCCAGGGTTCGAGTCCCTGTTCGGGCGATGTTCTTTTTTATTTCACAGTATCACTATACATGTACTTACTATAAAACATTAGAAGAACCAAGTATTTTACCACCCGTACTCATACAGTAGGGTTGGCTTCGCTACACCTTAGAAACTAAGTAGAGAAATATCATTTCTGATCCAATCTCTTTTCGTCTATGACAAAGAATTGCCCACATGATGAAATGGCTTGCAATGCATGTAAGACTTCTTTCTTACGATGGCTAGAATTGTAGACAGGCCCTCGTTTACATATCTTAGCCATCTTCATCCCAGTAAGTCGCAGTCATATACAATTATTGCTCACCCGTGCATAGCCGATAGCACAGTGTCTTGTTTGTTAACTATAGAACGAGGCCTGCCACCAAAGTACAGTCATTCAGAGTGCAAGAGTTGACTTGGTATGGTTACAGCTTGAATTGTGTTGAATGAAGTAAAATCAAATGGTATTTGGTGATGCAGAAATGTCAAGAGAGGTCTGTGTACAGCTTATTGTCATGTGACTAGAAATATGTGCTATCCTGAAGCAGAGCCCGGATAGCTCAGTCGGTAGAGCATCAGACTTTTAAGCGGTTTGTTACAATCAGAGTGATCTGAGGGTCCAGGGTTCGAGTCCCTGTTCGGGCGATGTTCTTTTTTATTTCACAGTATCACTATACATGTACTTACTATAAAACATTAGAAGAACCAAGTATTTTACCACCCGTACTCATACAGTAGGGTTGGCTTCGCTACACCTTAGAAACTAAGTAGAGAAATATCATTTCTGATCCAATCTCTTTTCGTCTATGACAAAGAATTGCCCACATGATGAAATGGCTTGCAATGCATGTAAGACTTCTTTCTTACGATGGCTAGAATTGTAGACAGGCCCTCGTTTACATATCTTAGCCATCTTCATCCCAGTAAGTCGCAGTCATATACAATTATTGCTCACCCGTGCATAGCCGATAACACAGTGTCTTGTTTGTTAACTATAGAACGAGGCCTGCCACCAAAGTACAGTCATTCAGAGTGCAAGAGTTGACTTGGTATGGTTACAGCTTGAATTGTGTTGAATGAAGTAAAATCAAATGGTATTTGGTGATGCAGAAATGTCAAGAGAGGTCTGTGTACAGCTTATTGTCACGTGACTAGAAATATGTGTTATCCTGAAGCAGAGCCCGGATAGCTCAGTCGGTAGAGCATCAGACTTTTAAGCGGTTTGTTACAATCAGAGTGATCTGAGGGTCCAGGGTTCGAGTCCCTGTTCGGGCGATGTTCTTTTTTATTTCACAGTATCACTATACATGTACTTACTATAAAACATTACAAGAACCAAGTATTTTACCACCCGTACTCATACAGTAGGGTTGGCTTCGCTACACCTTAGAAACTAAGTAGAGAAATATCATTTCTGATCCAATCTCTTTTCGTCTATGACAAAGAATTGCCCACATGATGAAATGGCTTGCAATGCATGTAAGACTTCTTTCTTACGATGGCTAGAATTGTAGACAGGCCCTCGTTTACATATCTTAGCCATCTTCATCCCAGTAAGTCGCAGTCATATACAATTATTGCTCACCCGTGCATAGCCGATAGCACAGTGTCTTGTTTGGTAACTATAGAACGAGGCCTGCCACCAAAGTACAGTCATTCAGAGTGCAAGAGTTGACTTGGTATGGTTACAGCTTGAATTGTGTTGAATGAAGTAAAATCAAATGGTATTTGGTGATGCAGAAATGTCAAGAGAGGTCTGTGTACAGCTTATTGTCACGTGACTAGAAATATGTGTTATCCTGAAGCAGAGCCCGGATAGCTCAGTCGGTAGAGCATCAGACTTTTAAGCGGTTTGTTACAATCAGAGTGATCTGAGGGTCCAGGGTTCGAGTCCCTGTTCGGGCGATGTTCTTTTTTATTTCACAGTATCACTATACATGTACTTACTATAAAACATTACAAGAACCAAGTATTTTACCACCCGTACTCATACAGTAGGGTTGGCTTCGCTACACCTTAGAAACTAAGTAGAGAAATATCATTTCTGATCCAATCTCTTTTCGTCTATGACAAAGAATTGCCCACATGATGAAATGGCTTGCAATGCATGTAAGACTTCTTTCTTACGATGGCTAGAATTGTAGACAGGCCCTCGTTTACATATCTTAGCCATCTTCATCCCAGTAAGTCGCAGTCATATACAATTATTGCTCACCCGTGCATAGCCGATAGCACAGTGTCTTGTTTGTTAACTATAGAACGAGGCCTGCCACCAAAGTACAGTCATTCAGAGTGCAAGAGTTGACTTGGTATGGTTACAGCTTGAATTGTGTTGAATGAAGTAAAATCAAATGGTATTTGGTGATGCAGAAATGTCAAGAGAGGTCTGTGTACAGCTTATTGTCATGTGACTAGAAATATGTGTTATCCTGAAGCAGAGCCCGGATAGCTCAGTCGGTAGAGCATCAGACTTTTAAGCGGTCTGTTACAATCAGAGTGATCTGAGGGTCCAGGGTTCGAGTCCCTGTTCGGGTGATGTTCTTTTTTATTTCACAGTATCACTATACATGTACTTACTATAAAACATTAGAAGAACCAAGTATTTTACCACCCGTACTCATACAGTAGGGTTGGCTTCGCTACACCTTAGAAACTAAGTAGAGAAATATCATTTCTGATCCAATCTCTTTTCGTCTATGACAAAGAATTGCCCACATGATGAAATGGCTTGCAATGCATGTAAGACTTCTTTCTTACGATGGCTAGAATTGTAGACAGGCCCTCGTTTACATATCTTAGCCATCTTCATCCCAGTAAGTCGCAGTCATATAAAATTATTGCTCACTCGTGCATAGCCGATAGCACAGTGTCTTGTTTGTTAACTATAGAACGAGGCCTGCCACCAAAGTACAGTCATTCAGAGTGCAAGGGTTGACTTGGTATGGTTACAGCTTGAATTGTGTTGAATGAAGTAAAATCAAATGGTATTTGGTGATGCAGAAATGTCAAGAGAGGTCTGTGTACAGCTTATTGTCATGTGACTAGAAATATGTGTTGTCCTGAAGCAGAGTCCGGATAGCTCAGTCGGTAGAGCATCAGACTTTTAAGCGGTCTGTTACAATCAGAGTGATCTGAGGGTCCAGGGTTCGAGTCCCTGTTCGGGTGATGTTCTTTTTTATTTCACAGTATCACTATACTTACTATAAAACATTACAAGAACCAAGTATTTTACCACCCGTACTCATACAGTAGGGTTGGCTTCGCTACACCTTAGAAACTAAGTAGAGAAATATCATTTCTGATCCAATCTCTTTTCGTCTATGACAAGAATTGCCCACATGATGAAATGGCTTGCAATGCATGTAAGACTTCTTTCTTACGATGGCTAGAATTGTAGACAGGGGCTCGTTTACATATCTTAGCCATCTTCATCCCAGTAAGTCGCAGTCATATACAATTATTGCTCACTCGTGCATAGCCGATAGCACAGTGTCTTGTTTGTTAACTATAGAACGAGGCCTGCCACCAAAGTACAGTCATTCAGAGTGCAAGAGTTGACTTGGTATGGTTACAGCTTGAATTGTGTTGAATGAAGTAAAATCAAATGGTATTTGGTGATGCAGAAATGTCAAGAGAGGTCTGTGTACAGCTTATTGTCATGTGACTAGAAATATGTGTTATCCTGAAGCAGAGCCCGGATAGCTCAGTCGGTAGAGCATCAGACTTTTAAGCGGTCTGTTACAATCAGAGTGATCTGAGGGTCCAGGGTTCGAGTCCCTGTTCGGGCGATGTTCTTTTTTATTTCACAGTATCACTATACATGTACTTACTATAAAACATTAGAAGAACCAAGTATTTTACCACCCGTACTCATACAGTAGGGTTGGCTTCGCTACACCTTAGAAACTAAGTAGAGAAATATCATTTCTGATCCAATCTCTTTTCGTCTATGACAAAGAATTGCCCACATGATGAAATGGCTTGCAATGCATGTAAGACTTCTTTCTTACGATGGCTAGAATTGTAGACAGGCCCTCGTTTACATATCTTAGCCATCTTCATCCCAGTAAGTCGCAGTCATATACAATTATTGCTCACCCGTGCATAGCCGATAGCACAGTGTCTTGTTTGGTAACTATAGAACGAGGCCTGCCACCAAAGTACAGTCATTCAGAGTGCAAGAGTTGACTTGGTATGGTTAAAAATGAAGTAAAATCAA